>NC_138980.1:27701844-28182844 GCF_964341445.2 Mesoplodon mirus
AGTTCTAACAATAGCTCTAACTGCATCATTGCCACATTAACTCAGAGTATACACATAAGAATAGAGTTATGTTCACTCCTCTCGCCTTCCTAAGGATGTACTGCAGTCGTGAGAGGAGCTGGCCGTGGAATAGGGTCTCCTCTGCACCTCGTTGTCGCTAATATGTCTTAAGATCCTCTGAAAATGTATTGCACATGAAGAAGGAGAGTAAGGAAGTTGTTAGGGGACAAGACTAAGAAAAGAAGCTGAAGGTTAAGTTGATGATAAGAAAGTTGGTGAGGGGAAAAAACATATAATTAACTCTGCAATTCAAGAGCACAGCATACTCCGGTAGCAGAGGAAATCATGTGAACAAGAAAGGACTATAATAAAATTAACTAAAACGTTTTTTGCCATTGTGTGAACTGTTTTAAAGAAAAATGCATATCCCCTGGTAGTTTGGATGGAAAGTTGAAGATTTATAGGGAATACCTTCTCTGTTTCTATCTGTATACTTTTGTTTATTCCTACTTGCCTCTGTACAAGAAAACTTTGACACTGAACAATGGCCTCAACAGACTTTTTACAAGATTTTCTTTTTAATATAAAAATACAGTAATCCAATAACACAAGATTGATAAACTGTCAATGGACACAAATCACTCCTCTTCCTCACTCCTGGGATTGAAAACCGTTAACTTCCCCAGCGTCTGCTCCCACTCAGGCAGTCAGATTCCATCCCCATCCTGGTGTGGAATCTGATCCCGTAATATATTAGAAAGTTGCTTCATTCTACTAACATTTCTTTGTAATTGGCAATGTGTCTTACATGGCATAAATTATCAGTGCTTATCATGAATTGCTTTCCTTTCACCAAATTGCATCTTGACGGATCCAGACAGTTTGAGTAATTTCCATTACCTGATCATCAAAACACTTATTTGTATTAAAAACAAAGAGCTTTTTAATTCAGTGGTTTATATTTCCAGAGCTGAGGTTCTGTGCACATTCTGAGGTGTGGACGCGGCGAGGGGACAATGGCAGATGCTAAGTTCTATCAGCAAAGTGATCTCACAGGCTGGGACTCTGCAGCTGGAAAGTATGGCGCTGGTGAAATATTCTGACACTGTAAATTTCAAGTGTCCTTGTACTGTGACTGCCAGAAAGTTAAAAATGTTAAATAATCTCTTCAACTTGCCCTAGAAACTCAAGTTGGCTTATTAAAGTTCTTTTTCCCCCGTTTGGAAAACTTCTTTGTTTCACTAACGGCAAGTCTCCTGTGTTTTGTAATGTTGTTATTGAACAACTTTAACGATTTGCTGAGGACCTCATCTAGAGGTGTTATCAAGTAGCTCGAGATTAGAAACGTATGGTGGTGGAGGCTCTCCTAAAATAAATGAAAATATTTTATTCAGCTACCGAGAAGGGTCTCCAGAGATCAAATTAGAAGCTAGCTGTGAAGGGAGATGTTGAGGCATGCTCTGGAATTATTTATCAGCATTTTCTGCTTGTGTGAGAATAAGCAGACATTAAGTTTAAATTAAACAAAGGGGGAAAGAAAACAAGTTTTTTCAGTAATTTGACTGCTAATGATATTTCTGAATTATTCTCAGCTTAATAATTTAAGCAATTTGCAATGATAATAATTGTTCCTGCTAAAGATCCAATAGTGTCAATTTTTTTTTCCTTTTTGCCAAGATTAACACCCTTTAAAATCTTTAATGGACATGTAATTGCAGATTTATTGTGGGCTTTGTTAATTGTTAAATTTGTTTTCTTCTTGACATTTCTTTTAATTTAATTTTATTACATTCATCAACAATTTGAGAAACTAACTTAAAAGTCCATTAAAAAGGAATAAATGTTCTTTATGTTGCACTTGTTTGTCTTTATTTATAATGAGGCTGAGCTTGTAGATAGACTAAATGCAGTTTAATTATTACTTTCAACATTAATGTGCCTTTCTCATGCACTCATTGAAAATAAGTATGCTTTTAGGGTTTGTTGGAAAGAAGTAAACTGTTAATATGGGGTTGCAATCATCCCTTAAATAATTAAATAAAAAAACCAGACCATATCCCAAATTAACACACAAGCTTGTATTTTAAATAACATCTAGGTGATGAAGTTCTGTTAAAAGCAATTAAACTTTGTTCTTAAAACTGTGTGTTATCACAAATAATCAGTAATTGAAAATATTTTCATGTGAAATACATCAGGTTAATAAATTAGAAACTGAAACCCTAAGTGCTATGGGACTGCTTTTCATACTGAGGAAATATAAATATATAACTCGACATTTTGTCAGCCAGTAAATTGTATTTCCTGTGTCCTGAACTAAGTCACCATATCAATCATCTACACAGAAATGACCAGGACTGTTAAAGCTCCCCCTGACATTGTTTCAAAAGTGAAATGCCTGATGGAAATGATAATCTTTCTAGAAACTCATGTTGCATATTTAAATGTTTTGGGTTCATATAAAATATTTTTTAAAAGGATTCGGTTATCTGTTCTCAAATAATTTCCATTAACTTATTCTTAATTCTTGTGACAGAATTAAATTGTACCTTAAATTTTTTAAAGGAGTGAAAAGAGAAGAAAAAAGAAAAAAAAAGTGAGCTAAGCTGAACTGAGGATTCAATAAAAGCATAGTTCTCTCCTGGCCAGAGGAAAAAATTCTTAAAATTTGAAAAAAAAACTATATAGTAATATACATATTGAATATAATTTGTTAATTCCCCATTTGTGTGATTCGAGAGAGTTAATTTGGTGTAAAGTTTTCTTAATCTGAAATGCCACAAATGTTAATGACTTTTAAACACTTTGAAGTGACATTCTCAACCCTGTGCTAATACTTTCTCAGGGCTTGGGAATCAAATAATTACAAGATGTGGCATTAAAACAGTCAAGAAGGCAATGTAATACTGTGAATTAAAATGAGAAAAAGGACTCAGTTACTGCCATAAAGGAAGGGAACAATTCAAGTAGACATTATTAGGAAAAATATAGCAAATGATTTAATATTAGTTTCTTTCAAAATATTCTCCAGTATTTTTACATTTATATCTGCTTGTGTTTTTACCTAAACTGCTTAATTTTCTGAAATTCCAGATATTGATTTTTCATAAATTTTGTCTAGTAGTGACAAAAGTCCCTCAGATTACCCCCAAAACATATATTTGTATTACATGTCTTCTTTATAACTATATTGTTGGTATATTATCTCTTTCAAAAATATAAGCAATTGCTTTGCAGCATTCATTCAGGTAGTGACAACTACTTCTGAATATTTTCTACCTATTTCTTCAATAACGTATTATGTGGCTTCCCCTTTTTCCCTTTACTTATCATAGCGCCTGTTGCTCCAATAATTCAATAATTCTGCTCCTGATGTGCAGAAATTCCAACAAGGTCATATTCTTAGTATTCATGATATAATTGATGAACTATTATGCACACCACCATTAATAGGACAGTACTGGTGAAGGATGGGCTTGAAAAGCCATTGCAGATAGCGTCAGCATTCTGGATAAAGATTTAAGAGAGAATTTTATTGGTTTTAACTATTGTATATATATATTTATTTTGAATCCTTAGATGTGAGGTACTCCTCCCATGATAACCTTACTAATACATATGCCTATGTGTTGTGTCTAATTTATGACCCACAAATCCTTTCTTCTTCTCTATCTAGCTGTCTAGATTCCTTGTTCCACCTCTTTAACATTTTAAAATTATTTTTCTATATCTTTCATCCCTTCCATCTCATCTCAGGACTTTTTATCACATCTGCTTGAAGAAAACCCTCCCTATTTCAATCCAACTGTCCCTTTTATCCATAACTGTATCTGGGATGCTGAGGATTGAGGGATGTGGAGGTGGGGAACCACACAATCCAGCTGGTTGATGCCATTCTAATTCAATTGTCTCCAGACTCTTGTAAACCTTCCTTTCACACTTTCTTGTTTCAATTTAAATCTTCCCTACTCTCCTCAAATGTTTGGGGCCATCATTTTTCCCCTTATTTTGACAGATGAATAGATTTGCACTCCATAGAACTCAGTACTAGGGAACTCTCTCTACATCTCATCACTAAAATGCAAACTTTCCTTTCTTCCATCCCTCCTATTACAAATGAGGATGTGTCCTCCCTTGAGCTGAAAGATTATCTATATCTGCACCAGATGCCCACCCTTCCTGCCTTATCAGAAAACTGAATCCGCTTTCCCAGTTTACTGACTTCTACCTTATGGCATTTAGATATACTAACTCCTCTTTCACCTTAAAAAGCAAAAAGTAAACAAATAAAAATCTTCCTCTACTTCAGGTTTCCCTAGTTACAATTCTACTTCTCTCTTGTAAATGTCTTCATATATTTCTCATCTACATGCTGCCTCCTCTTCCTCATCTCCATTCACTCCTCCAGAAACTTCAACATCCCCCAAACTCCACACAAAGTATGCTCTCACCCAAATCACCACTGACGGAGTTATGCTACATTTTACAGACACCCCTCAGTCCTCCTCCTGCTTCATCCCTCCACATCATTTGACAACATAGACTAATCCCTTCTTCTAAAACGACCGCTTCTCTTTGTCTGCCTGATACTTTATACTAGGGGTTGGCAAACTATGACCCACAGGCCAAATTTAGTCCATCACCTGTTTTTGCAAATAAAGGTTGATTGGAACAGAGCAATACTCATTTGTTTATGTATTGTCCATGACTGATTTCAGAATCTGTGGCAGAATTGAGTAGTTGGGACAGAGAACAGATGGTTCACAAAGCCTAAAATATTTACAATCTGGCCTTTGCAAAAAAAGTTTATCTGCTATATTTCATGACGCTTAAAAATGATCTCTTTAACTACTGCAGCTTGGTCTCCTTACTATGTTTCCCTTTCTTATTAGATCTTTTAAATGTTCACATTTATCGAGGTTATCCAGTAGGCTCTGTCTTTTTGTTAATCTACACAGTCTTTCTGAAAGATGCCATCTGTAATATGGGATCATCATATACTAGCTGGTCTATATGCTGACAGCTCCCAAATGTGCATATCCAGCCCAAACAACTCTTCAGAGATCCAGAAACATATAACTTACTACACGTGTCCTTCTACTTAGATATCTTCTAGGCTTCTAAAAATCAACAAATCCATCTGACCCACTCTCCAACCTGCTCTTCATTTGTCTTCGGTCTCACTAATGAGCCTCACTCAATTAGTTGAGTCATAAACTAAGGTCTAATAATGGCCTTCTCTTGCTTTTTATATCTAATTCATCAGAGTATGTTTCTAGTTATCATAATACCATAGGTCATCTCCATCTCTAGCATGGATTATTTCACAAGCCAACTAATGTCCTCTCTGTCCAATCTTTTCAACTTGTCAATCAGCATGTTCATTACTCAGCATACACTCTCTTTTCTCCTCACTTCTACCCATATTCTCCTACCTTACACACACACACTTCAGTTGACTAACTCCTGACTCAGACTTCTGTTTTCATTTTCAAAGATTTCACTGCCTCCACAAATCCCTGTAGACTATGTTGCTGTCTCTTTTTATGTTCCTCAACTACTCCATGTTTCACCTTTTCATAATTTTCACATTTCATTCCCTTTACTGTACTCTAATCCCAGGACAGAGATTGTGTCAACCTTCTTCAATATAGTCTATTCAACAAGTTGCACAATATTTGGCTTAACCTAAACACACAGTAATTGAATTAATGAATTATAAGTTTTATGAATTTGGAGAATCATTTATACCTAATATGCTTTCTGAATCAGGTAGTGAGTACTTAAATAATTTAATATTATGAGTAGTCTTTATTTCAATTCTTACCTTCAGTCCTTAAAATAGAAGGAAGCATGTGTCATCTGGTGCCACTTATCAAAATGACCAATTCTGAGCATAAGCAGTGTTGGTCTGTGTCTCTTACAGAAGAAATATCTTTACTCATAGATCCTCCGCTCTTTGTCAAGGTGTGTATATAGGGCTTTTGTGTACACAAAAGAGTGATTAACTGTTCTGTTAGGTGCTGTGGGGCAATATGATGCTGTGAGAGAAAATGTCAGCAATTATAAATTTGAAAGCAATGAATTTGCATTTTCCAAAGCAACATGGATGTGTATAATCACTATGTTGTGCATTTTAAAATATCATTGTCTTTAATGTATTTTTTCACCAATCTTAAGTGTTTCACCAATCTTATAAGTGTAATCAATTGACCAGTCACTGTACAGTACAACCTAAAGTCATGGGGAATATTTAATATACAATAATTTATTAATCAGTCAGAAAGGTTAACAGTAATGGATTTCTCCTCTGCATAAGAAACTTACATATTTTTACATTATCACATGCTGTCTGAATGTTTTTCCTTAGAGCAGCAGGTATCGTAAGCCACAAGACCCTTAATTCTTTGCTGGAAAAATGCAGGCCATTTCAAGTTATGGATATGATACAAAAGCATCTTTGTTTTTCCAATTTTTATAGTTTATCCAATTTTCATGACGAAATTTCAAACCTGGAGCAAGAGGGACATGTAATGAAAATTGGGGCAGACTCCTAACAGGAACCAAGTGAATACATCTCTTGTACAGCTTCTTATTGAGAATGAATTCTCCATTTACCAAGAGAGACAGATTGAAGCATTTCTTGGCAAATTATTCTCTTCAGTGCTGTGTCAAATGAAATACTTGAACAAGTACAATTCCACATCCTACTCTTGATGCGAGTCTAATGCCACTATATTTGGAATGAAACATTGCTCAGAAGTTGGTAGCATAAATGTTTTCATTTTTAACAGGTCTCAACTGTTTCTCTTCTCCCGCATTTCTTGCAAATACTATGCCTCAGATTCTTATGGGAAGAATCTAAAGAGAATCATTTTCCATTTCCACCTCATCTTTGTCTGTGAGCAACCAGGTTAGAGGTATCTATTAAGAAAAAGCCCCAAGCTCTGAAACATATTTTATTGATGTGGTTTTAATTCATAGAAGACATTTCAAGAAATGTTGTGTAGCCTAATGACAGAAAAGGAAACAAAAATTCATCATATTAATATTATTTTTCTGCCAGCAGAGTAACAAAGCACTTGAGGAATCCAGGCACATTGGGTATGCCATGAGAGAGTTTCTAAGAAATGGTGTAATAGTGTCCACATATTTATGACAGCACTCAAACTGTTGCCAGCCTGACTTTTCTGGTATGCTGACTTTGTCACCCCAATCTTCATTTCATAAAACATCACCTCTTCTTGTTTCCCATTCTAGAAAACTGAAATTCTTCTGCTTGGCTTTCAGAGCTCCTATGCTCTTACCTAAAGTAGCCCTTTCTTCACCCTTGTGGAACTCCTGCATGTCCCCAAAACAAGTTATGAATTTTAGGCAGAGGAGATCAATATGGAAGGGAAATTAAAAAGAAGGTAGATGTGGTACCTAACCATAATTGGAAAAACATACACTTAGGAAACAGGGAAATTTGAACTTAACCCCAGTTCAACCAGTTAGTAAGATTAACCTCTTCTAAAGAAGACACCATAAGCCTGGAGATGACAATATCTAATTTAGGCAGGCACTGTTGCTAAGTAAGGAAACATCCCTTCCAATCCTCTCACCTGTCTTCATTATAGGATTCTAAAAATGTTAACCACTCCTTTTCCCAGACCCTTTTGTCCCAAGGGGTGGCTATGCAAACAGTCCTAGCCAATAAGATACAAACGGAAATCTGCTTGGCAGCTCATGGAAAGCTTTTGTTTCCCTTATCCTAGAGATAGATGTCACTGGCCTCCTCTTCATTCTTGCCTTGAACATGGGCAGAAGCAGATATATTTTGACCATGAGATCATGAGATGGCATGCTAAGGAAGAGGGTGAAATGGAATGACAGAAAGAGACAACATTTATTATTTATTGAACTGCTATAATAGCACTGAACTCCTTACCCCCAGACTTCAAGTTATGTGACAAAAAAAACTTCTTATTGTTTAATGACCATAATTCAGATCCAGTTACTTGTAGCCAATGCATTCCTAACTGACATAATAACACAAATACTCTTCATTCATGGCACACTTTGTGTCCTAGTAATTTATTCATAGCACCCTTAGGCCAAAAACAACATCTACCAGGTTCTGTTTTTTTTAACTAGTTAAGTACCGAAACGTAATGCATATTTACATCCTAACAACTTACTACATATTGCGGGTAGCACAACGTCTTAAACTTTGGAATCAAAAGTTTGATTGCAAAGATAATAAATACGGCCACCATCATTTCCTGTTCCACGTGGAATTTTGTGACATTTTATTTTTATTATAGTAACAACTGAGAACCTAGCTTCACAATGATATGATGTCAGTGAACCATATGATGTCATTATAGCAATCTAATTCAAAACTGTGAACTGTCTTGAGATAATGGTTGGTACAGGGACCAACTGATGTCACTGTATTTCCTTCAAGAATTACCTCCATTACCTTTGTGAGTTTGCCTTAGGAACCACAGCCCTAACTTTTACAAGTGCTGTGATGAAAAGAGAGTTAATAAATGTAAATAATAAGTGCACTAGCTGGCATATAATAGTTGAGCAATAAAGTGTAGCTGCTATTATTTGTAGTATAGTTCTTAACAATTTTTGGACACATTTTCATGAGTGTCTCCCTATAAACCAACAATTTCAATCTCTGAGAATAGAAAATACACTGTTCCTTGTTATTCTGTGCATGAACAATATATCACAACAAATGAGGAGCTTCGTATTTGATGGATTTCACAAAAATACATACAGATACACATCAATGCAAAAGTGAAAGCAGCTGCTGGGAGACAAGGATCCAGTATGGCAAATCAAAATACAATACTACAAATATACTATTACCCTAAGCTAATTCACTGGTTAGAATTTCATCATAGCATTATATTCATGAGTATCTCTTGTTTACCTGACACACAGGAGAGGCCTCAGGTCAGAAATGTATAAATATAAATAATATTTCTTGCCTTCTATGAGCCCACATTCAAGGATTTACTATCTCATGGTTGGATTTGCCATTCTGCAATTATTCTTTCACTTCGCTGTCTTTTCTTCTCCTTAATTTCCCTCCTGGATTACTCTCTCATTAGAACAACATAATTCCGAAAGGTGATGTAAATCTTACTTACCCTGTTTGTGTCTGTATAGTCAAGGCACTGAAGATAGCTGTTCTCTTGCTCTTTGTGCATCTCCTTCTCGACCAGTCCCAGCTTCACCTACACCCTACTCACGTAAACATTTTTGCCCCTTGCCCCAGCTAGGGATTCTTCTTTTCCTTAGGCCAGAATGGCTCCACATGTTAGTTTATTATAGGAAAACATCTACCCTCGTGATGATCATTAACCTGAGGGGCTGTGAGGGATCTGTCCCAGCTGCTGGTTTCCCTGGTAATTGATGAGGCAACCTGATGTCAATTCTCCCTATAAATGGTAGCCTCCTTCTCCACCAGGTAGCAAAGATTCCTGCTATGGTCTGCCTGCCATCTTCTGTACAGGGTGAGGTGTTCCTCCAGGACCTTTTCCTTCAGACATGTAAGATTCCCTATCCAATAAGCCGTTGATGTATCTGTCACTGCCTCTGGACTCTTTCTTTGATCTCAAGGCTGGGCAAGGCTTTCAGGACACCCAGCATTGTCCTTCACAGCTAAATTTGAGTGTAGGTCACCTTAGTACAGTACAACCTCAGGGGCCCTATCCTCTCTCCATTCAATGTGAATGGTGTTCCCTTCAATGTTGGTTTGTTGTACTTAAGCTTAATGACCAACATCTTTCTTGAAGATGGACCTATGCCAACATCAGAAACCGGAAGCCAAGTCTTTTTGTTTTTCCAAGCTAAATTCTTGCTGCTGTTAACTGGACAAATGACCCAGTTATCCAACTGAAACTGAGAAAAAGATTGGTCCTGTTTGTGAAAAAGTATTAGATAAGTAATAAAATCCAAAGTAGCAATCAGTGATGCAGGGTGATGGTAAATTGCAAACCTGCTCTCACTCAAGTTAATGACTCCAGGAAATAACAGTCTATCTGTCACAGAAGCATTCAAGGTCACATACTGGATACTTAATGTAAACTGAAGGTCAATTTCTTTGGAGCAGGAGATGTAGAGAAACATAAGACTCTACTTGCCAAGGTCACAGTTTGCTTGCAGAACTTCAAGGTGTTTCCTGAATCAGTAGGAGATAAAAGGGGCCATTTCCAAAGAAGCCCCAGAAACAAGTCTTTTGAAGACTGGCTAGAAAGATTGTGCGAGTCAACAAAGTCATTATCTGGGAAGCAAATGCCTCAGGAGGCCCAACCAATGGGATATGAAGCAATATGAAAAAGATTAGTTCTGTTTGTGAGAAAGTATTATATATAATGAAGACCAAAGTAGTGACCGATGATGCAGGGTGATTGTAAACTGCAAACCTACTCTCACTTGTACTTGTATGAATTACAGTTGACCCTTGAACAACAGGGAACTACATGGGTTTACTTATATGTGATTTTTCTTCAGTAGTAAATACTACAGTATTACATGATCTATGATCAGTTGAATCCAAGGATATGGAAGAACCATGGATACAGAGGGCCAACTATAAATTATAGGCAGATATTTCACTGTGCAGAGGGTCAGCGCCCCTAACCCCGCTGCTCAAGAATCAACTATACATATAATCCATGTAGGAAGTGCTATAGAAAACAGATACATCAGACCTACAAAATGCAATCTCCTTTGCAGCATTTTCAAATGTAAGTAATAAAAGTCTATATTAACTCATTATCTTCACTTCCTAATTTCCTTCCACAGGCAAATTACTCTCTCATTTGAGATTGATAGGTGATATGAGCATAACAAGTAACTCAAGTTGGCTAAAATTGGTGTTATTCAATTCTTATCTTTTAGTTCTTTTCATTCCCCCATCCCTTGCTTCTTTCTTTAATATCATTCCTTCATAATAATTTAGGAACAAAAATGCTGAAAACTGGAGGATTCAACTATGTCACTGAATTTGCTTTGTGCAACTTGCAAATTCTGCCATTTCAAAAGGAATGTAACACCTAACTCCACACGGCAAAGTTTCTCAAGATACTTGTCTCAATGACTTTCATACTTCAAGGTGTGAGGTTTGTTTTTGTATTTATATTAAAATTTAAAACTACATTATTTGCTACTGGGCCAAATAACACATGAACTGTGTTTTTATAATTTCCTACAGTTGGACTGAAGTGTGACAAGTTGATTAAAATTCACACGAAGAAGAGCTAGTGAACAGCAAGTTGAAACAGTAGCTTAGAAACCATGGACACCCATATATATTAAACACATTCTATGATCAGGCTGACCCTTTGTCTTCTATTTCTCCATTTGTGAGTTGGTGAAATAACCTTTTTCACTTACCTGCTTGAAAGTGAAGATTAATGAAACAAAATTTGTAGTCAGATCATAGTGTACTAAAGGGCTGTAATTTTCAAGGAAAATATTATGGGTATTTTTATCATACACAGTAATGGAAATGGAAATTATTCACTCTGGGGACCTCGGCCATATTATCATTAAATTATTTGCACCCTGATAAATGATTTGCATGCTAATGGGGTTGTATTCCCAGAACAGCATTTCAAAAGGTTTCTCTATAGTTTTCCTATCTGGATATATGACACCATGTGATACAAAGATGTAGAACCTCAAAAGATCTGTGAAGTAAATTATCCCTTTTTTCCCTTGCAATATGCTTTTGGAGGATTAGTGAATGTTTTATTTTAAATTTGCCAGCTTATTTCGAACAAGTTCTTGTTAACTCTATGGGATTTTTCACCGATATATATATATATATATTTTAATTCTTCCAAGCCTATGCCACAGTCACCTTCCTCCGTCTTATCTCTTGCTCAAATGACATAAAGTCTCAGTCCCCTGATAGAAGATTTAAAAATATTCTAAGTCAGAATTCTTTTCCCACTCCAATGTTTTGCATTTGACTTTTATCCATATGCAACCAAAAAGAAAAAAGAAAGAAAACAGAAACAGAAACTCGTCTTTAGATTGCAAATAAGGTTTTGCCCTTTTGAGCGAATTTTAATTCTTCTGTTCTTCTCTGGAGTAATATTCATTATTCTGATCTCCCCAGAGGTGGTATTCCCAAAGTCTACCTGGATTCAGCTCCTGCACTGAGAGCACACGTTTGACCCGAGATTCTGCAGGTAGAAACTGCAAATAAAAATAAGATGATCCTCTCAAGGGTGTACTTATACTAGCTAAAATATAACTTGAAAGGTTACTGGGGAAGGGGTTACTTCCCAAAGGGAAAGGCTGTTTCCCACACTAGCTTGTTGGAGGATGTACACGCTAATTGGAAAACTGGAAGTTCTGGGAATTTGCAAGTGGAACAGGTGAAAATGTAACTGGTGATAATTAAAGGCTAATTATCTTCAACCCACAATTGGCCACAGGAGGTTATTCTGAGCCACATAAAAAGAGAACCTGAGAGAGAGAAAAAAAAGACATACAGAAAAATATACAATTCTTTTATACACCTGTGCTATTAACTATAGGCAGGGATTAAACCTGTGTAGTCAATGCCTGCCTTACCCTCCTAGTCACTGTCCCTCCCAAATCTGTCTTAGGGAAAAGTACATTTTACATCAGCCTTAACAGGCTTTATCCAGTTTAAAAGTTCGTCTGTTGATTATAAAATGAATACTCTTCTGATATCCTAAAGAGAACCATTTCTGACATGCACAGCCATTGTATTAACTGTCTGGAAAGCTCAGGGGTATAAACTGCTTCCACGGATCTCCTTGTTAACAATGGTTTGTGTAGCAGCAAGGTCAGGAGAAACAGAGGTCTATTTTTTGGCCAGAAGTGGTTTTGACACTGTGTTAGGAGAGATTCCAGAAAACTTTCCCCAAGAAGCTCCACCGTTGTGTTAAGGGAAATAAGAGAAGATAGACCCCAAAAAATGTATTGGCAGCATCGTTATTCCAGGAGTGATGGCTAGTGTGTGTTTCTCCAGCAATGGTAGGACACATGATGTACCCCTTACACTGCTGCTTCCTCATGAGCATCTAATTGAGCAAAGTAACCTGCCTATCCTGTCTCCTGGAACTTCTTACCCCATTCACATGACCCCCTCAAAACTAACATGTTTGTGCATAACCCTACACCTACCCTGTAAAGTTGAGTGATCCAGAAATGAGTGCTGATCCAAGCCAGGAATATCAGGGCATTCCCATAGGATTTTTCAAAATAAATCTGAGTGACAGAGGTAATCTCTCTCAGGTGGCATAAAACTCAGAAACTGTCAGCCACTGTGTTTTTCCCTATATGGAAAAAGTTGGTCTACAGTAAAAGAATTAAACTGACAAGCAGAAAATGACAAGGACTAGAGAAGGAAAGGTCTTGTTATCTTTTGTGACTCTAATATTTTTGGTCCCAAATGCATCTACGCTCTCTTTGGTCTAGATATTCAACCCTTTTTTTTTTTTTTTTTTTTGACTAAAATAATTCAAGTAAGGATTTTGACAATTAGAACTGAAGGACTTCTAAATGAATGCACATGTAATGGGATATAATCTAGGAATATTAATCAAGGTCAGTTTTGTGTTATTGCTGCCAATCCACATGCCTCCCTCCATCAACAGAGAAAAAAGCACCCTCCTTTTTGGCTGAGGCCTGGTTTAGATGGAAGGGGAAACACACCAAATGGGTTTGGAGAGGTCTAAAAGCAATGGGGATTTATTTGTTACCACCCTGGTGATGTCTGAGATAGCACTACAACTTCCAGAGAAGGCACCTGGTGTTACGGCCATGTTGGAGAACAATCTGGCAGCTCTTAGTGCAATTAAGTGAGCACTACCCAGCAGTCTCACTCCTGGGCATGTATACCAGGTACACAGGCTTGATAATGTGTTGCTTGTGGTTGCAGGAAATTGCCCACAACCTAGTTGTCTGTCACTAGGGGAATGGATAAGTTTAAGTTGAAACACATGAAATTGCTAATATTTGACCATTTTTGACTATAATATCAGTTTAATACAGTTCAGCCTAATACAATGTGGTGGGTATATACTATGAGGTAGATAGAAATGAAAACTAGATTTTCCTACAACATGGATTTACCTTAAAACTTAAAGTTTATATATATATATATATATATATATATATATATATATATATATATATATACAGGAGGAGATCTATAACATAATTCCATATATACTAATTAAAAGCACATACACAAAATATAGTACATATCTTACCAGGATAGATGTATAAATAAGGATACATGCCCAATAGTTAATGGGGTTACTGCTAAGGGAAGAAATAGGAGTAAGGATCAGAAATAAGAGAGAAAAATAAATAAGACACAGAAAAGTTTTGCATGGACCAATAATGATAATATGTCACAGACTAGGGTACAATAAACTCAATTCTCTGCACCTGAGGAATAATAAAAGCAAGAGAGTCAGAGAGAGAGAGAGAAAAAGTCCCTGTACCATCATGATTTGTCAGAAAAAATAGAAAATGAGAGGGAACGTGTCTAGGAAAAAAGCACCTGAAACAGTTTCCCACGTTCCAGAAAAATATCTATAATTTTTCTGTTTTACAAGCCTGTTAGAGAGACAGCTGAGACCAAAGTAGCTGAGAGACAGATGCCAGACAAGACAAAGCCTCTTTGTGGTGACTGAGGGACACAGTCAGTGTATGGATTATAGAAGCCAGAGCCAAAGTCAACTGTGGATGGAAGTAAGTTGATGCTCTAGGAAAAGAAACCAGTGATCAAAGACCTGACATCATGATTTACATCTCTGCAAAGTCTAGAACAAGCCAAAAGTTGCTCATCATCAAGAAAGTACATGCATTTTCACCATCCATAACCTATCTGAACCATGTGAATTACACCCAGACCTTCTAATATAGATGTAATCTGAGGAAGAGTGAGAAAGTAAAAACCAGAAGTGACTAAGTAACACTAATTTTAGGTTTACTTGGTGGAAACTTGAATGAGTTGGAAATAGGGGCTCAAGTTATAAATTATGTTGAGTAATAGAAAAACAATGAAAGTTCAATTTTGCACATTTATATTTTTACCACTGAAATTTGTATGTGATATATATATGACATCAGTTACTCGTTGTCTATAAGGCATTTCAACTATTAAACTTATCTATGAATTCATGTTCAATATGTCATGTAAGTTTTGGCTCTGTATATACTATTTTTGCAAAGAGAGATAGTACAAGCATACTAGAAACAAAGTTGGAGGTTTTAATTGAATAGACATGCCACTAGCATTTCTAAATAAATAACATATTCATTAGAAACGGATATGTCAAAAAGCTAATTATTATTCTTGGCTGGTTCTTCACACAGGCGGTTTTATTTTTATTGTTTTAATTTAATTTTATTTGTTTTTTTAGTATGCTCTGCAGTTGGAGACCAGTTGCTTTGCAAATGTGTGTAAGACATTAAAGATGAAGGAAGACTCCTTATAATTAATGCCGTGGCTCTAACTTGATCTAACTAGATCAGTACCAGGGAAAGTCATCAATGTCACCACTTTTTATATCCCATGGCATATCTATCTTTCACGACATTTTCTCAGGAGAATTCATCCTTCAGGATAAGGGTTCTGAGCCAAATCACATACTTAAAGGATTGAACTAAGGAAACTTTCAAGGCCAAGTGGAAAGTTTGGCTCTTCAAGTGTATGATTTGTAAAAGTAGATTTGAATAGAATAACAAAGGAGCATCCCTAGGAGTACATCATTGGTTTGTAAAACTGTATTCAATAATAGAATCCATTTCAATCAAAATGCAAAACTTAACTACATTAAATAAATCACCCAACATCAGGGGAGCTCTGGCTGAAGTTACCATAGAGGGCAATTGGAAGCACGTGCTCAGACCCATTCAAGCAAAAGAAACCCCACAAAACTTGACAACATCCAAGGACTTCGTCAAGCACACTCTGAAATGATTGAGTAGTGGTAGTTATAAATGTATGATAACGAAAGAAAACTAATACCAAAAGCTACTTTTTATTTAGGTCTTACTAGGTGCTGGACCTGTACTCACATCACCTCTGTCAATCTTCCAAGCACCCTTAATTCCCAAGTTGCAGATAAGCAAAGTAGAGTTCCAATAGGTTAAGTCAGTTGCCAGTATTACTAAGCTAATAACTGACAAAGTTGGGGTAGAAACACAGGCTGCCTGAGTCTAGAAATCTGAGCTATTAATCACTTAGGTTATAGACATTTGCATTGGGTGAGTTCCTGGTCAGTGATGATCTTAATAGAGGAGAAAGGGGGCACTAAGGAAAGAAAAAGTTTCCTTTGAAGGTTAGTTGAGGGAAGTAGTGCTTTCATTCAGGACAGGTTATGTGTGAAATGACTATGAGATTTCCAGATGGACTTGTGTAAGCACTGGGACTCATGGAACTGGAACACAAGAGCAAGGTCAAAGGTAGGAACATACAGATTTTGGAGCAACATATAGGAGATAGTTGAAGCCAAGGATGTTACACAGGGAAATAGTATATAGAGAGAAGAAAGTTCATAAAGCCTCAGAGAACATGAGCATTTACGGAGTAATTGAAAGGAATCAGGATATAGTACATTTGCAGAAACCTGGGAAGAATAGGAATAAGTAAGTATTATGAGGGCAGGTATTTTTTTTTTCCTGTTTTGTTCATTAATATGTCCCAAGCACCTGAAATAATGCCTGGTACAAAGGCCAATAAATAGCTGTGCAAATTTGTTGATCAGGATCAAGTACTGCAGGGAGGAAATTAGTCTTTGCAGTTGAAGTGATCAGGGACTATATGTATAGATTGTGTCACTCAAATACCCTTAAAACACTCATTTTTCAAACCTAAATTCAACATAACCTACACGCTAAAAATATTTTTAAAGTAGTTTTTAAAAGGGAGAGTTAGTTATACAATTTTCTATGAGCCATAATACTAAATATTTCAGTTATTTCTACATGATTAAATATCTTGAAACTAGTTTCTTAAAAGGAGATAATCATACAACTTCTTTTGACTAAAAATACTAAATATTTCAGAAATTTCTTACTAAAAATTTATTTCCTAATGGAATAAATGGTAGAGTTGACTAATTTTTGAAGAAATAAAAACCTTGAGAGTTGTTTTAGATTTTTCGCCTCAGATTTGCCCACTTTTACACACACCTACATGTCAGAGCATTTTCATTAATTTTTCAGTGGGCCTATGATTTATGAAGCAGTTAATATGAATTTAGGAATTATCTGCTTCCAAAAGCTCATCATAATTTGTGTCTGAGTAACAACTGTTTCAAAAAAGAAAACCACAGTCATCTTTCGGTTGTGTTGGCTGACAAACCTGGAGTAATTAATCTTTGTTTTCAGTGCATACTTTATTAAATTAATTTTCAAAAATATGTGCAAATTACAGTTTTAAAAAAGGCTTTTATATGTGACAGTGAAACGTAATGAAATGTACTCAGGCCCAGACATAAGCACCTGTCAAGATTTGAAAAATGAACCACGCTTTTTTTTTAACCCCAAGAAATCCAGAGGCCTAGGAGTCTGCCAAGTAAATAGACATGGGCATGTTTGTTATTGTATACTTGAGCACACACTTGCTAGTCACATGAATTTGTTCATGACCCTACGGCATGAAATATGTCAGGCTTTGAAGACAGACCTCGGTTTGGATCCTACTCTTGCCACTTCCTAAAAGTGTGACTTTGAACTTGCTCTTTCACTTCTCTGAGCCATTGTTTTCTTATTCATAAGCTGGGCTACTGAGATGTCCATTGCAAGGTTACTGTAAGCTCCATGATAGCATAAACTATATCTTTCTTGCCCATCATTAAATATCCAATATCTCGCAGAGTAGGAGTTTAAAAATACTTGTTTTATTAGTTTGATAAATGTGCAGGATAATGTGTGTACACTGTCTTGCCGCAGAGGGTACCCAGAAAGTGCTACTTCCTTTCCTTCCAGCTAATTATTTACAACAGTCACTCTCTCCCCCAAATGTTTCTGTTATTGGAAAAAAATATGCATTTTAAGCTTGAGTTGTCAGAATGATCATTTAAGTTCCCTAATAGCCCTTTCTCTTTGGAAATCCCACAACTTCTACATTAAAAATATTATTAGTCATAATTTAATTCATTAACATAGAGCTAGCCAAACATTGTCCTCAACCCCTCCATAGGAACAGGAATTACTTTGTTCATTTTCATTCTTTCACGTGACATCCATAAAATCCGTTTAGTTATCATAATAGAGTTGAGTTTTACCAGTGTTTTGGTTAAATAGATGACAAGGCATGTCAGGTATATTGCCTTTGGTGACATGTGTTTCCCACATTGTAAATTCTACTTAAGGTTCTGGTGTCAACAGCAAGAGGTGTAATGAAATATACACTGATTGCTATTGAAACTAGGACAACCAACAAGAAAGATTCCAAAACACATTTACTATTTATCTTACCTTAAAACTATTATAAAATTGAAGCAGTGACATGATTCAATTTAGCTTTGTTTAGAACTATTGACCTTGATTTTTGTACAGAGAAGTCCTTTTGGGCTAAAGCTCTACACAAAAAATCAATTTGTTTAAAATGCCTTTTTTATACATAATAGCTTACTCATCGAATTCTACATATGAATAACACTGCAGTCTCCTTGCCAACCACTGGAAGCACTATGTAAATTATAATTGGAATATTATGACAGAAACCTGGAGGCCACAAACTTTCCACAAGATAATTGAATGTCAATAATGATCCGGGAAAACATTTAAAGCCGCACCTCACCATGAGAATAAACGTCCTCAAATTTAACTTTTAAAAGGTGTTTCTATTCATCGTACACTGATCACTTGTCCAAGGATGGATGATTACAAGTAAGCAGCTACCCATTAGAAGCATTTTGGTTCCATGTACAAACTAGAAACTTAACATTAAAAGTATGGAATTCAATTCTAGTTGCAAAGGTGTCACTAACTAGCAACGAGACTTTTTGAATTTGGCCAGTTATTTAACCTCTCTGAATCTTTTTCTTTTTTATAAAATTGGAAAAAAACCCTTCCCCATCACCCAATCTAGAATGCTTCATTTACACCAAGAATTATATAAACATTTATACTTTGAAACAATATTATTTAAATGTTGTTGGAAATAAAAGAAAAAAAAGTTTTTGTATTAAAACTTCCAAGATAAGGCAATAAATCAAGAATTGGGGTATTCAAACACATATATTTCCTTCAGACTTTTAAAAAATTTATCCTGTTTCAGTTGAATTCAAGACAGATTTATTGTATAAATTTTATCAATTTAGAAATATAAGATCTTGTATAGCATTTTCCATGTGGTCCAGCAAAACAGTATATCAACTAAATAAATTTAATAACAGAGAGATTTGGAAACAGATCTAGAATCTAACAACTAAGATTTTTCTGATGTTAACTAAGCTGATTATGGTACTCATTTCACAATATATGTAAGTAAAGTCATTTTGCTGTACACATAAACTTATACAGTGCTGTACGTCAATTATACCTCAATATTTTTGTCTGTATCAGTCTGTGTCTTATATGAACTCTGATATTAGCTAGCTTGCATTCATAGTTTCACCTATTAAGATTTACATATGAATTTGTAAGACTTTGGCTGTTTCTATAAACGTTGCTTCCTATTGTGACAAAAATGTGTTTTCCATGCTCGTTTTAGTTCATCTTGTATAGACCAAACTTTCTCTAATATGTCACACAAATTATATCCTGACTCTAAGGGAGATAACGTAGTTCCATGCTCAGATAAAAAATATTCTTGTTAATACTATGCATGAGTATTATATTTTGCCTATGATATGCTTCCATTCAATATCCTTAAAGCTAATTTCAGAATCATTTTCCCATAAAGATTTAATTGGGAATGTCTCTTCACTACAGATCTAATTATTTCCTACTATACCATTAACACGACATACTTCTGGCCTCATATACCCTAAAGGATTTCAATTAATTCAAGCTATTGTGAAACATTAGGAAAATAATTCCTAACCATTGTCCAATATGCCTAATTTGTATATATCTAAAGCAATATGATCTAAAGTAATCATTTTACTGGAGGCCAAATAAAGGACATAAATGTGTTACTGAAAGGTAAATCTTATATGATTGAAATTTATGTTTCCACCAGAGCACAGTTTCTTCAAAATTATCAGAAAGGAGGATTAGTCCATTTTCTCATGCATAAGGGGGAATGACTAATCTTTCAACTCCAGAAAATAACAGATGCATTTTAATAAGGTTTTTAAAAATCTGAAATTAGCATAACATAAAAAAGAAATTAAACATTTTATCAGTAACTAAATGTAATAATTTATTAATGAGAAAGCACATTTTTCTAAACATTTATAATTTTCTAAATAAATCAACAACTCAGTAAGTAAATTAACATAGTATAAGAGATTAGTCTTGTTTAAATCCATATTTACTGAAGCCTGTTGTATTTTCAAAATGCAATTGAATCAATATATAGAATAATGATTGGGAATCTGTAAAAATATGGTCTCTAGAGTAAGACCGACCTGCTTCACTTGCTACAAGATTTTGGGTAAAGGTCTAATATCCAAAGTCTTAATAACTTCTGTAAAATGCAAATTGAAATAATACCTTTTTCACTTTCCTTATCGGATTCCTTATAATGATTAAATAAGATAATACATGTAAAGTTGTTTTTTTAAAAAAGCACCTAACACTTAAGTAATAGTGAGGTCAATCAAGAGGATCTTTCACTCCACACTCACTATTCTAGAAGTTCTTTCTGGTTTGGAGGGAGATTTGTACAAAGTGAGCACAATAACATTTTAGCCCTTGACTGGTTCAAGATAATCTAGCTGGGCTTGAAAGATTCGCAGTGATCCCCAAACCATTCTTCTAATAGCCTCAATACCACAAGGCTCCACTTTCTCCTTTGCCCTCTGCTCCAGTGGTACTTGGTGTTCAAACCAGACTCTCTGGGCACACCTGGCTGACAAGCTCAGCAGTGAAATTCCTACTAAATCATTGTCCAGCTGTACTTCATCTCCTTGTGTGCTACGCATTATTACCTGGTCCCATAGGATTTCATTTTGCGGTTTAACATTCCTCTCCAGCAGGAAATTTTTCTCTGTAGTTAACCCAAATCTCTTCATACAATTAAAGATCATTTTCTCCCTTGTGTAAAATTGATATAGATAAGCTGGTAAGCATTCTTGGCATAAGAAGACTTTATATGCTTAAACACCAATATTAGTTATGTGACAAGCAAGCTTATATAGTGTTCAACCTTATGTAATTTTGACATTGCTAAAAACACAAATGGGAATCTAACTTAATAGTTTTCAAAACAAAACTAAACAAGATATCCAACCAGTATCTCAAAACTTTTTTAGTTAGGGAGTTTTACCTTATGTAACATTTAAATCCCTTTCTCTATAATGTAAGCATATTTTCTCTTGTTTTTTCTCAGTAGATAGGAAGAATAGCCACTCATGGTTGTGCCAGTAGTTTATATCCTTCTGTAAGTTTTTCCTCTTTTCTCAAAATCCTTTTTATCCTAGTCTTATAAAAGAGCTACTTGCCTTCTTTAAATTTGTCTACCTTTATAATAGCCCCCAAAATGCACATGTCAGTCTGGATGCACTTTTCTTATTTAATAAAAACACTGCAAGCAGCTTATATCCCTGTTCTTCTTTTTAGTTGTTATTATATATTGAGAATTATATGTATACATATACCTGTTTAATGTTTTGTCATACGCACTTCATTTTGAGTAAATGTTCATCGCAACTCTCATTTCTACCTTCCTCAACCATGTTTCCTTATATTATTTCATACTTATTTTACAACACATTATTAGTTTGGTTAATTTCATTCTCATAACTTAAAAACATTTCTTGCTGTGTTGTGATGTATGTCCTTTGGAATATACTCTTTATTTTAGTGTTGAAAAAAGAGAGAATCTATATTTCTTAATAGATATGTGAAGTCACCTTGCAGCTCCAACTTCCTACAGGTTTTTCAGAATTACAAGTATAAAGACTCAGTTCCACCTAATTAGCCTTGCTTTACCCTTCTGACATCTGTTAACTCTATCCACACCTACCATGCACCCCACTGTTCTGGATTTCCTGTAGTTGTCTTTATTTTCCTGAGAATTTTCTATGATGTTTCTTTCCATGAGTAAACAGAAGACAAAGTTGATCGATATCTGTCCCTTGAATTTGTCCTTTCAATTGAGTACTGCATTCTTACTCTGAGTCACTTGGAATCAGAATTGGCATAGCCAGAAGATCAGGTGTTAATTTAGCTAAATCAACATCAACATAGAAAAGCAGAAATATTCGCTTTTCTTCTCAACTCTCCCCTTACGTTAATCTTCCTTAACTCAGAAAGCATCAACATTCTTTTACCAACTCTCCATTCAAAGCCCTCAGGATTATTTTCTCTCCCTCACTATGCTTTACCACTAAATCCACTTACATTCTAAATGACATTTTGTTGTTTTTACATAAATGCCTACACTTTTTCTCTTTTCTTGCAATCTCTGTATTCCTAGTCTTAACACAGTCTTTGGATTTCCATATAAATAAGCATACAGTGGACATTAAAATGTTAATTAATTTATAGTACTCCTCTGAAAGTATTAACTCACAATTTTTTTATTTTTTACAATTAAATATAGTTATACTTTTTTGAGCATGATTTTTCAGCTTGCAATTATGTCCTATGACTACTGAGTCTTACAAATGATGTCATTGGTATAACATCTTTCCTACCATTTTTATCACTAATGTTTAAATTTTTATAAGATATATCATTTCTACTTTGAAATAACCTATAGCATTACCTCTCTGTTTTATTCTATGTTCACATTTGTTTTAACCTTGATTGTATAAGTAAACATAATCGGTGTTCACCACATACTTTGGTTGGCTGAGGCGAATACATTGGTAGATTCTTAAAAACATTTTTGTGGAAACAATATTTTCTGAATTCTCTCACGTTTAGTACTGGTTTTTCTATACTTATGTATTTGAAACATCTTGACAGGTTAAAAATCCTTGGCTGACACTTTCTTTCCTAGAGTGTCTTGGGTATTCTACTTGATTTTCTAGTGCATTAAGTGTCTGTAGAATTAGGCAAACATAAATTTTTTAACATTTTTATTGGAATATAATTGCTTTACAATGGTGTGTTAGTTACTGCTTCATAACAAAGTGAATCAGCTAGACGTATACATATATCCCCATATCTCCTCCCTCTTGCGTCTCCCTCCTACCCTCCCTATCCCACCCCTCTAGGTGGTCACAAAGCACGGAGCTGATCTCCCTGTGCTATGCAGCTGCTTCTCACTAGCTATCTATTTTACATTAGGTAGTGTATATATGTCCATGCAATTCTCTCGCTTCGTCCCAGCTTACCCTTCCCCCTCCCCATGTACTCAAGTTCATTGTCAACATCTGCGTCTTTCTCCTGTCCTACCCCTAGGTTCTTCAAACCATTTTTTTTTATTCCATATATATGTGTTAGCATATGGTATTTGTTTCTCTCTTTCTGGCTTACTTCACTCTGTATGACAGTCTCTATGTCCATCCACCTCACTACAAATAACTCAATTTCATTTCTTTTTATGGCTGAGTAATATTCCATTGTATATATGTGCCATATCTTCTTTATCCATTCATCTGTCCATGGACACTTAGGTTGCTTCCATGTCCTGGCTATTGTAAGTAGAGCTGCAATGAACATTTTGGTACATGACTCTTTGAATTATGGTTTTCTCAGGGTCGATGCCCAGTAGTGGGATTGTTGGGTCATATGGTAGTTCTATTTTTATATTTTAAGGACCCTCCATACTGTTCTCCATAGTGGCTGTATCAATTTACATTCCCACCAACAGTGCAAGAGGGTTCCCTTTTCTCCACACCCTCTCCAGCATTTATTATTTGTAGATTTTTTGATGATGGCCACTCTGACTGGTGTGAGGTGATACCTCATTGTAGTTTTGATTTGCATTTCTCTAATGATTAGTGAAGTTGAGCATTCTTTCATGTGTTTGTTGGCAATCTGTATATCTTCTTTGGAGAAATGTCTATTTAGGTCTTCTGCCTATTTTTGGATTGGGTTGTTTGTTTTTTTGATATTGAGCTGCATGAGCTGCTTGTAAATTTTTGAGATTAATCCTTTGTCAGTTGCTTCATTTGCAAATAATTTCTCCCATTCTGAGGGTTGTCCTTTTGTTTTATTTATGGTTTCCCTTGCTGTGCAAAAGCTTTTAAGTTTCATTAGGTCCCATTTGTTTATTTTGGTTTTTATTTCCATTCCTCTAGGAAGTGGGTCAAAAAGGACCTTGCTGTGATTTATGTCATATACTGTTCTGCCTATGTTTTCCTCTAAGAGGTTTATAGTGTCTGGCCTTACATTTAGCTCCTTCATCCATATTGAGTTTATTTTTGTGTATGGTGTTAGGGAGTGTTC
Organism: Mesoplodon mirus; assembly: GCF_964341445.2. Classification (NCBI taxonomy): domain Eukaryota; kingdom Metazoa; phylum Chordata; class Mammalia; order Artiodactyla; family Ziphiidae; genus Mesoplodon; species Mesoplodon mirus. The sequence goes on from NC_138980.1 coordinate 27,726,367, forward strand.
TAATTTCAATCTTTTATATGTAGTTGTCCAGTTTTCCCAGCACCACGTATTGAAGAGGCTGTCTTTTCTCCATTGTATATTCTTGTCTCCTTTATCAAAAATAAGGTGACTCTATGTGTTGGGTTTATCTCTGGGCTTTCTAACCTGTTCCATTGATCTATATTTCTGTTTTTGTGCCAGTACCATAATGTCTTGATTACTTTAGCTTTGTAGTATAGTTTGAAGTCAGGGAGCCTGATTCCTCCAGCTCCGTTTTTCTTTGTCAAGATTACTTTGGCTATTCAGGGTCTTTTGTGTTCCCATACAAACTGTGAAAGTTTTTGTTCTAGTCCTGTGAAAAATGCCATTGGTAATTTCATAGGGATTGCATTGAATCTGTATGTTGCTTTGGGTAGTAAAGTCATTTTCACAATGTTGCTTCTTCCAATCCAATAACATAGTTTATCTTTCCATCTGTTTGCATCATTTTTAATTTCTTTCATCAGTGTCATATAGTTTTCTGCATACAGGTCTTTTGTCTCCTTGGGTAGGTTTATTCCTCAGCATTTTATGCTTAATGTTGCAATGGTAACTGAGAGTGTTCCTTAATTTCTCTTTCAGAGTTTTCATCATTAGTGTATAGGAATGCAAGAGAGTTCTGTTCCTTAATTTTGTATCACGCTACTTTACCAAATTCATTGAGTAGCTCTGGTAGTTTTCTGGTAGCATCTTTAGGATTCTCTATGTACAGAATCATGTCATCTGCAAACAGTGACAGTTCTACTTCTCCTTTTCAGATTTGGATTCTTTTTATTTCTTTTTCTTCTCTGATGGCTGTGGTTAAAACTCCCAAATCTATGTTGAGTTATAGTGGTGAGAGTGGACAATCTTGTCTTCTTCCTGATCTTAGATGAAATGGTTTCTGCTTTTCACCATTGAGAACAACCTTGGCTGTGGGTTTGTCATATATGGCCTTTATTATGTTGAGGTATGTTCCCTCTATGCCTACTTCCTGGAGGGTTTTTAATCATAAATGGGTGTTGAATTTTGTCAAAATATTTTTCTGCATCTATTGAGAAGATCATATGGTTTTTACCCTTCAATTTGTTAATATGGTGTACCACATTGATTGATTTAAATACATTAAAGAATCCTTGCATTCCTGGGTTAAACCCCACTTGACCATGTTGTATGATCCTTTTAATGTGCTGTTGGATTCCATTTGCTAGTATTCTGTTGAAGATTTTTACATCTATATTCATCAGTGATCTTAGCCTATAGTTTTCTTTTTTGTAACATCTTTGTCTGGTGTTGGTATCAGGGTGATGGTGGCCTCATAGAATGAGTTTGGGAGTGTTCTTCCCTCTGTTATATTTTGGAAGAGTTTGAGAAGGGTAGGTGTTATCTCTTCTCTAAGTGTTTGATAGAATTCGCATGTGAAGCCATCTTGTCCTGGGTTTGTTGGAAGATTTTTAACCACAGTCTCAATTTCAGTGCTTGTGATTGGTCAGTTTATATTTTCTATTTCTTCCTGGTTCAGTCTCAGAAGGTTTTGCTTTTCTAGGAATATGTGCATTTCTTCCAAGTTGTCCCTTTTATTGGCATATACTTGCTTGTAGTAATCTCACATGATCCTTTGTATTATTGCAGTGTCAGTTGTTTCTTCTTTTTTTGTATTTCTAATTCTATTGACTTGAGTTTTCTCCCTTTTTCTCTTGATGAGTCTGGCTAATGGTTTATCAATTTTGTTTATCTTCTCAAAGAACCACCTTTTAATTTATTGATCTTTGCTATTGTTTCCTTCATTTCTTATTCATTTATGTCTGGTCTGATCTTTATGATTTCTTTCCTTCTGCAAACTTTGGGGGTTTTTGTTCTTCTTTCTCTAATTGCTTTAGGTGTAAGGTTAGGTTTTTTATTGGAGATGTTTCTTGTTTCTTGAGGTAGGATTTTATTGCTATAAACTTTCCTCTTAGAACTGCTTTTGCTGCATCCCATAGGTTTTGGGTCATCATGTTTTCATTGTCATTTGTTTCTAGGTATATTTTGATTTCCTCTTTGATTTCATCTGTGATCTCTTGGTTATTTAGCAGTGGATTGTTCAGTCTCCATGTGTTTGTATTTTTTACACATTTTTTCCTGTAGTCGATATCTAGTATCATGGTTTTGTGGTCAGAAAAGATTCTTGATATGATTTCAATTTTCTTAAATTTATCAAGGCTTGATTTGTGACATGAGATATGATCTATCCTGGAGAATGTTCCATGATCACTTGAGAAGAAAGTGTATTCTGTTGTTTTTGGATGAAATGTCCTATCAATATCAATTAAGTCCATCTTGTTTAATGTATCATTTAAAGCTGTGTTTCCTTATTTATTTTCATTTTGGATGATCTGTCCATTGGTGAAAGTGGGGTGTTAAAGTCCCCTACTATGATTTTGGTACTGTCGATTTCTCCTTTTATGGTTGTTAGCATTTGCCTGATGTATTGAAGTGTTCTTATGTTGGGTGCATAAATATTTACAATTGTTATATCTTCTTCTTGGATTGATTCCTTGATCATTATGTAGTGTCCTTCTTTGTCTCTTGTAATATTCTTTATTTTAAAGTCTATTTTGTCTGATATGAGAATTGCTACTCCAGCTTGCTTTTGATTTCCATTTGCATGGAATATTTTTTCCATCCCCTCGCTTTCAGTCTGTATGTGTCCCTAGCTCTGAAGTGAGTCTCTTGTAGACAGCATATATAGAGGTCTTGTTTATGTATCCATTCAGCCAGCCTATGTCTTTTATTTGGAGCATTTAATCCATTTACATTTAAGGTACTTATTGATATATATGTTCCTATTACCATTTTCTTAATTGTTCTGGGTTTGCTATTGTAGGTCTTTTCCTTCTCTTGTGTTTCCTGCCTAGAGAATTTCCTTTAGCATTTGTTGTAAAGCTAGTTTGGTGGTGCTGAATTCTCTTAGCTTTTGCTTATCTGTGAAGGTTTTAATTTCTCCGTCGAATCTGAGTGAGATCCTTGCTGGGTAGAGTAATCTTCATTGTAGGTTTTTTTCCTTTCATCACTTTAAATATGTCCTGCCACTCCTTTCTGGCTTGCAGAGTTTCTACTGAATGATCAGCTTTTAACCTTATGGGGATTCCTTTTTATTTTATTTGTTGTTTTCCCCTTGCTGTTTTAAATATTTTTCCTTTTTATTTAATTTTTGCTAGTTTGATTAATATGTATCTTGACATGTTTCTCCTTGGATTTATCCTGTATGGGATTCTCTGTGTTTCCTGGACTTGATTGACTATTTCCTTTCCCCTATTAAGGAACTATTTAATTATAATCTCTTCAAATATTTTCTCATTACTTTTTTTTTCTCTTCTTCTTCTGGGACCCCTATAATTTGAATGTTGGTGCATTTAAAGTTGTGCCAGAGGTGTCTAAGACAGTCCTCAATTCTTTTCTTTCTTTTTTCTCTATTCTGCTCTGCAGTAGTTATTTCCACTGTTTTTTCTTCCTGGTCACTTATCCGTTCATCTGCCTCAGTTATTCTTCTATTGATTATTTCTAGAGAATTTTTAATTTCATTTATTGTGTTGTTCATCATTGTTTGTTTGCTCTTTAGTTCTTCTAGGTCATTGTTAATGGTTTCTTGTATTTTCTCCATTCTATTTCCAAGATTTGGGATCACCTTTACTATCATTACTCTGAATTCTTTTTCAGGTAGCCTGCCTATGTCTTCTTCATTTATTTGGTCTGGTGGGTTTTTAGCTTGCTATTTCATTTGCTGTGTGTTTCTCTGTCTTCTAATTTTACTTAACTTACTGTGTTTTGGGTCTCCATTTTGCAGGCTGCATGTTCATAGTTCCCATTGTTTTTGGTGTCTGCACTTATCCTCTGTGTGGGAATCTCTCTGCTTTGCCCTCTGCATCCCTGTTGCTGCACTCTCCTCCTTGGTGCCAAAACTTCCCCCCCACCACCCTCCCGTCTCCACCCACGAAGTTGTTTCCTAGTGTGTGGAAACTTTTTCTCCTTCACAGCTCCCTCTCAGAGGTCCCATCCCTATTTTTTGTCTCTGTTTTTTTTCTTTTTTCCTTGGCCCTACCAAGGTATGTGGGGAGTTTCTTGCCTTTTGGGGAGTCTGAGGTCTTCCGCCAACATTCAGTAGGCGTTCTTTAGGAGTTGTTTCACATGTAGATGTATTTCTGATGTATTTGTGGGGAGGAAGGTGATCTCCACATCTTACTCCTCCTCCATCTTGAAGGTATCCTCCAAACATATTTTTTTATCCTTGAAAGTTACTTGAAAAGTCTTTGAAGCTAATATATCTGAAAAGGGGTTAATATCTCTAATATATAAAAAAATTACTACAACTCAATAACAAAGAAAACCAAACAACCTGATTAAAAATGGGCAAAGAATTTAAAATAGCTATTTCTCCAAGAAGATATACTAATGGCCAGTAAACATATGAAAAGGTGTTCAGCATCACTAATCATCAGGAAAATGCAAATGAAGACTACAGTGAGATGCCACTTTACAAAACTAGCATGACTGTTCTAAAACAAAACAAAACATCACAAAAACAAAAACAGAAAATAACAATGTCGGCAAGAATGCAGAAAAATTGGGACTTTTTACATTGCTAGTGAGAATGTAAAATGGTGCAATTTCCATGGTAAACAATATGGTGATTCTTCAACAAATTAAAAATAAAATCACCACATGATCCAGCAATTTTACTTCTGGATTTATACCCTGAAGAACTGAAAGCAGAGACCATAACAGATATTTATACATCCATGTTCATAGCAGCATTATTTACAATAGTCAAAAAGTGGAAGCAACCCAAGTGTTCATCAACAGATGAATGAATACATTAAATATAGATATAACGGAATATTATTTAGTCTTAAAAAGGAAGAAAGTGCTGAAACATGCAACAACATGGATGAATCTTGAAGACATTAAGCTAAGTGAAATAAGCCAGTCACAAAAGGACAAATATGGTATGATTCCACTTTTATGAGATACCTAGAGTAGTTAACTTCGTAGAGACAGAAAGTAGAATGATAGTTGCCAGGGGAGGAGGAAGAGGTAAGTGGAGAGTTATTCTTTAGTGAGTAAAGTTTCAATTTGCAAGATAATAATAATTAAATAATATATTATTTCATTGCACCATGAAACTCTGCTGTGAAAATTACAGTTGTAATTTTATAATTTTTTTATTGTGATCATTATATTAATGTATGGTTCAACCACCAGAATTTATGCCATTTTTGAGAAGAAACTATATTTGATCTTATGTATCATTTCTTCCACAGTACCTAGCATAATGCTTGGCATTTAGTAAGTGCTCAAGGAACATATGACGAATATATATAATAGGAGATAATCCAGAATACTATAAATTGGGACCAGACTCTGCAGGAAATTTAACACATGGCTAAAAAGTTGATAAATAATTTGGTGGATAATAGAAAATCACTGGAGAGTTTTGGACAAGGAAGTGGCATGAAATAAACTATTCATCAGAAAGATTGATGTCTCAATGTTTTCATGTCTGGTCATTTAGAGGTCATATAGAATATTTATAGTTGAGATAAAAATTAACAGAGGTAAACAGAAAATAGAATTGCAGTGAGACTAGATAGAAATTTCCTTCCAATGTGGTATCATGTGTGTTGTAAAACATTGTAGAATGAAGAATCAGTATACTTTAAAATAGATCAAGATTATCCGTACTGTATCTAAAAGAAAAAGAATTTAAAAAACATTTAAAAGAAAATTCAATAAAGTCTACATATATGCAGCTAAGGAGAAAATTAATGGAAGGTAATATGAAGTAATAAACGCAGAATGTAGCAGAGTTAAAAAAATATGCAAGTAAGTAGAAATCAACAGAAAGTAATGTGACACACTCTACAATGAGTCTAATAGACTCACAGTTAAGATGAGAGATCAGGAGCAAAGTTCTGCTTCCTGTTGTCTCAGCTGTTTTAGGCATCTCTACCCCAGGTTCTTTATGTGTAAAATAATGAAAATAATAGTTCCAATTTTAAAGGGTTATTATCATGAGATTAAATGAGTTGAAATATTTAAAATGTTTAGAAAAAATTTGGCAAATATTGAACATGAAATAACAGTAGATATTATTTTATGACAAGTTTAGAAGTAGAAAATAAATAAAATAGCAGACCAGTCATATTTGAAATATGAAGTTTGAAATGTTTTTAGACCTATAGAAAAACAGATTCAAATTAAAGTGCATGACGGACTTCCGGGTAAGATGGCGGAAGAGTAAGACGCGGAGATCACCTTCCTCCCCACGGATACAACAGAAATACAGCTACACGTGGAACAACTCCTACAGAACACCTACTGAACGCTGGCAGAAGACCCCAGACCTCCCAAAAGGCAAGAAACCCCCCACATACCTGGGTAGGGCAAAGCGGAGAGATCCCCACACAGAGGATCAGTGCCGAGCGGCACTCACCAGCCCGAGAGGCTTGTCTGCTCACCCGCTGGGGCGCGCAGCACTGGAAGCTGAGGCTCGGGCTTCGGTCAGAGCGCAGGGAGAGGACTGGGGCTGGCGGCGAGAACTCAGCCTGAAGGGGGCTAATGTGCCACAGCTAGCCGGGAGGGAGTCCAGGAAAACTCTGGAGCTGCCGAAGAGGCAAGAGACTTTTTCTTCCCTCTTGGTTTCCTGGTGCGCGAGGAGAGGGGATTAAGAGCGCTGCTTAAAGGGGCTCCACAGACGGGCGCGAGTCACGACTGAAAGCGCGGAGCCCAGAGACGGGCGTGGGACGCTGGGGCTGCTGCTGCTGCCGCCAAAAAGCCTGTGTGCGAGCGCAGGTCACTGCCCACACCGCCCTTCCGGGAGCCTGTGCAGCCCGCCACTGCCGGGGTCCCGGGATCCAGGGGCGGCTTCCCTGGCAGAACGCACGGCGCGCCTCGGGCTGGTGCAACGTCACGCCGACCTCTGCCGCTGCAGGCTCGCCCCACGCTCCGTGCCCCTCCCTCCCGCCCGGCCTGAGTGAGCCAGAGTCCCCGAAGAGGCTGCTCCTTTAACCCTGTCCTGCCTGAGCGAAGAACAGATGCCCTCCGGCGACCTACACGCAGAGGCGGGGCCAAATCCAAAGCTGAGACCCAGGAGCTGTGAGAACAAAGAAGAGAAAGGGAAACCTCTCCCAGCAGCCTCAGAAGCAGCGGATTAAAGCTCCACAATCAACTTGATGTACCCTGCATCTGTGGAATACATGAATAGACAACACATCATCCCAAATTGAGGAGCCCGGAGTCAGTGCTGTGCCTCTGAGGTGGGAGAGCCAACTTCAGGACACTGGTCCACAAGAGACCTCCCAGCTCCACATATATCAAACGGCAAAAATCTTCCAGAGATCTCCATCTCAACACCAGCACCCAGCTTCACTCAACAACCAGCAAGCTACAGTGCTGGACACCCTAAGCCAAACAACTAGCAAGACAGGAACACAACGCCACCCGTTAGCAGAGAGGTGGCCTAAACTCATAAAAAGTCTGCAGACATCCCAAAACACACCACCAGACGTGGACCTGCCCACCAGAAAGACAAGATCCAGCCTCATCCACCAGAACACAGGCACTAGTCCCCTCCACCAGGAAGCCTACACAACCCACTAAACCAACCTTAGCCACTGGGGACAGACACCAAAAACAACGGGAACTACGAACCTGCAGCCTGCAAAAAGGAGACCCCAAACACAGTAACATAAGCAAAATGAGAAGACAGAAAAACACACAGCAGGAGAAGGAGCAAGATAAAAACCCACCAGATCTAACAAATGAAGAGGTAATAGGCAGTCTACCTGAAAAAGAATTCAGAATAATGATGGTAAAGATGATCCAAGATTCTATTTCCCAGATCCAAAATCTTGGAAATAGAATAGACAAAATGCAAGAAACAGTTAACAAGGACCTAGAAGAACTAAAGATGAATCAAGCATCGATTAAAAACACAATACATGAAATAAAATATACTCTAGATGGGATCAATAGCAGAATAACTGAGGCAGAAGAACGGATAAGTGAGGTGGAAGATAAAATAGTGGAAATAACTGCGGCAGAGCAAAATAAAGAAAAAAGAATGAAAAGAACAGAGGACAGTCTCAGAGACCTCTGGGACAACATTAAACGCACCAACATTCGAATTATAGGGGTTCCAGAAGAAGAAGAGAAAAAGAAAGGGACTGAGAAAATATTTGAAGAGATTATAGTTGAAAACTTCCCTAATATGGGAAAGGAAATAGTTCATCAAGTCCAGGAGGCACAGAGAGTCCCATACAGAATAAATCCAAGGAGAAATACGCCAAGACACATATTAATCAAACTGTCAAAAATTAAACACAAAGAAATCATATTAAAAGCAGCAAGGGAAAAACAACAAATAACACACAAGGGAATCCCCATCAGGATAACAGCTGATCTCTCAGCAGAAACTCTACAAGCCAGAAGGGAGTGGCAGGACATAATTAAAGTGATGAAGGAGAAAAACCTGCAACCAAGATTACTCTACCCAGCAAGGATCTCATTCAGATTTGATGGAGAAATTAAAACGTTTACAGACAAGCAAAAGCTGAGAGAGTTCAGCACCACCAAACCAGCTTTACAACAAATGCTAAAGGAACTTCTCTAGGCAAGAAACACAACAGAAGTAAAAGACCTACAATAACGAACCCCAAACAATTAAGAAAATGGGAACAGGAACATACATATCAATAATTACCTTAAATGTAAATGGACTAAATGCTCCCACCAAAAGACACAGATTGGCTGAATGGATACAAAAACAAGACCCATATATATGCTGTCTACAAGAGACCCACTTCAGACCTAGAGACACATACAGACTGAAAGTAAGGGGATGGAAAAAGATATTCCATGCAGATGGAAACCAAAAGAAAGCTGGAGTAGCAATTCTCATATCAGACAAAATAGACTTTAAAGTAAAGAGTACTAGAAGAGACAAAGAAGGACACTACATAATGATCAAGGGATCGATCCAAGAAGAAGATATAACAATTGTAAATATTTATGCACCAAACATAGGAGCACCTCAATACATAAGGCAAATACTAACAGCCATAAAAGGAGAAATCGACAGTAACACACTCATAGTAGGGGACTTTAACACCCCACTTTCACCAATGGACAGATCATCCAAAATGAAAATAAATAAGGAAACACAAGCTTTAAATGATACATTAAACAAGATGGACTTAATTGATATTTATAGGACATTCCATCCAAAAACAACAGAATACACATTTTTCTCAAGTGCTCATGGAACATTCTCCAGGATAGATCATATCTTGGGTCACAAATCAAGCCTTGGTAAATTTAAGAAAATTGAAATTGTATCAAGTATCTTTTCCGACCACAATGCTATGAGACTAGATATCAATTACAGGAAAAGATCTGTAAAAAATACAAACACATGGAAGCTAAACAATACACTACTTAATAACGAAGTGATCACTGAAGAAATCAAAGTGGAAATTAAAAAATACCTAGAAACAAATGACAATGGAGACACGACGACCCAAAACCTATGGGATGCAGCAAAAGCAGTTCTAAGAGGGAAGTTTATAGCAATACAATCCCACCTTAAGAAACAGGAAACATCTCGAATAAACAACCTAACCTTGCACCTAAAGCAATTAGAGAAAGAAGAACAAAAACATCCCAAAGTTAGCAGAAGGAAAGAAATCATAAAAATCAGATCAGAAATAAATGAAAAAGAAATGAAGGAAACGATAGCAAAGATCAATAAAACTAAAAGCTGGTTCTTTGAGAAGATAAACAAAATTGATAAACCATTAGCCAGACTCATCAAGAAAAAAAGGGAGAAGACTCAAATCAATAGAATTAGAAATGAAAAAGGAGAAGTAACAACTGACACTGCAGAAATACAAAAGATCATGAGAGATTACTATAAGCAACTCTATGCCAATAAAATGGACAACCTGGAAGAAATGGACAAATTCTTAGAAATGCTCAACCTGCCAAGACTGAATCAGGAAGAAATAGAAAATATGAACAGACCAATCACAAGCACTGAAATTGAGACTGTGATAAAAAATCTTCCAACAAACATAAGCCCAGGACCAGATGGCTTCACAGGCGAATTCTATCAAGCATTTAGAGAAGAGCTAACACCTATCCTTCTGAAACTCTTCCAAAATATAGCAGAGGGAGGAACACTCCCAAACTCATTCTACGAGGCCACCATCACCTTGATACCAAAACCAGACAAGGATGTCACAAAGAAAGAAAACTACAGGCCAATATCACTGATGAACATAGATGCAAAAATCCTCAACAAAATACTAGCAAACAGAATCCAACAGCACATTAAAAGGATCATACACCATGATCAAGTGGGGTTTATTCCAGGAATGCAAGGATTCTTCAATATATGCAAATCAATCAACGTGATACACCATATTAACAAATTGAAGGAGAAAAACCATATGATCATCTCAATAGATGCAGAGAAAGCTTTCGACAAAATACAACACCCATTTATGATAAAAACCCTGCAGAAAGTAGGCATAGAGGGAACTTTCCTCAACATAATAAAGGCCATATATGACAAACCCACAGCCAGCATCGTCCTCAATGGTGAAAAACTGAAACCATTTCCACTAAGATCAGGAACAAGACAAGGCTGTCCACTCTCACCACTCTTATTCAACCTCATTTTGGAAGTTTTAGCCACAGCAATCAGAGAAGAAAAGGAAATAAAAGGAATCCAAATCAGAAAAGAAGAAGTAAAGCTGTCACTGTTTGCAGATGACATGATACTATACATAGAGAATCCTAAAGATGCTACCAGAAAACTACTAAAGTTAATCAATGAATTTGGTCAAGTTGCAGGATACAAAATTAATGCACAGAAATCTCTGGCATTCCTATATACTAATGATGAAAAATCTGAAAGTGAAATCAAGGAAACACTCCCATTTACCATTGCAACAAAAAGAATAAAATATCTAGGAATAAACCTACCTAAGGAGACAAAAGACCTGTATGCAGAAAATTATAAGACACTGATGAAAGAAATTAAAGATGATACAAATAGATGGAGAGATGTACCATGTTCTTGGATTGGAAGAATCAACATTGTGAAAATGACTCTACTACCCAAAGCAATCTACAGATTCAATGCAATCCCTATCAAACTACCACTGGCATTTTTCACAGAACTAGAACAAAAAAATTCACAATTTGTATGGAAACACAAAAGACCCCGAATAGCCAAAGTAATCTTGAGAACGAAAAATGGAGCTGGAGGAATCAGGCTCCCTGACTTCAGACTATACTACAAAGCTACAGTAATCAAGACAGTATGGTACTGGCACAAAAACAGAAAGATAGATCAATGGAACAGGATAGAAAGCCCAGAGTTAAACCCACGGACATATGGTCACCTTATCTTTGATAAAGGAGGCAGGAATGTACAGTGGAGAAAGGACAGCCTCTTGAATAATTGGTGCTGGGAAAACTGGATAGGGACATGTAAAAGTATGAGATTAGATCACTCCCTAACACCATACACAAAAATAAGCTCAAAATGGATTAAAGACCTAAATGTAAGGCCAGACACTATCAAACTCTTAGAGGAACACATAGGCAGAACACTCTATGACATAAATCACAGCAAGATCCTTTTTGACCCACCTCCTAGAGAAATGGAAATAAAGACAAAAATAAACACATGGGACCTAATGAAACTTCAAAGCTTTTGCACAGCAAAGGAAACCATAAACAAGACCAAACGACAACCCTCAGAATGGGAGAAAATATTTGTAAATGAAGCAACTGACAAAGGATTAATCTCCAAAATTTATAAGCAGCTCATGCAGCTCAATAACAAAAAAACAAACAACCCAATCCAAAAATGGGCAGAAGACCTAAATAGACATTTCTCCACAGAAGATATACAGACTGCCAACAAACACATGAAAGAATGCTCAACATCTTTACTCATTAGAGAAATGCAAATCAAAACTACAATGAGATATCATCTCACACCAGTCAGAATGGCCATCATCAAAACATCTAGAAACAATAAATGCTGGAGAGGGTGTGGAGAAGAGGGAACACTCTTGCACTGCTGGTGGGAATGTGAATTCGTACAGCCACTATGGAGAACGGTATGGAGGTTCCTTAAAAAACTACAAATAGAACTACCATATGACCCAGCAATCCCACTACTGGGCATATACCCTGAGAAAACCATAATTCAAAAAGAGACATGTACCAAAATGTTCATAGCAGCCCTATTTACAATAGCCCGGAGATGGAAACAACCTAAGTGTCCATCATCGGATGAATGGATAAAGAAGATTTGGCACATATATACAATGGAATATTACTCAGCCATAAAAAGAAATGAAATTGAGCTATTTGTAATGAGGTGGATAGACCTAGAGTCTGTCATACAGAGTGAAGTAAGTCAGAAAGAGAAAGACAAATACTGTATGCTAACACATATATATGGAATTTAAGAAAAAAAAAATGTCATGAAGAACATAGGGGTAAGACAGGAATAAAGACACAGACCTACTAGAGAATGGACTTGAGGATATGGGGAGGGGGAAGGGTAAGCTGTGACAAAGTGAAAGAGCGGCATGGACATATATACACTACCAAACGTAAGGTAGATAGCTAGTGGGAAGCAGCCGCATAGCACAGGGAGATCAGCTCGGTGCCTTGTGACCGCCTGGAGGGGTGGGATAGGGAGGGTGGGAGGGAGACGCAAAAGGGAGGGAATATGGAAACATATGTATATGTATAACTGATTAAATTTGTTATAAGGCAAAAAATTTAAAAAAATAATAAAAAAAAAATAAAGTGCATGACAAATTTTGACTAGTAAATAAAAATAAATTCAAAGCTATCAAAAATAATACATATTTTCTCCAAATAAATAATAGTAGCACCAATGGAAAAATTCTAATAGCTGACAAAATAAATTACTTCACTGTATATAAGCAATAAGAAAAAAAAGGGTAAATCTAGAGTTAAAAAATTAGGATGTATGAAACAGTAGTAAGCTAAGTTATCAGTAAAATATTTTGTTAAATAAATCATTGACTGATTGGAATAAATGAATTTAGTTTATTCCAAAATTATTTGATGGCTTTTTGGGTGACACAGTGGTTGAGAGTCCGCCTGCCGATGCAGGGAACACGGGTTCGTGCCCCGGTCCGGGTAGATCCCACATGCCATGGAGCGGCTGGGCCCATGAGCCATGGCCACTGAGCCTGCGTGTCCAGAGCCTGTGCTCCACAACGGGAGACGCCACAACAGTGAGAGGCCTGCGTACCGCAAAAAAAAAAAAAAAAAAAAAAAAAAAAAAAAAAAAAAAATTATTTGAATATCCTTCTGGATTATACTAACAAGGAAGTTAAGAGAAGAATCATTTCTGTTTTCAATTTTATGAAAATTGTATATAGATAAATATGTATTAAAAATGAGTCATTATTTTTCTAAACAAGTAGAAGGAAATGAGAATAAAATAAGTATTAGCAATAGAATCAAAGGAAAGAAAGGAGAAAACAAAGCCCACTGAAGCAAATTAAAAAGCACTAAGTAAGATGATAGAACTAAGTAACCACAGTAAATGTATATAGAGTAAATTTATACACAAAAATGCAGAGATTAGTTTGTGTGCATGTGTGTTTAATCAAATTATATCCTGCATTAGAGCAGCACAGAAAATAAAGGGATGGAAAACTTCCTGGTGGAAATATTAATCAAAGAAAAGGTAGTCTACACTGCAGTGTTAATATCAGACAAAACATAATTTTAGGGTAAAAACACTATGAGAAACAAAGTGAGATGTTAAATATTAAAAACCACAGTAATCCATCAACGAAAACTAACAAGCATGAATGTGAATATTCATTAAAAGATATTCTTTAAAGACACAATATAACAACTTAGTGATTTTAAAGTAAATATTGACAAATCCATCACTACACTTGGAGATTTTAACAAACTTGTATCAGAAACTGATGCATCAAGCAAATATTTTAAGCATTAATAAAATATTTACAAAATTTGACCACTTAGCAGGTCACAAAACAAGTCTCAAAAAGTTCCAAGGATCAATATTATAAACACCTCATCTCTGACCACAATAAAATTACATTTGAATCTTCTGAGCACAGTAAAATTACATTTGAAATCAATAATCAAATGATAATCCAAAGAAACCATATGTCTGGAAATTGTAAAATATTTAGATCTGGGCAACACAGAATGTATTGTATACTAAAACTCATAAGGTGAAGCTAAAATGATATAAGAAAATTGGAAATTTAGTTTGTTATCCCCTCCAAAAAAAAAAGCCTAAAATAAATATGGTCAACTCCAAAGTCTAAGAAAAATACAATAAATTTGACACATGGAAAGGTGAAAGAATAAGTAATAAAGCTAACATCAGAAATTAAATAAAATAGAAAACAGAGGTAAATAGAGATTAGGAATAAAACCAAATTTGGTTCTTGGAAGAACCATAAAATAGATTAATTTCTAGCAAAATTGATTTTATGAAATAGAGAGATGGCACAAATAATGCTATTGGGAATATAGGAAGAAACATAACCACAAACATACAGTATCATAGAAAAAATGGATTTAAATTATGCTAAAAATGAAAACAAGAATGAACTAGAAATTTTGGATGAGACATGAATTTGAGAATTGACAGAGAATAATTAGAAAGCCAGTATAAATCATTGATCATTAAAGATAGTATATTAGCAATCAAACATCAATAGTTCAACTTTCGACAACAGTAAAGTTTAAATTGCCTTGAAAAAAAGTTTTGTCAAATTCCAAGGAATAAGAAGTGTTTCAAAAGAAAGAGAAAATAGGAAAATCAATCCATTTAAGGAAGTGGCCATAAACTTGAAACTCAACTGGACAAAAATATTAAAATTATAAACCAATCACTCATATGTATATAGGCCTAAAATCCTAGATTAGATTTATAGGAAATAAAGTCATAAATTTAAAAAGAGTAGTAGTGTTAATACTGAATCTTGACCAATGGGGTTTACCCCAGAAATGAAAGAATATTTAAACTTCATAAATGTATTCATGCAATTTACCTTAAAGAAACAGAACATAGAATTTATCTAAATAAAAATGTTTAATAATAACTAATTAATGAGGGAAAAATAACTGTTAAAAAACCAGGAATAAAAGGAGTTTATTCTAACCACAAAACCAGACTATGTCATATTTAATAGAAAACTCTAGTAACATTCCTTTTAAGATCTGGAACAAGAGAAAGATGTCAGATATTAATTTATGAAAGGGAAGACATAATATCAAAGATATGTTAAATTTTACAAAACTAGTCTATAAATTCCCTGTAGTTCTAATAGAAATCCACTAAACGATTTTTTGTGGGACATAAAAAATGGATCCTAAAAATCATATACAATATAAAGTGTGAAGAATAACCATGAAGAATATGTAAAACATGCAAAAGGGAGGATTGTCATTACTTGATATAAATATTTTTATAAAGCTATAATAATTAAGACAATGTCACATTTATATAGAGTTAGAGAAACAATAAATGAGGCAAAATCGAGTCAAGAAACAGAGCCAAATATATATGGAACCTTATATGGGCAATCAAAAATCTTTGAGGGAAAGATGGTTGGGCAATTTTTTTCATATTTAAAAATAATGAAATTATTCCCCTCAAAACAGAAACAAAAATAACTTCAAATACATTAAAGTATTAAATGTGAGAAAGAAACATTAAACACATGAGAAGAAATCTAGAATATCTCTGTGCCATGAATGTATGGAAGAATTTCTTCTTCAATACAAAAATATAAAGACTAATAAAATGAGTAAAATAAGGTAAAAAAGTAAATAAATGGGAAGAGTAGTAAACTTGACTACATTTCAAAAGAACAAAATTTCACAAAAATAAGAGGTGAGCAATGGAACAGGAGAAATATTTGGATCCCGTCAAATAAATAGAATATCATTGCTCAAAATAAATTTTTAAACTTCTGCATATTGGTAAGAAAAAGGTTCATTTAAAATATAGCTTCGGGCTTCCCTGGTGGCGCAGTGGTTGAGAGTCCGCCTGCCGATGCAGGGGACATGGGTTCGTGCCCCGGTCCGGGAAGATCCCACATGCTGCGGAGCGGCTGGACCCGTGAGCCATGGCCACTGAGCCTGCGCGTCCGGAGCCTGTGCTCCGCAATGGGAGAGGCCACAACAGTGAGAGGCCCGCGTACCACAAAAAAATATATAAAATAAAAAATAAAATAAAATAAAATAAAATATAGCTTCAAAATATGAACAGGCAATTCACAGAAACAGAAAATTTAATGGTCAATAAACAGAACATCAATCACATTGCTAATTAGGAATAAGCAAAGTAAAATAATAATGAAGAACCATTTCATATCTATCAAATTGACAAATATTTTATAATATGATGACAGTGTTTGTGAAGGTTCAGAATAATTGGAAATATTTTCAAAGCAACAAAACAAAAGATATTTCAGCCTACCAAAAATAGATAGTATGTGGCCCACATTTAACTCCTATAAACTCTGTGATCAATTAGATACCACCACAGATCCCAGGGGTCAGAACCCAGGTTTTCATTGTATCCCTTCGTCTTCTTGTCTCTGCCAAAGAAGGGCCACCATATGGTCCCTCCTCTTTAGGGTGCATCTCCCACCATTATATCTGGCCTCTAGGAGACAGCCCCCAAAAGTTATTAAAGTATACTGGTGCTTCCTTCCCCAATTCCTTTTTTTTTTTTTTTTTTTTTTTTAAACTCTGGTAAGGAAGTGTTCTCTGGTTCCTCCTGGCAGAACATGGTTTGGGGTAGATGAAAATGTTCACATAATAACTCCACTCCAAGTTCATATATCCCAAAGTCTTCAGACTGTTTCCTCTATATCTAGATATGAAATCTTCTGTAAAGAGCCAGAGAGCAAATATGTTGGGCTTTGCAGGCCAGTACAGTGACTGTCTTGCATTCTTTTTTATTTATTTTAAAACTCTCTAAACGTGTAAAAATTATTCTTATCTTGATGGCTGAAAAAAAAAGAAAAGAAAAAGAAAAGAAAAAACTGGAAACTGGGCTTCCCTGGTGGCGCAGTGGTTGAGAGTCCGCCTGCTGATGCAGAGGACACGGGTTTGTGCCCTGGTCCGGGAAGATCCCACATGCCACGGGGCGGCTAGGCCCGTGAGCCAAGGCCGCTGAGCTTGTGTGTCCGGAGCCTGTGCTCCACAACGTGAGAGGCCACAACAGTGAGAGTCCCGCGTACCGCAAAAAAAAAAAAAAAAAAAAAAAAAAGGAAACTGGCTGAGGGCTGAATTTGGCACAGGGGCCACAGTTTACTGACCCTGCTCTGCAGTAGAGCAAGAGAATTCTAGCATTTCAGCCTCAAGTTGTGTAATCTAGGAATTTGTCCATTTCATCTCGTTTAACTAATTTGTTTGTGCACAATTGTTCATTGTATTGTCTCATAATCTTTTTATTTCTGTAAGGTCAGTACTAATGTTCCTGCATTCATTTCTTATTTAAGTTAGTTTACATTGTTTCTATTTTTCATTGTCAGTCTAGTTAAAATTTTGTCAATTTTATTGCTTGAAGAACCAAACTTTACTTTGGTGATTTTTCTCTATTGCTTTTCTATTCTCTAGTTTATTTATCTCCAATCTAATCTTTTTTTCTTCTTCTTCTTCTTAACCAAAGGAAAAGACAATCCAAAGACTAGAAAATATTTGCAAAACACATATCCAATGTAAGCTTTCCAACTAGAATATACAAAGAATGCTACTCTTCAATAAAAAAATCACAATGAGCAAAATTGTTAGCAGAAACTTAACAAAAAATATGTACAATCGGTAAATAGCACATGAAAAGATGATCAGTCTCATTGTCATTAGGGAAATGGAAATGCAAACCATTTAGATGCCACTGTACATCCACTAGCATGGCTAACATTAAAAAGTCTGATCATAAAAGTGATGCAGCCGGAAATCTCATGAACTGATAGTTGGAATATGAAATGGCACAAACACTTGGGGAAAAAAATTAGCAGTTTCTTAAAACTTTAAACCTACCCAATGGTCTGACCCAGGCTCTGTATTCACTGGAAAAGTGAAAACATATGTCTACACAAAGACTTGTACATAAACGTTCACTGTGGCTTCATTTACAATAGCCAAAAACTGAAACCAACTAAATGTCCATCAACAGGTGAATGGAAAACAAATTGTCATGTATCTGTACACTGAAATAACACTCAGCAATAAAATGGAATTAACTATTGATATGTGAGAGAGCACAGATGAATCTCACAGTAATTATGTTGAGATAAAGAATGAGGCCAAAATAAAAAAGAATACTGCCTGATTCAATTTACATAAAATTCTAGAAAATGCAAATTATTCTACAGTCACAGATCAATGGTTGTCTTCGGTAGGGGGACAGGGAAGGGGATGCACAAAAGAAACAGAGGGCACAAAGAAATTTTTGAGGTTGATGAATATGTTATTATGGTGATTGTGGTGGTGGTTTTACATGTATATACATATGTCAAAATTTATCAGCTAATGCTTTATATATGTGCATTTTAATGCGTATCAGTTATACTTCAGAAAACTATAATTAAAAAAGAAACTCTGTATTCACATTGTCAGTTAATTATTAGCTTTAAATGCTATATTTGTAGGGAGCATGATAAGGTTTGGACCAAAGAAGAAAAATATGTTTTTTGAAGTCCTGTGAAGACAGAAGTCATCAGGTGAAGTGGAATTACAGCTGAAAAATCAGAAAATATTGAAAATGGAAATAAACGATCTTGTAAGAGGAAGGTATGGATAATAGAAGATAGTTGTTGAAAAATATTGGTGAAAGAATAAAGAGGGAACAAAGGGCATGCAGATTTCACCTGTTTGTTCATTAGGGAATTGACTGAACTCCTTACTTTCCTCACCTGAAAATAGAATAATACCTACACTATACTTTTTGTTAAAATTAGTTAACATGACTATTTAACATCTCTGTTACATTATAATCAGGAAAAGCACATGTTATCACCATCTAACATGAATGTGCCCTTTATATAGAAACATATATTTATTATTTTATGTATTTGTTTACTTGCTTATACAGGTCAACCATTATGAATATTTACCTTGTTTAGGGTTATATTTATAAATTAAATTAACTTTAATGATAAAACAGTTTATTTTTGTGAGAGACTATGTGTTTCAAGGCTGCAAAAAAGTGAATTTTAAATAGTTTCACTAATTCTTGTCCTATTTGTTAACCTTAAAAGTAGTTTCCTTCAATGAAGTACTAAGAACCTAAAATCACATTTTATCAGTTAGACAGTCACTAGATTATTAAACACATTGCTATCAGAACTATTTTATAATATATTCAACTACTGCTTCCACTATCTGAGGTTTGCCCCAACATTCATATCCCTCTGATTCTCCTAACCAGTGTATTCCTTATTATGAAGCAAAAGATACAGTCAGCGTGGTTGCATAAATATTCAATAAACAAATAAGGTCAGTGACATCTTGCACTAAAATAAAATACTGGCATATATGAAATAAGGTGGCAATTACACCTTAATAACAGAAACAAACACTTTACACATTTACACGAGACAATACAATTCATTCATTCATTCATCAAATATATTTCAGTCACTGTACTAGACACTTGAGATAAATCAGAGGGGTGGGGGGAAGAACAACCTGATTTGAAGTTTATATTTTAATAGACTGAGGCTAACTAGACGAGATAGATAGATGAGAGATAGGTAGATATAGAGATACAGTATTCTAGAATATTGTAAATTCTGTAGGAAAAAAAAAATTGAACAAGAAAAAGGGAACCAAGGGGGCAAGCAATGAGTTGGAGGTTGAAATTTTGAATAGGATGGTAAGGTAAGCCCCAATGAGAAAATGACAAGTGAGTAAAATCTTGAGGTGAGGGATTTAGTCTTATGGATATTCAGATAGAGTGCAATGTTTCTAAGGCTCCTGCAGCCTTCACTCAGAGCAAAGAGACCAGATGGCTGGAGAGGAGGGTGTTGGGGAGAATAGTAGGTGGAAAAGTCAGAGAGGTTCAGGGCAAGACTGGGTAGAACTTTGTGTGCCATTGGCTTTTTACTCAGTGAAATAGGAGCTGTTAATTATTTTGAAAAAGGAGGATGTGGACTAATTTCCATTTTAAGAAAATGATTCTGGCTGCACTAGAGTAAATAGAATTCAAGCATAGAGGAATGGAAGCAGGAAATCAAGATGTTATTGTAATAATCCAAATGAGAGTGGAGAAGTCTGAGACCATAGTGAATGCAATGAGAAGTCAGATTCTGAATACGTTTTGGATATAGAGATGGTTAGGATATGGGAAAAGATTGGAATTAAGGATAAATCCACAGGTTATAGCCCAAGAGACTACAGCAGGATAGAGATGTTATTAATTGAGATGTGGATGACTTTGGACAGATCAGGTTTTTGTGGGCAAACATCAAGAAAGCTAACACATGGAAACTTCCATTCTATCAAGTCAGTGTTAAATGCCTCGCACAGGACCAATTGACAGGTATATAAGAGTGAACAAAACATAGTTCCAGCCCCCTTGAGAATTAACAGCCAAGTGGGCCAATTAATAAACAGATTGGGCACTCTCCATGTAAAAAGAAATTGTCTATGAGGGGCTAATGCCTATCTTCTCTAACATCACCAAATCTTGGAATATGAAAGCATAAAGGGTAAAAATGTGAGTTAAGTTTCAAACAAACTAGATCTCTTGACCCGATCGGCAGCATACTTATGAAACTAATGGAATTCATTACTAATATTACACAATAAAAAAGTATAACATGAAATTAACATACTAAATTTCCCCAAGTGCTTTATAGCCTTTATTTTATATATTCAAGTATTACTGCAAACTAACAATATCATTTCCCAAGGTAGGCTGCACACTGAGCTGACATTGACCTCATCTTTGCGATTCGGCAGGAGGGACTCCACTCTCACAACATCACGGTGGCATATTGGCGACAGGTTAGACTCAGCTACCTCGGGTGTTCCCAGATCTGTGCAAAAGCAGTGAGAGATGCACTGAAGACAGAATTCAAAGCAAATGCCGAGAAGACTTCTGGCAGCAACATAACAGTTGTAAAAGTCAAAAAGGAATAATCTGCCCTGATTTAGCTTGAATACTACATTTTCAGAGTGAAGATGTGTGGGCACATGTTATGGCAGATTGAAAACGATCTCACTTCATGGGGGAAAAAAATACCTGTCTTTTTCATAGATTGACATTGCCAATAATTTGAAGTAAGTCTCAAAAAATATATCATTTCCCATATGTTTAAATAAATGTATGATACAAGAAAACATAATAAATGAAATTAAGACTTTGAGAAAATATTCCTCTCTTTGATGTTGATCAAGCTTTGCAGCCATATCTGTTTTCTGAAAACCTTAGACTGAATGAACTATGGGTTTGACAACAACTACTATTTTCTAAAACGTAACATTTTTCTATATTATGGAAGAAATCCAAGATTATAATACATATTTTGGAATGTAAGAAAAACACAAAAGAACTCCAAAACGGGAAAAATCATGTTTAATCTCTTCTTTCAGAGTTAACCTCTGCTAATATTTTGGTGTTTGTCCTAAGGTAACATGTGTAAAAATGCATATTTTCAAGTAAATATAAGCACACATACACACTTATGTTAACAATTATCAATTTCCCTCAGAGATGATTTGGAATAAAAGAAAGATGTATGTTATATACACTACTATGTATAAAATAGATAACTAATGAGAACCTACTGTATAGCACAGGGAACTCTACTCAATGCTCTGTGGTGACCTAAATGGAAAGGAAATCTAAGAAAGAGTGTATATATGTATACGTATAACTGATTCACTTTGCTACATAGAAGAAACTAACACAACATTGTAAAGCAACCATACTCCAATAAAAATCAATTAAAAAAAAGAAAGATATGTGTTAGATCATATACTGATTTAAAAAGGTGATTGTTAAGGTGAAAAGAAAATAGACAAATGTTATTTTCAAAAACACATTTTAAGGAAGAGTATATCTCTAAAATTTAAAAAATATATAATAGTCAAAATAATATTCAATCAAGTGATATTCACTAGATGAATATTTTATTTTCTTACAAAATTTATGCATCAAGTGAAAGTAAATTCAGTGCTCTCTCTCTATATCTTATTAGCATTGACTTTTTAGATAAGATCTTAAAATGTATACTTTACTTTGATAATGTCATTTCTCCTAATTAAAATGCTATGGTTAATGTGTGTGTGTGTGTGCACATATGTGTATCCACTTGTTAAGTACTTCTTTCAGTCACTGGTATAATGCTAAGTGAAGAATGACGCAAAATGATATTCATAATGGCAAACATTATACAGAGCTTATGTGCCTAGCTCTCTTCTATATGCTTTCCTATTTATCAACTAATGTGAACCTCACAGCACATCAGTGAGCCAAATACGATTGCTACCACCACTTTACTAATGAGGAGAAATGGGTCACAAAGAGATGGAGTGTTTTAGCATAACTTACCCTATAGTCACACAGATAGGAAGTAGCACTAGTTTTCACACCCTGGCTATTGGGCTTTAGAATTTGTGTCCTTAACAGCTATACTCTGCTGCTTCATATAGTTTCAGCCCATCAATTTCTGTTTTATTACATGAATAGGTATTTTTTAATTATATTGGATAAGTATATATATAATTGCAAATAATCACCATTACTCTCAACTTAGCCTAATTTTTAGTCTAAATGTTTTCTGGGAACATTTTTTCAGGCAACTTATATTTACCAATTTCATTTTACAATTATTCATCAAATTCACATTTCTATTTTTTTCATAACGTCCCAGAAGCTTTTCTCAGATTTTAGCACCTCCTGTTATTTTCCAGTATTATCTAACCATGTTTTTCCCCCTCAGGCTTGTAAAATAAGTTATTTGTAATTCAGCTTTTCTAGTAGTAATTAACAAATAACTGTATTAGCTGATCTGGTTCTATTGTGTTTCTTAAAAGACTGCTATGTGCTTAACACTATACTTGATATTGAAATAAATCAAAGTCATGTATCTTTCCCTGGAAAAATTTACAGTTTAGTTGAAAAATAGATAGTTTACCTTCACAAACAAAAACTGTCTATACCAGTGTTTCTCAGCTTCTTTTCATGAAACACATAGTGATTTCACCAGGCTGGACATTCCAATGAGTAAATATTGTGGACGATACACAATTCCTAATTCACTCACTAAAACTTTCACATTCTTTAAGTTTATATATATGTGTGTGTGTGTGTGTATATATATATATATATATATATATATATACATAAATGTATAAAATAAAGTTCTCCACATATTAGTGAATGAGAGCATTATGAGTACAAAAATAAATTTGAATATCCCCAAATAACTTTTTTCTTCTTAAAGTATATCATTTTTAAGCTTTTCTGATTTTTGTTATTAGTAAGAAGTTACTTGCAACTATTGACATTTTGGTTTAGAATAATATTTTTCATCTCATATAGTCTTTGAGGACCCATATAGTGGTGAAAGTCTTTATTGAGAAGATGGGTTTTGAAGGATGTGTATCATGGTTATTCAACTTTTAAATGACATTATATTTTTATGTTACTATGGACTTTTACTTAAATGAATCATTCTCCTTGAATTCTGTTGTTTGCCTGGGGAACATTAAAACAACTTGTATTCAGTTTCACCAAGATCCTATACTGAATTTGTTATATAGTTCTGTATTCAAGATTGTACTATGTTGAATTGAATTAGTGTTTTCAATGTTTTTATCAACATAGCCTAGAAACAGCTTTAACTCTTCTGATGAGGACAAATACCTCACTGAAAAATATACCGGTGTTTATTTTTGCCACATACAAATAGCCAAATATATCTCCCGCTCTCTGTTCCCTGTATCTTATCATCTCCAAAGAGTCTTACTCTCTATTGACAGGCAATTATTAACACCAGAAAACAATTTTAAGATAGTTTTCACTAAGAAGCACTCAACTATTTTTTAATAATCTCAACAGTTAAAAAATTTGTGTATCCTAATTAGCACAATGCTAAATAACACATTTATTTCTTATTATAGAGCAAGCATTTGAAAATTACAATTTCCACAAAACCACCTTTTCTAATAAAATAAAATAGTTTACTGTAATATTTTAATATTTCAGCAAATAGTAAGAACATCTAAAGATTTTTTGTCTATACCAAATTTTTCTTTAAGCATACTTAGCAGTTTATGTCCAAAGGCAAACCTAAAAATCCAACCAGATAAGGTCTACAGGCTCTTCTTTCTGCACTGATTTAAAATCTGATTATGAAATATTTTATTGGAAGTTACATAAGTGACTAAGGCAGTGTTTCTCAGCTATTTTGTGTTAATGGAACATTTTCTAATTGTAGAATTTTCAGTGGATTTCTTGAAGGAACTAAAATATTTAAAGACTACTACAGAAGGCAACACTGATTATCATGCAGTACAATCACCACAATCACTGTACAGTAACTGGTGCTGTGTTGTACAGAGCACTTCCCCAGGATGGACTTCAGCTCATGTCCTTGTTTGAACTATCCCTGACCTGCCTGCTCTTTTATGTCCTCAGCGCAGCCATTGAATTTTGGTCTTTCTTCCTACAGGGGTTCCATGTTACATAACCCTCTTACTTCTCATCCCCAATCAGTTATACCCTTCTGATGGCTGACTTATACCCATAGTATCTTTTTACTTTCAGTTGTAGTATAAGTGCATTTTAAACGTTGATCAATTTTGACAACATATTCATTAACTATTGTGGCTTTTGAACTAAGATATAACCTAAGGAATACACTGCTTTCTTAAACAGAGCTTTGTGGACAGTTACAGTTCACTCTATAAACATATCCAAAGTCTAAATGTAATTGGAATCATAGATTCCATAGTCACTCATAGATCTATTTTCTGATACCCTAATCAACTTTATTTTTTACCCAGTTTAAGTTTTTCAGTGTTGAAACCTAATGACCAGATGACAGATTATTTCATGGCTAATACTTCCATAAATTTGTAAGTTTGTGGTATAAAGATTTGGATTCTAATTTACTAGAAAATAAGCCTTTGATCTTGGTGCTATGCTGGGCAGGCCTCCAGCCTTAAAATTTATGTAAGCCTCTATAAATGATTTGAGGATAATAAAACACCGTTTCAAATTTTCATGAGAGTCATAGGAAACCAACAAGAACAAAAGGTTTCTGTAATTCTTAATCATCCCCCTTATAAGATTATATCCAAAATCAATATTGTCTTTTCATTATTAATGCAGAATATATATTTTAAAAATAATGAAGTAGTGCAGTTTTATTCCTCAGTAGTCCCAGTCTCTTTACTTCATGTTTTTATTGGCAGCGGGTAACGTAATAATTTCAATTATATCTGGGGCAGTTAGAAATTATACCACAATTTTAGGGTAATGTTTTTTAATTCACCTCAATAAATAGTTTTTAAGTGTCTCTCACATAAAATCTAGGTATAAAATATTACATAGAATAAAATGGTGAAAAAAAAAACTCTCTTCTCTAGGACCTAACAGTATTATGTGGGCTTTAGGCCTAAATGATAAAGCAAAGTTCGAATGCATGCTATTTATATTTATAGCTATATTTCACATGATTGATTTAAAAATAAACTTCTTATATGTCAGTCATGATTATATGAGGATAATATCAATTGCGATTGTATCAGCAATGACTTATGAAGGTAAATCTCTCATATTACCAGAAGATAATATTAAGTCTTCCTGAGAGGAGCAGGGATACCTTCCTGAAGGTGGAATAATTTATGGTAGACATGGAAAAAGGATTTCCAATTATAGAAGCAAGAACAAAAGGAGTAGAAGTGGGAAACTATAGGGCATCTTATAAAATAAGTAGTTCACTTTCACTAGAGATGATAATACATGCAATGCAGAAAAAGAAACTTTATCATTATGTTAAAGAAGTATTATTCCCATTCTTGAATTTAAATTTGGAAACAAAAATTGGTATTTAATTCCACAAACAATGGAAATCTGATTAGGTTTAAAAAAGAGCATGGTAGTGTTACAGTTGTGGTTAGAAACATAATTAGCCCAGTAATAATAAATATGCATTTCTAGAGTAAGGAGTTATAGCTGTCCAGATCTGCCAAGAGATTATTTTAATGATCCAGAAGAGAATTAATGAAGGCTTGAACTAGTCTGGTGTCAGTAAGATTGGAAAGAAAGGAATGGCTTTTTGTACAAATGGAAGAGATAGAATCTAAAGACAAGTAACTAAATGCTGTGAAGATTTAAAGATAACCCTGAGGCACTTGTAATGTGTAGCTGAGAGAATTCTGCTAATATTATAGAACTGAGGAAGTCGGGACCAAGAGCAGGTTGTGGGAAGAAGATGGGATGAATTTATTTAAAGGGCTGACAAGGTATCCAGGTAGAGTTAACGGACAAAACTTTTGGAAATGCAGATCTGAAGCTCTAGAGAGAGATGGCTAGCAGTTAGATTCACAGTTAGATTCAGGAGTCATCTCAACAATGGTCCTGTTTAATCTATACCAACCTACTTACTTCCAAGCCTTGATTCAGTATTTCATAAAAATTTTTCAGTCAAACATTTATTACAGAGTTGTCCACACATTTTCCTCGTAGGATTTTTTTTTTTTTTTGAGGTATGTGGGCCTCCCGCCTCCGTGGCCCCTCCCGCCGCAGAGCACAGGCTCCGGACGCGCAGGCTCAGCGGCCACGGCCCACAGGCCCAGCCTCTCCGTGGCACGTGGGATCCTCCCGGACCGGGGCACGAACCCGGCCCCCCCACCCTGCATCGGCAGGCAGACTCCCAACCACTGCGCCACCAGGGAAGCCCTCCTCGTAGGATTTTTAACTGCTATTTAAAATGGAAATTACATAATCTCTCTTAGTTCTGTGAATATTGTAATATCTTTGTTTGTGATCTTAAAATAGAGAAAATACGACCCCTTTCTTGAGTCACTGGGAGTTTGGGGAATTATGTGATTCTTAGGAACATGTTCTGTGCTCCTGTCCTCAGCCCCTAGCAGAGGTAGTTGGTTCTGAGTAGGCTATTTAATGTATTTCCTACTTTATCAAATGTAAGCGGTAACCTCTACCTTGCTTACTTGATAAATATGCATTATTATAAATGAGACAAGATGAGAGCATTACACAAATGTAAGGGGTGATTATTATGTCCTCCCTCCACCTCTATCTTGCATCCCCACATGAAAAATTCGGCCAACTGGATGGCGGTGACATTATATGTCCACTACCAAGCCTCACACAGGCTATGCTCAGGGTTCAGTAGATTAGGACATAGACATGATGGGTAGGTAGGAGGCATGATATTATTGGGCTTGTGGGCTTGGGCTGTGAGACTGGGCAAAGGAACAGTCACATGCACCTCAGTTTACTCCTCGATAAAACTGAGATGATGATAGAACCTCTTCATTAGGTGTTGCAACTTCTAAGGGCTCAGAAATATTACCTATAGACTATTATTGTAATAGGTTCAAGTTTGCAGTCTCAAAGTTGGATTTGCAAAAATGTAGTAGTTATTTCCTTAAAAAATTAAAGTTAACATAGCTCTGCAGCCTTTAAGCCAGGTATTGGCAAATTTCCTATCAGTTCAAGGTAACAGTCACATCTGGTTTTAAAATGAATTCAATTCAGATTTTTGACTCAGTTAAAGTTTTTACACCTGTTGCTTTTGCAGTTCCTCATCTCTGATGCTCAATTATAGTCCAGGAATCGGGTCAGGGGTGTCTGGTCCACATGCCCACCTGTTGTCCTCTTTTCTTGCTGTTCTCCACTGTTGTATAACATGTTAAACTCATACCCATCCTTGTGCACTGGCATCTGCTGCTGACACCCATGATCCTTGTGGCCTCCAGTTAATAAGTTCACATAGTGTGTCTTCATTATACTCACCTTTATTTCTGGTTAAGTTATGCAACAGTAACAAATAATACCCAAGTCACAATAACTTATAACAGCAAAGATTTATTTCTTCTTTGGGCTGCATATTCATTGAAGGTCATAGCAGTTCCACTCAATGTCAGTCTTTATTACAGGATAGTTTGAAGGAGTGGCTCCTATCAAGGACTTGGTTGATCTTGTAGTAGAGAGATGGTGGAGCCATATAATGGATCATAAAGATTCTGCCAGAAAGTGCTCATATTACTTCCATTTACATCTCATTGACAGAGGAAGTCACAGGGCCAAGTCTGATTTCAATGGTTGCAGAACTACAATGTCCTACCAAGGAGGAACAGTAAGTATTTTTAAATAATGGAATCTATCCCAACACACAAGGCTTCTTTGGGGCCCCCAGGTCACTCTCTGGCATATCCATTTCCCTCTCAGGCAGCCACATGCACTTTTCACAGGTATCTCTATACCAAGGAGAGGTGAGCAGAACACTAAGTCTGCCCTCAATTACATCAGTCTGGATACACCAGAGTGCAGACTTCCAGCTCTGGGAGGAGACACACAGCAACCTAATGTCAGATACACAAATACTCTTAAAGCTCAGTTTCTAATACAGCTCTGAACATAGTAAATACTCTGACAGACCTCCTCCTAATATTTGCAAGCCCTGAGGCAAGAATACACATGGAGGCTCCCATATCATATGTTTAAATATTTAAAAGTTATGACATGTTATGAAACTATTGTATAAAATATGCTCTAGCATTCCACCTTGACAAACAAATCTTTATTAAAACTGGAAAGGCTAGTTCCTCATCAGAACATGACAGAGTAGAATGAACCTGCCCAATCCCAGTATCCAGGCCCACTTTGATGGGCTTTTTCTTTTCACCTCCAGCTGTCTGTCACACTCAAAGAGATCTTACACCCATACATCAGGATATTCCAGCCAGCCGTTCCATGTTTATCTACATCCTCAATATCTAGGGTGGAATTCACCAGCAATCACTTGTTCTGCCTTTAGGAAGACAGACTTTGGAAGACTCACACAGGCCTTGGAAACAATCTCAGTGACATTTGGGCTGGAAATTTAGGGACCCCAGAATGTGTAGAATAATCTAGAAAGGAGTACATGGGTTATGGGTGAGAACATACCTTTGGAACCTAGGGCCCCTCACCTATGGGGAGGAACATAGCCAGATGAGGGCCAAAGTGGGGCCCTTTAAATACATGGCATGGGATGGGGTACCCTCTCTATCCCTCTCTCATGATGCTAAGTCAAAATAAACTTTAGAATGTATAAGCATAAATTACATCTATAACAAAGTGCATTTTCACATATCTATGTATGTCAGTAATAGAATCTAATCATTAAAAAGATTTCTCTTCTTATTTTTGTTAAGCTGCAGGCGCTGATTCCAGTATAATCAGCCTCACCTAATTTCTGAGCAAACCTGATCCAGTCAAGGATCATTTAAACAACCCTGCCCATTTTACAAAATACCTATTTCTTTTGGGAAAGAATTCCCTAAAATTTTCTTGTAAGTAATTGTCTTCTTTAATATTTTTAAAAGACAGCATTATTTCCAAAATGTGTATTCTTTTAAGACCTCTATATCTACTATGTAAAGTAATAGGTATTTGTCTTTGCAATAACACAGATTTTGACTTTTGTCCAAGAACATGATACTAATTTATCAGCAGGATGTCTATGTCAGTGTTATGGATCACTAGAAACTTGTCTGCCTTCCTTGGCATGATCCCTTTTCTGTGAGAAAGGAGATGCCTTTCGTACACAGTTGGCCAAAATTCAAGGGCCACGCTGATGGCCAGACAAATAGGTTTTGCTGTAGGTGAAATTAAATGAGACTCCAACTGTGGCCTCACTAATACCCAAGCTTCAAGTTTTCTGCTTCCAACATGATCACTACATACAACTGACTTAAATGAACCAGTGGCATTTATGATGAGGTTGGTAAGTCTTTCTTAAAAAAACACAGAGTGAAAACTCTTCACAAATGTGAGTTATAATTCTGTGTGCATATAAGAATACCTTTTTTTCAGCTTGTCACTCTCTACAAAGGCAGTGTTTTTAAAAATTGCCAATTTGTTTTATTGTATGTGTATTTAATTTTCTTTGATCCTCAAATGGGGAAAACATGCAACAGAAAGTCCTACATGTAACCAAGCTGTAACAAGAAGGACAATTACTTTTCCCTAATGAAATGTTCTATTTCCTTAGTTTGCTGTTTCATTAATTTCTCAACTCATTTTATGCTGAGCTAGATTTCAGTAGTTTTCCCTGAACACAACTTGAACAAAAGATGTTTAGATTAATTCAAAAAAATTATTGTGTATCTATGGTGTGAGAGGCACTTTCCTATGAGCTGGGTAATGGTAAAAGACAATCCAGATTTGTACCATCACAGAACTTTTATTTTAGACCTAGAGTGAGGACAGATTAAAAGAGGCAAAAAAAATAAACAAATAAGAATTAAAATAGTGATAATTATGACCAAAAATATAGAAATGTTTCTGTGACAGAGAATGATTAGGGGGAATTTAACCTGTAGAGAGCTCTTCCTGAAGAGATAAGATTTGAACTGAGAACTTCTTTATGAGAAAGACGAAATAATGACTGTGAACATTTGGAGGAAAACTCAGCTACAAGTAACCATCAGGGACAACAGTCCATAAAAAGGACCAGTTTGGTGTGTTCCAGGATTGGAAAGGAAGTCATTGTAATGGGAGCTTAATGAACAAAGGAAAGAGTAATAGAAATTGAGGAAGGCCCAATATCCAGGGGTCAAATTAATTTCAGTATCCTAGAGTATTGTAAGGTAAATTCTATTTTATTTTTAGTAGGGAGTCACTGGAAGGTTTTCAGCTAAAAAGTAATGTGATATAACATATAATTTTAGGAGATTACTTTGGTTGCTGATTGTAGAAGGTGTCAATATTTTGGGTCAGGGTATGAAGTAGTGGATGATAGGGTAGAAAAGAGTGAAAGCAGGGAATCAATTAAGAGACCATAATAGTTTGCAGCCTGGATCCCTGACTTTAGACATTTCCATATAGAAAAAATATGACATCATCTAAACTCTTTGACCACTCACTCTTCTTCTTGGCCTTTCACAATTTGTATCCCCCTTATTTCTTTGTCTCTCTTCCCCTTTATCTAAGATATGAAGTCACTTATACTTCCTGCAAACATTCAGAGCTCCACTTCTGACCCCCTATGTAGAGGAATGTGCAGAATTCTCCTCTGGTGAAGATACTATGGCATGTAGTCATTGCACTTAGAGTTACCAGACCCTGATATCCAGATGAATGATAGCAGTATTTATAGAAGCTAGTCATTATTTTTCAGAAGTTGCTAAATAGTCATAAGCATATCTATGATCCCATAATTTTAGATAATAGGCAGATGTATTTTGTTTTTGCCTCTTTCTGGCTTAGTTATTATAAGTTCTTAAACTGTAAGTGATGAGAAAAACAACTTCATGAACGTGGAAATTCTTTCAAGCTATGAAAAAGCAAAAAATCTATTTTTTCCCCAAGTTATTGGATGTTGATAGCTGAGCAACATTAAGAGGATTAGAAACATGCATGGTCTTCTATTTAGTTTTCTGTCCTTATCATACATGTCTAGTCTAATTTCTGGAACATCACTTTTGTTGTCAGTTATTAATCTTTCTGAGGTGGAACACTTGGTGGTTTTGGTTCAGTCAATAACTTCTCTGGTATTAAAATGCTCTCTAAATGCAGTGACTCATGTGTGTTCTTTAAGTTCATTTCTGGCTTGGTGTCTCAGCCTCCCCCTTTGGAGGAGCCATGGTGGGGGCCAAATCCATAGAATTGTTTATGAAAAGAGTTTCTGGATTTAGTGGATAGAGGGAAGTATTTCCCATTGCTGGGAGGTGTTGAGTGATTTCCACAATTCCTTTTTTCCAAAATCTCATTATTGTGATTTCTGTGCTTTCAAAGGATGGGTGTTCACAACAGAAATGAGGTTGTGGTTTAGACTGAAAAGAGCCATAAATAGGAAAAATATTACCATGTTTTCCAACAGATGCTCTCTCTGGCTCAAAGCTTGAGTCTATCAAATTATTGAAAGGAACATTTGTAACATCTTGCCTCAGTGAGGGATAGAAAAAAAAAAACAACTCAGGTATCTTTATGAAATATTCCATGTATTTAGAATTAACTACTACATTTGGGTGAGCCAAACATTTAAAAGATGTGTTGCTAAAATTTAAAAGATGTGCTGCGATTTGCTTGGGCAGCTGTCATAGTAGTCTTCTTCTTATCTTAAGACAGCTACCTTATTCTTAAGACTGAGCATTCACTTTATCTTCTTTAGGAAGCATTCACTTTATCTTCTTTAGGAGGTACAATCTTTGTTTTAAATTTAGCCACAGGTGATTCAGTTCATGCCAGTTCATGTAAACTTTGCACATTTAATGTTTAGCAGCCCACATCATCTTTGTTGCTACATGTTTCTTGACCAAATTTTAGGTATAGAAGAAAGTGATTTATTATTTCTATGGCTGAATATGTAGAATTCAATGCAAATATTATAATGGAATAATTTTGGACTATTTCCTGTATTAATGAAGTCATTTTCCATATTCTAAGCCAATTAATGCAGAAAATCCTAGACGCTGACTCTGGACTTGGGATCAATTTGCCTCTAGCAACCATTACTTCTACTTCAGTCCATGTCTTACCACAGAGGACCTTAAAGCAAGAAAATCAGTATCTGTAACTTACCAAATTCAAGTTCTTTTGAAACAATGATCCAGGATAGCTAGGATTGTGCAGTGGTAACAAAAAACTCTAAAATCTCAGTGTCTCCAAGCAAGAAAAGTTTCATTCTTGCTCATGCTGAATGGCCACTGAAAGCAGGCAAGGGGTATCCTGCTCATTAATCATTATGGGATCAGACCGAATGAGAAGCCACCATTTCCCGCACTGCCAGTTCCTGAGCTAACGGGAAAAGAGCTCGCAAGGGGCAGTTAAAGTGTTCTAGCTCAGAAATGACACACTCACAACTTATTTGTCAGAAGGAATCACATGGCCCTAAAGGGCAGGGAGGGAGGGTTTGTGCCAGTTGCAGGAAATACAATTCTACAAGTCTCCTAAAGGAAGAGGAATCAGAAATGTTTTGAAAAACATCAGAATGGTTTCCATCGCTTCACAACTGGCCTTCCTTAAGGTTTTTTATGGACTGCTCCATTGAGCTTCAGATATCTCGTTTCTTCTAGCAACTCAGCCTGAGGAATCAGTCCTTGAGGGAAGGTTAGAAGACAAAAGGCCCCTGGGCTGAGGAAGGAGAGGGAAAGCAACACATTGCATTTCTGCCTTTGACTCTGATTAGTTAGAAAACAAGCTGGTGCTGGTATTAGTCTCCTTGCAGACACTTGCACGACAGCAACTCCATGAACTGACTTGCCCCAGCATATATCCTAATTCCAGTAGAGTCCAAGCATTTAGTTTTGCCATTTCTCTAAGATTTCCTGTGGCAGAACTGCATTTATCTGGCACTTTCCTGGTATCCTTGGACCTCTGTTTCTTCACGAAATACTTCCACACCAGAAATCCAAAATTATTCATAATCATTCATTTAGAAGGTGGAGCAGATTGAAAAAAAATTTCTGAGTTGTGCCTTGGCTTTGCTCAAGGGAATCCAATTGGCCCACTCCCAAGCATTCTGTTAGCTTCCTCAGATTTCACCAAAAAATATTAACCATAATCTCAGCTTCACTGTCTATTAAGCAGATATGTCTACCTTCAACTGGTAATGGTGAGTTGGGCACGGCAGGCACTCACCAGGAATATAGACTTGAGCTCACTGCTTCTTAAAGTTATAAAGCACCCAGCTAAGCCTTTTTTCTTCTGACTTCCCTTCTTTACCAGCTTTTCTGAGATGTGAAATTTACATACAATAAATGTACATATTGAAAATGTACAATTTGATGTAACATGACTTACATAAACACCGGTGAAACCATGAGTGCAATCACAGAATGAATGTACCCATCATCCCCAAAAGTTTCCTGGTGCCCCTTTTTCATCCCTCCCTCTGGCTCTCCCCTCTCCTATCCTCAGACAATGAATGATTTCTGTCACTATAGATTTGTTCACATTGTCTAGAATTTTACATAAAGAGAAACAAAAGTATGTACATTTTTTTGTCTGACTCCTTTCACTAAGCATAATTATTTTGAGATTTATCCATGTTATTGTGTGTATCAGTGGTTGATTCCTTTTTATTGCTGAATAGTATTCCATTAATTGAATACATCACATATGTACACATATATATACATATACACGTATGCAATCACCTGTTGATGAACATGTGAATTGTTTCCAGTTTTGAATATTACTAATAAATCTTCTATGGATTTTGTGTACAAGTCTTTGTATGAACACATTTTCATTGATTTTGTATAAATACCTACAATTGGAATGACTAGATCATATGGTGGGTATATATTTACTCTTTAAGAAACTGCAAAACTGTTTTCCAAAGTGGTTTTACTATATCATATTCTCAAAAACACTGTATGGGAGTTCTAGTTTCTATACTTTCTCACTAAACACTTGACACTGTCAGATTACATTTTAATATGTGTTTTCTGATATTTCCATGTTGATTTTGTTTCCATTTACTTAATGACTAATGATGTTGAATATCTGGTCATATGCCTATTTGCTATCTATATATTATTTTTGGCGAAGTATCTGTCCATGTCTTTTGCCTTTTTTGTTTGTTTCTTTCGGTATGCGGGCCTCTCACTGTTGTGGCCTCTCCCGCTGTGGAGTACAGGCTCCGGACGCGCAGGCTCAGCGGCCATGGCTCATGAGCCCAGCCGCTCCGCGGCATGTGGGATCCTCCCAGACCGGGGCACGAACCCATGTCCCCTGCATCGGCAGACGGACTCTCAACCACTGTGCCACCAGGGAAGCCCTGGCTATGAATTTTGACAGGAATACCTGAATATGATGAATTCTTTATGTCAAATATTACTTTTCTTAAAAAAACATCTTTATTGAGGTATAATTGACAAGCAATAAACTGTTCATATTTAAAGTATACAATTTGATAAGATTTGACCTATGTATACACCGTTACCACAATCGAGATAAACATATCTGTAACTTTCCCAAAAGAATCCTGGAACCTTTTGTCATGCTTTATTCTAACCTTCCTTTCCCATCCCCAGACAACAAGTGATATGCTTTCTGTCACTGTAAATTAGTTTGTATTTTCTAGAATTGTATATAAATGGAATCATACAGTATGCATTATTTTTGCCTGGCTTCTTTCACTTGGCATAATCATTTTGAGATTCATCCACGCTGCAGCATGTATCAATATTTATTCCTTTTTTATTTTTAAGGAGTATTCTATTGCATGGTATACCACAGTTGTTGGCCCTGTTGATGGGACATTTGGGTTGTTTCTATTTTTTGACTATTACAAATAAAGCTGCTGTGAACATTCATGCACATGTCTTTGTGTGGACATATGCTTTTATTTCACTTGAGAAGATACTTTGGCAAAAAATAACTGAATCATATGGTAGGTGTACTTTTTAATAAATTCCTCAATATTTTTCCAAAGTGATTGTGCCATTTTACATTCACTAGCATTGGATGAGATGTCCAGTTTGTTCATTTCCTCACCAGAACTTAGTAGGGTCAGACTTTTTAATTTTATCCATTCTAAACGGTGTGTAGTGATATCTTATTGTGGTTTCAGTTTACAATTCACTAGTGACTAATAATGTTGAGAGTTTTTAATGCGC
Source organism: Mesoplodon mirus (assembly GCF_964341445.2). Lineage (NCBI taxonomy): Eukaryota > Metazoa > Chordata > Mammalia > Artiodactyla > Ziphiidae > Mesoplodon > Mesoplodon mirus. The sequence goes on from NC_138980.1 coordinate 27,762,283, forward strand.
TTGTCATCTGTATATCATGAGCTCTTAACAAATCACTCAAAATATGCTCATTAGCAAAATTTCAATGCTACTTTCATAATGAAAATCTATGGTTCTGTGTCACAATACCCTATCTTTTGGGGGGATGGGTGGGTTAAGATGTCTGTATTTTCTGTTTCAAACCATCAGTACTTGCCTCTCTACTGAATAGTTGAAGAGCTGGAACACCCTTCTGTTTGATTCCTTCAAAAGTATAGTTATTCAAACATAGAAAGCCTTGAACATTTCCCTCAAAGTATTTTGTATGGTGGTTACATCTTGTTGCTGTTTGTTTACCTTGGTGCTTAGAGATTACTGATTGGAAGCAGGCTATGTTTCTCAGACACACAGAAGTAATAACAACATTTCACATGTACTTTGTTGGCTTTCTTTCTCAAACAGTGTGGTGTTTGTTGTTGTTCTTTTTTTTTAGTCAGGGATTTTTAGCTTCCACAGAGATTAAATTTCATGCTAGGTGCAAAGAAATGATTCTAGAAATAAAATATCTAATTAATGTTATATGTACTTTGGGATACAAATAATAGCATCTTAAATATGAACTGCCCGTTTCCTTTCTCTCCCTTGCACACAGCTCAACTACAATCCCAGTCACCCCTTGGAGTTAGGCGTGGTCATGTCTGATCAACTGAATAGGAAGAAACATAACATGTGCCACTTCTAGATATGGCTCATAAAAACCCATCCCATGAGATCCTCAGCATTCTTTCACCTTCTGGAAGATCTTGTGACAAATATTGAAGATGGTAGCTCAACAAGATGGAATATTGGGTACTGGAATCACCATTTGGAGGAGAGCCACATATGCACCAGGAACACTATTGGTAGATTAGGCAAATAATGTCCATTGTTTTAAGACACTGAAATTTGGGAATGTGCCTGTTACAGCAACTAGCATTGCTCTTAATAATACAGACATCATTAGGGTCAGAAAGATATGCCAATAATATTTCTACATTTTTCTACTGATGTTCTTCCTCCTTGTCTGGACTTCAGCTTCTAGCCCTTGATGGAATACTGAAGCCCGCTGAGACAACAGTGCTTGGAGTTTAATTGAAAGGCATGACTACTTTCCAATAGTCCTTTTAATTAAGATGTTAAAAGGAAACTTTATTAAACTGTGATTAAATATATAAAATTAAGATGTAATGCATTTTAAATATATTAGTTCAAATTATAAAATATTAAATTAAGATTTAATATATTAAATTAAACACAGATTAAACTAGATTGAAAAAATACTTTTAAAAATCTCAAATACACCAGAGGAATTATTAACCATTTTATTTAAAACTAAAATTCTATCAAGTTCCAGAGCAATAAAATGAGACTACTGAAGGGAACCTAGCACATTGGGTATACAGCAGTTGTTCCACTAGGTAAATGAGATTATTAAAGGACCGAAGTGGAAATTTTGTTCTGGTTTAAACAGTGTGAGAATAAGAGCAATATGTAGCAACATGTTGAATCCACCAGATCCTAGGAGATCCCAGTGGCAGTGCCAACACTGATGGTAAGCACATGGCTCATCTATTTAGAGCTGTTATCTTTTCCCACGCCCAAAATAAAAGCTTCTTGAAAGTGATTTTGTTGTTTGCACTTATATATTTTCATGAGACAGTCTGGCTCTCTACAGATATTGACCCTTGGGTCTAGTGAGAGACTTTTCACAGGGAAAAAAAAATAGAAAGAACAAAATATCTTCAACCAAAAAAGTGTCAACTGAAAAAAAAAAAAAAAGAAGAAATGACTTAAGATCCCATTTTTCATGTTTAATCCTGAAGATAAATGAATGCAAACGTATCTTTGCATTGAACTTAATAAGTGCCAGTACAAAACCCTTCAAATAAATGTTGCCTCATACAATTTTTATAATGGTCCTCTAAGAAGAGTGCTATTTTTCCAATTATACAGATGTGGAAATTACTTACCAGGGATGATAAGACATTTTCCAGGGATGAAACAGCTAGAAAGCAATGTAACCAGACTCAAGATTTTATCTGTCATACTCCAAATCCCATGCTCTTTCTATTACTGCAACTCTGTGTGTGTGTGTGTGTCTATGCTGGATGACAACAGTGATCTCTATTTACGGCTAAATTATTGTACATCTATGAAGCAAATCAGTCAGTTTCCCAGATGACAAGTCACTATGCATAATCATAAGGAATTAAGTGAAAGTACAGATGATAATAATAATAAATAATTATAGCAGCTACTATTAATTAAGCACTTAATGATGTGAGACACAATGATAAATACTTTGCTTGCAATAGCTCGTTTGATTATCTGAACAACTTGTGAAATAAGCACTATCACTCCCTCCATTTTATAGGTCAGAAGCCTGAGGCTTAGCTTAAGAAACATCCCCAAGGCCACAGAGGTTTTAAGTCACAAGGCTGGATTCAAACTCAGAGTTGCCTGAACCTCCCTCCACCCAGTAAAGCAATCTCCATCGACTCTCCATTGGGATATTTAGAGGGACTGAGTTGAGAGGACTGTGGACCACCTTGGTTTCTACTCTAAGCCACCTCAGGTGGCTCTTTCCCAAGTCTTAGAACCTATAAGCAACAATAGGCTGATGCCCATTGGGGGTCATTACAAGGCTGACATGAAGTTTTTGTCTTAATATCGAAATAAGCAATGAAAACATTTCTGGGTGACGTTACAAGTACAAGACAGGTGAATTAAGTCTGTTTTTATTTAATATCTTTTTTTTTTTTGGCAGTGCCTCGTGACTTGTGGGTCTCAGTTCCCCAACCAGGGATCGAACCTGGGCCCAAGTCAGTGAAAGTGCCGAGTCCTAACCACTGGACCTCCAGGGAACCACAATTTAATATCTCTACTTACTTCCTTTCACTCTTCAACCCATTGTAATCTGACTTCAGTCATTTCCACTCCACTAAAGCTTACCAATGACAACTAATTATTAAATTCCAATGGCCTCGTTTTAGATCTCATTGCTTTTGGCTATATTGAACAAGTCAACCACCCTATACTCCTCAATATTCTTTCTTGACTTGACTTCTAAAACATTCCTTTTTCTGGGTTCCTTCCTACCTCTCAAATTGTTCCATTTAACTTTTTTCATCTTTTTCATTTCCATCTCAACCTGGCTGCTAAATTTCAATTCTTCTGCATTTGGTTATCGCCCTGTGCTGTTCCACCTCCTACCATGGGTGTCATCTGTAATACTAAAGACACCATTTTTTTTCCTCTGGTGTGTCTTATTTCAGTCAAAAGTGTAACCTTCTAGACACTGTTTTCTTGTGAGAGCTCATCCACACTCATGCTTCCAAATCTATATCCAGATAATATATCTATCCTAACAGCCAGAGCCAGATTTCTAACTCTGTATATCTCAGTATATCTGGATATCTATAACAAGATATCAAATACAATGTGCTGCAAACTGAACTTATGCTAACTATGTGGTAGTTAAGAACATGCCTTCTAGAGCGTGATTCTTCCACTTACTAGTTGTGACATTGGGCAAGTTATTTAATGACCCATGTTTCATATTCTTACTGAGTAAAGTAGAGATGATTATATTACCTTCCCCATAGTGTGACATGACTAATCCTAGTCCAGCCAGGTCTTTTTTCTTTAGTTTTTCTGAATCTGCTGAATCCCAGCCATGTCCCATGACATCATGCTTCTGAAAGTTCACTATGCTGGATCAGAATTGAGAGACTCATTGCCAAAATTTCACCATGTCTATCTGCACATTATCAAATATTGATCTTAGGTATGAAGGTCTATCAGTTGAATTTTTCTGGCACCATTAAGTACTTTTTCTAATTTGTTACTCAGTATATCCATAAAATGTTAAAATTTAAGGAAGTTTAATGTTTTGGTGCATGTGCAACAAAATGTCTGCTGTAGCTGCCTGTTACCTGAGAAGAGCTTCGCTCTGTGCTGTAATGCACCTGTGAAAGAATATAACCTCTAGATTATGAAGAACATTCTTCCTATTTTCCTGAAGAAGACCAAGTTTAAACAAGTTCAAAGTGCTACACACACACAAACACACACAGACTTTCCTCTAGTCAGGGTAAGTCAGTGAGTGAGTCATTGAGTTTATGCTACTTTACGGGACTAACAAAGTTGCTACCCACCCAAATGTGTAATTGAACCATTTCATGCTTAATAAAGTGAACCTATATTTGCACTGATCATTCACTGCACTTACACTACTTCTTTTCTCATTTGATACTTCCCTGTTCATACTTCAAAATCCTTTCCAATATCTCATTTTAATAGTGTCTCTCCTGATCCACTCTGTACAATTATAGCAATTTATATATAATAATAATAATAATAATATATTCCATAATAACATCAAGTCCTGTGTGCCTAGTGAGGACCAAATCCTTATGACAAGCTTGTTAAGTAGGATCTTTGTTTTACAGATGAGGAAATAGGCATTCAGTGAAACTGAGTAACTTGTGCAAAGCATACAGTTCCATGCACAGAACTAAAATTTAAACCCAGTCTCTCTCCCATTAGCTCACACATCCTCTTTCACTGCCATTCTTCCCACACGTTCTAATAAGTATTTCTCTCCTTGTCTATTTCACTTTATATTATGTAACCCCAATACCAGGCATCATTTTTTAAATTTCCATTTTTCCCACACAGTATCTATTATATAAAAAGAGTTTTAAAAATATTTATTGAATGAATGAGTCAACGAAATAGTAATCAAATGTCGCATTTGTATTGAGCATATTTTGACAGTAAAGAATTAATGCCAAGAAAATGTGCTCTCAATTTCTAGTAGCTTACACTCTTCCAATTTAGTAGCAATATGGACCAGTGTAAAGTCACAGGAATAGATATTGGTACATTCAAATTTGTAATTCTGACTTTGCTAATACGAGGGTTGAAAAAGTCATGCAATTTCCTGTTGCATGACTTCATGGCTTCTCGAAAGCCAAAAGGTTACACTATGTAATCAAAAAGCCAAGTTCCCACTCTAACAATCTATAATGCCCTCTAGAAAGTCACTCTTTGATTACAATACACAGTTCATATGTGTAAATCACTGGCATTTAGCAAAAAATGGCTTAAAGGCTTAAACAGATTCCACTACAGGAAGCACAGGTTTATGAATCTGTTAAAATTTTTGAATGATTATGAGTAGCAGAAGGGATGATCTAGGCATTTTACTTCTGTTATTTTATTTCATCTTGAACCCTGAGCTTCAATATCCTCTCCTTATAATGGAGATTATGTGAAGATGTAAAAAAGTCCTGAGCAGGAATGGACACATAGTAGGTGCTAGGAAAATGTCATTTTATTTTCCTTTTCTGCCTCTAACCATTTCTCTTCCCACCTACAAACCTTTAATGTCTTTCTTGTTCATCTAGTCCATTACACACAGAACTGATCTTCAAAACACATTTACATTTAATAGAGCACCAGAAGTGATCAATCAAAACAGGTCTCTGCTTCATTATCAGGGTTATCTAACCATCTGCAGAACCTAGACAGGTGTGTTCTGGTAGATTATTAAGGCTGGTCCAGATTATTTGATTCTCACAGTCAGAAGTGCAGCAACCTGCATTATTCAATGCTATTCACTGCTAGAAAATATGAAAACAAGTGGAAAAAAAGAACCCTCAGAATCAGTAGTTTGATTCTACTGTAGTAAAATAAGAAATGTTAGCATCTACAAATTAAGATTGAGATGTAATTTCGTGAAATGAAATAGCTGTTAATGGTTCCCAATAACTTTAAGTATAGATTATCCAAATTTTGACTAACATCTCCAAGATTTAAAGTAAGACTTAACTTCTTAAGATATTTTTTTTTTAGCTACAACATTGTCAAGTAGGTTCTTAAACAGTGTAGATTATAATCCTCTTGATTGGTTGGAGATCGTATGTATGTGGCTCCTTAGATTTTAGTGTCATCCCACAAGATATTGTTTCAAAATATTTAGACCAATTTGTCCAGGATATTTTTGTCCTGCTACTCCATCCAATAATGTAAAAACTAAGAGTATAGTTAAAGAACTCATCCAAAGACCATTTCTGATTATAACTCGAAGATATTTCACATTTCTTGAGTAAAGAAATGATAGGGAAAATTAGTCACTAGTTGATCATAACTTGGCAGAAAATTGCTAAGTATACCAAAACTATATAAGAACAGAGAAAAAAATCTTATTAATGAAATGTCACAAAATATCATGGTTCATTAGTCCTAACTTCTTCATGCATACTGAACTGAAGGTTTTTACATAAATGTTTCCTTTTATGCACACTTTGTTTTTGTGTGTGTGTGTGTGTGTGTTACCCGGGCCTCTCACTGTTGTGACCTCTCCTATTGCGGAGCACAGGCTCCAGACGCGCAGGCTCAGTGGCCATGGCTCACGGGCCCAGCCGCTCCGCGGCATGTGGGATCTTCCCAGACCGGGGCACGAATCCGTGTCTCCTGCATCGAGAGCCGGACTCTCAACCACTGCACCACCAGGGAAGCCCAATGCACACATTTTTTAAAAAAATACCAAAAATCTTAATCAACAAATTCACTAAATACAATTAACAATTATTGAAAAAGTAATTTTATAATATGTAAACTCCTTACTTGAAGATTACAATGTACAGAATATATAAATTCAACCAAATTAATTACTATGTAACAATTTTAAGCTTTAATTTTAATTCTTGAATTTACTGAACTCAAGAAAGTATTTAGCAACCTGTTTATGTGTTATGTATGCTGTAATTAAAGCTGTAAATGTATTCATAAACACATTTATAAAAATTATAATGGCATGTGTTTAGCATTTTTCATTTTGTTAATCTTAAAGTTGCAAAAAGTAAAGAACTCTTGAAAGTGCAGTGTCTTTATATCTTAATTTTATCTTTCATTTCCTTGTTGTACTTAAGTAAGGATTTTTTTGGTTAAGTGATATCAAGATTTTCTTATTGCACAAGCTCCCATATGGGTGAGACCTTCTTAACTCCCTAAGTTTAGCTGTCATACACTTACTTAAACTATTAGATTTCTGATGTTGACATTAAAATTAAGTAAACAGTGGAATTTGTGTGTGAAAATATCCAGGTCTGGTCACACCAGCATCATTTTCTTAATTTGCTCAAAAACAATAAGAGGAAAATAATTTATTAGATTCCCTTATTTTGTATGTCTCTTTCTAATAGTCTGTGTGTCTAAGTCATCTGAAATGAAATCAGATAAACAGTAAGTATTCTTCTAGCTACAACATCAAAATTAATTATTGATTTTTATAAATTATTTTGAAATCAACTCCAACAACATTATTCTCATTTTAACATATGTTTGAGAACTAAAACATACTGGGAATAATAATATTTCCTTTGAGGATCTTTCTGCATCTAATTTTTAAATTAATTGTTATTGGAGTATAGTTCTTTTACAATGCTGTGTTAGTTTCTCCTGTACAGCAAAGTGAATCAGTTATACATATAAATATACTCACACTTTTTTAGATTTCCTTTCCATTTAGGTCACCACAGAGCACTGAATAGGTTCTTGTTAGTTACCTGTTTTATATATAGTAGTGTATATGTGTCAATCCCAATCTCTCAGTTCTTCCCACCCTCCTCTTTCCCCCTTGACTCTGCATCTACTTTTCATAATGATTTTCTCATATATATCTCTAGAGACCATCCTGCATATAAAGATTACAATTATAAGCGTTTGCTTATAAATATTATATTTTAAAGACTTAAGTCATGCCTATATCTCTTCTTAGGCCATTTAAATATACTTATTCTTGTATATTGATATCACACTTTATCAGTTGATCACTTAACTAGAATATTTTTGTTTAAAACAGCACAAAATCACATATTCAGAACTTGGGCCTGAGTTACTATATCTCAATGTACAATTTAACTAGTAGAATTCAAACTTTTCATTTTATTTTAATGGGAAAGCTGTTTTGTGGTCTATAGTACAGCATTTGCTTAGCAACAGAACCTGCTTCCATTTCATTTTATAATGCCTGATCTAGCTTAAACATTATATATGTATTGCAACTTCAGAAGTATATCAGATAATGTAGATCATTAAATTTTTTCCTTTGTATTATATTCAGATGAAAATCATTCTACCGTGTGAACATAAGAACCGGAGTCTTAAGGGAAAATTGAGAAGTTTTTAGGAAAAGAGCCTCACAAATTCAGGTTTGGCTCAGAAGGTAACTGAGGCTAGACCAAATAATGAGTTACCAAAAATCAGATATCAATGATCTGAAAAAGTAATGTTTACCAAGAAATCCCAGGGGACAGGCTGTATTAGTAGGTGCTCAACATTTGTCTGTTGAATAAAGGGGCAAATAAATACTCAGGGTCAAAGCAGGTAAAGTTTGATTTATAGAGGGTACCTGTCCCTACTCTCTCTTCATACCCTCACTATTGGAAGGACGTAGTACCCAGAGGTGGATAAATGTAGCAAAGAGAGAAGTCACAGACTCACAAAGCTCCTAACTGTTCAAAGGCAGAGGTGCTAAAAATTACCAGAGATTTGTATGTGCACGTTCAGTACCTAAAACTGATATTTTTGTAAAGGCAAAAGAAAGTTGTTCAAAAATTCTCCATTGAATACCATGCTACAAAAATGAAAATGATTGTGGAAGTCTGATAGAAAATCGTGGGTGGCAGGATAAACGTTGCCAACTGTTATCTCGCCTCTGGGAAGTTTGATATTTACCATGAGGCCAAAAAAAAAAAATGTGTAGACATCTTACATAACTTTGCACAACCAGATCAAGGCAGCCAGAAACAGAATTAAAATGAAGAATAATTACATTTTCAAATAAATAACAATTTTCTTTACAGTTGGGAATTTGCTGTGGAGTTGAATGCTGAATAAGACAATATGTTAGAAAGTGAGTTTGCAGGAAGGTGAAAACCAAAAGAAAAGGATATATTTATAAGTGTATAAATTTAGAGCACAAAATCTAGGCAAACATGAAAAAAATGTACTGGCTGAGTCTTTTTTTCAGTTCAAAACTTCACACTTACTATGAAAGGAACAAAGTGAATGTTTTGATTTAAGCTAAGAAATAAAGTCACATAAGAATAGTTATCAAACACTGAAACAACACTACGCAGGAATCTGAGTCACGAAGTGAAAAAGAGGAATGTATTCAGCTGAAACTTTAGGGGGAACTGAGGTTATAGAAAATAATTATACAAATTGGAGTCTATCAAGAATACTAAGGCTGGAAAAGAAGTCATGTGGAGTTCATCACGTGGAGTTTGGAGAAAATATATACAGAGCCTACGTGTGGGATCACGGAGTGAAACACACATGTATAAGTGGTTAGGAAAAGCCAACATTCTGTGTACTTCCATATGAGGAAGTGACGCTGCAGTCAATTATATTTTGACTCAGAAGCTAAAAGATAGGCAATAATAGTCCCAATCACTATTCAGTAACTAAAGAGTCATCTAATAGTGACTGCCCCTAATAAAATAAAACTTTATTTCTTAGCTTAAATAATCAAAATACTCACTTTGTTCCTTTCATAATGTGTGAAGTTTTGAACTGAAAAAAGACAGCCAATACATTTTTTTCATGTTTGCACAGATTTTGCACACCAAAATTATACATTTGCGCCAAAGTTATATATTGACTCTCTTATAAAAGTCACCAGATATGTTTTTTGAGAGATCAAATTTTCTTACTAAATATCAAGTTCAGCCTCAAGCTGATTTCTCTTTGGATAAGCAGTCAGACCATATAAGGGGAAAAATAGAAGTATGAAAATAAAATGTTCTTAAAAGAACAGATTTTTTTTTCAATTTTGCATTTAGATACTTCATTAAAAATGAAATATAAAATAAGATTTATTTGTGTTTTTCAAATTTTCAACATATTCAGCAATTTTATGAAGACAAAAACTTTGTAATTTTTCTTCAGTTTACCAGAAGATGTTTTGATGTATGGGATTCACTTCTCATGTTCTCATTTTGAAATCAAATCTGTTAAGTCATTTTAGTATGACATAGGAAAAAAACCTAAGTGCTTTAGGGTCAGGCATCCTGAGCTTGCATTCTAGCTTTGCCAATCACAGATAAGCAATTTAACCTCTTTGACCTTTAGTTCCATTATCAAGAGTATTGAAATAATAGTATTTAACCCCATAGTATTACCTTGAGAATGAGCCAGCTTGTGGTAGTTGCTCCATTAATGCTGTCTGGTGTACTGAATCAACAAATTATCACTGGGCTATCTCCTGGGAACAAAACGTAAAAATACATAACTTCCTTGTCCTTGTGGGGCCCACTTTAGCAAAAAACATACAGACCAGTGGTTATAACACAGTGTAATAAATTCACTAACACAGCCTTTAGCCCTAAGCCCTTACCAAGTGCTTAGGTGGCCTGGATTCTACAGGCAAAGAAAATTGTAAAAACTGTCCCATCATAGAATATTCCACTTTTCCAACTTTCTTGTCTAAAGTACTGCAGTGATCACAGTGGTAATGAGATGGTAAAAGTCAAGCAAGCCAAAGCAAATCCCAGCTCCTTTGGAGGTATGAGGACATGGAAAATCTCCATTCCCAAGAAGCTGTGAGATAATGTATGATTTAAGTCCCAATCCTAAAGAAGCCAGCCTCATGCTGGGTTTCATGTGTAGAGTTCCATGTGTAATCCCTGTAACAAGGTGATAAGGCCTGTGTCACAGTTAGTCAGTAGCAGGCGATGGCAATTAATAGGATTGCACTAACCTGGAGATGTGCCAAGCTGGCAAAAGAAGGATTAGAAAGTAAATGAAGTGAACAACCATGAACCAGCAAATAGGGCTTAATGGACAGTACAAGTCAGTGAGGCAAAGATGGGCCAATTTGCTCTCATTGATTTTCACTGCCCATTGAGCTGCATTCCTCTTTTGCTTTCTAATGCATTTATCTTCACCTAGGCAAGTTCTCTGGCTGTCATCCTGAGGACAATTCCATTGACCACAGCAACTCCATGAATGACTGGACTGGACTGAAGTACCATTTCACCTACAGAGCTCTCTTTTAGGCATCTTGATGTGATGCTCTAATGACCTGGAGAGGTCTTATACCCATGAAATCACTGAGGAGACTTATGAGAGGAATGGAAGTAAATACTGCAGAGTTTCATTTGACTTGTGTGTTCTACTTTATTTATAAATAATTCATCAAAGTAACTGAAAACACTCTAACCTGCCATTTTCCACTAGTTCTGAATCATCTCCAGTGGAAGTGCCAAATGACTTCTGCTATCCAGAATGCATAAACCTTGATGACTGTTTGTTGTTCACTAATTATCATAAGAGGAAAGCCATGAAGCTACTTAAACTCTGAAAATAGGAAATTGTAAGTGTCAGCTCACCTAGGATACTAAGCAGTGTTTCCACCTGAAATCATCCCTTCCTCTCCTCCTCTCCTCTATTCTTTCACGTCTTCTTGTCTCCTGGCCTTTTTTCCTCTTTATTTCTTTCTTTGGCTATATCTCTCCTCTCTCTTCTTCTTCCTGTCCACTAGATGCTCTCTTTTTTCTTAGTCTCCCTACTCCAAAAAATGAATTTACTGCCTAAAATATCAAAAGTCTATCAGAAAAATTCACATTTGTCCATTGGATTATCCAACAATCATGTTCCAGATAATTTCTCCATTGTCCTACCATTTACTCTCAATCTGAGAGTGAAGTGGCTCCTGAGATTTTGAAATTCCATCAGTTGTTTATGGAAAAAATCTCTCTGTCCACTTTCTGGTGAAACTGAATATCTTGCCATGAACCTGAGTCAAGTTTTTCTTTCTTCAAAAGAAACTCAGACAAGACAGAAAATATTTATCTGCCTTTATTGGAATGATCGTATTGTGTTAGGAAGTAACAAACAACGTGCACAGAGAATTCTGGCTATTTGCCTCAGAATGAACCTCACAATGAAAGAGCCCACACTGGTATCTTCAGCAATTCAGAGTCCTTCATGGTTACAGAGCACAAGGACTGCAACTGGTCACCCATACACCGTGAAGAAGCCTCTGAGTTCTCCCGGGCTGCTCTGGGAGGTCAGACCCCACTTAGCTCAGGAGAACTAATGAGATTCCAACGTGACAAGGAATAGCTCCAGGTTTGAAAAATACATTTTTTTCAAGCTAATTAACAGGTATTTTTAAAATGAGTCCAGTAATAATTTATTTCTCTAGTTGCCATTATAAACAATGCCTCATTTGATTATTTGGTAGTAGGACACATGTACCAAAAAATTATCAGGAATAGCTGGTGAGTCTACTAACTTGGCCATAAATATGTAATTCTTTTGTTTTTTGTTTGCTTGTTTGTTTGTTTTGTTCTAAACTATTAGCAAACAAAAAAAAACAGAGGGAGAGAGGGGTATGGGTAAGTCTTGGATGTCACAGGTATTATTGCCTTCTGTTATTGGTTCTCTCTTAACCTATGCGTTGCTTCCCAATGGACCATTTCCCCCTTTCCATCAACTAACTTTACATTCCTTAGATGCACCTTGGGAATTACACAACAGCTGCTATGGTGTTTTCCTGCGGCTGCTACTACAGCAAACGGTAGAGATACCGGGGGCATTTCAAACTCCACAGTGTTAACTGCAGCTGCTAAGCAGAAGGAAAAAAGTCGTCTTCTAAGCTACACAGTGCATGACACGTGCATTTGATGTTTCTTCATATGTTTCCAAAGCAGCATGTGCAGCATATCACACTCAAACTGTCACCATCTGAAACACAGAACAGCACATAGGCAAAATGTTCCAGTAAGAGTCTAGTGCATGCTTGCATCCCACCTGGGGCCCCTGGAAATAACTAAACTTCCAAACACAGTGTAGCTTTGCTTTAACAGAATAGGAAGCTTCTGTTTTGAAATGAATTTAATTTTAGCTGTATTAATTTATTCTTATATGGCACTTTCCGAATATTTTATCTTTCCTGTGGACTACTCCTAATATTCTCTGAATTGATCTCCATTTCTCTATTTCTTCCTTATCTCCTACCTATTCTATCAGATTTCTTCCTAAAAATGCACATTTTTCCATATCACTCTTCTACTTCAAAAACCATCAATGGTTTTCTCGATGCCAAAAATAGAGTTCAAATGCCTTAGCTTGACATTTAAAGTTCTCTACCATCTGGTTTCAACTTGCCTATGGTTTTTGCCTGGTTCCCTGTACATCTATATATAATTCGGCTTCAAAGTGGTCTAATCACTGTTAGCTCATCACCCTATTTCCACAACCCCCAGTAAAAATCTCATGAGTTATTTGAATACAAATTTCTTTCTCCTTGCTTGAAATGACCTCCTCTTTCCTCTCTATCTGCCTTAATTCTTTCCAAATTCCACTTGCTCTGAAAGAATTCTTCCACATCCGCATAGCTCTTGAGGATAGTGGAGTCCACTGGGGAGAGTGTGCTTGAGCGGAAAACAGAGAAATCTAGGAAACTAGGATGAAGGACTGGGTTTTAGTTCCAGGCCCAAGACATAGCAATAACATGACCTCGAATGAGTCCCTAAACCCTCTGGTCCTCATTTTCTTCATTCATACAATGGGCTTACTAACTGCTTTCAATAACTCAGTTTCAAAATCCTATAAAAACATGTCTGAAAAAGTATTTTGGACATAATAAAGTCCTCTTTGACTATAACGTATGATGGCAATTATCTTCTAAACTACTAGCATTTCCTGGCTACTTATAATATGCCAGGCACTGTTCTTCCTAACCCATAACAACACCATGGTTGGTACTATTATTATTCATATTTTATAGATAATAAAGCAGAAAGGTTAAATGATTTGTCCAAGCTAAAACAATGGATAAGAAGAAGAACTGGGATTCAAACCAAGGTAACTGGACACGAGAGCCTGCTTTGATTACTACATTTTACTTCCTCTTATGCTACCATGGAATTAATTATTAACATGCATTAATTTTATGAACTCCTTGACACCAATTACCCCAGCTCCTCTTCCTCATATCTTCCATATGACCTTCACACTGACTGTTCCTTTTGCCTAGAATGTTCCTCACATTGTTCACTCCCTCATCTCTTTCAGATCTTTGCTCAAATCATACCTTCTTGATGAGGAATTCTCTGACCACCATATTTAAAATGATAACCCTCCAGCCTTCTCAATCTACCCCATTCACTTTACTTTCTCCATATCACTTATCATTTGGCATCTTACATGTTTTATGTATTGTATTGTATTGTATTGCTCCACTAGAATGTAAGCTCCACAAAGACTTCTTGTCGAGAGCAGAGTCTGAAACATATTAGCTACCCAATAAATACTAATAATTAATTAATTATTTAGCATAATATGTGGTTGACCAAGTGACTTGGGAGTTTTTTTAACTAAAAACTATTAAAATTTGTATTTGTTTATGTAGAATAAGAATGTAGGCAATGCCTAAAATTAGAGCATTATCTTTAAATGAATCCTTGGATGGTGTCATTTGCATTAAGAGGTTCAATTAATGCACTTTGAGTCGAATAGGCATGTAAGGATTGCAGTTTATTTTTCTTTTTTAACTTGAGCAAGTTTCTATTTTGTTTTAATTTACAAATAAATGTTTAGTAAGAGAAAAATATCTGCATAGGATAAACTTCTATCTTCTGTAAAGATTTTGCCCATTATAACAGCAAATATATCTAGGTTAATTACAGGATAAAGTCTAAATCCCTAATCATGAGCTAAAAGTTCTAGGGTATAGTCTCCGTCTACATGTCTTCTCTCACCTCTTATAATTCCCCATTTCACAGGCAGAATAACCCAGTAGCTTCTTTCCCAGCTCTGGAGGCAAGCTACTTGGGAATGAATCCCAGGTCCACCACCAACCTTGGACACCTAATTTCTTTAAGCCTCAAGTTCCTCCTCAGTGAAATAAGGATAGTAAATATTAACTAATTCCTAGAGTTGTGATGGAGAAAAATGAAATGATCCACACAAAACACTTAGCAAACTATCCAGCAAAAGTAAGGTTCATATTATTGCTATTCATATTAATTAACTTTAGTTTACAATCCAACTACTTGCAGTTACCCACCCTCCCCCAAAGAGACTCTCCCATGCATTTATGCTTTGAACATCAGATTCTTATGTGTAAAATACTTTTACTTAACTTATCCAACTGGCAAATTTCTTCTTACCTTTCAGGTCTCAACTCAGGGCTGCTTTCTATAAGTCTTCCATGACTTTGCAATTCAGGCTAAAGAACTACCCCTCTGAAGTCTCAACTTCATATTGTACACATTTTGACTTTGAAAACATTATACTCCATGGTTTGCTCGAAAGTCTGTCTTCCTACTGGATTATAAATTCCTTGAAAGCAGAAAACATGAATTTCGCTTTTGTATCACCAGTGCCTAACACATAGTTATCACTCAATAAAAGTGTATTAACTGCATGAATTAATGGTTTAAGTTTTTGTTTGTTTTCAAGTGAGATTCAACCCTGGAAATACATCTACTTTTACCCTATTTATTTGAAGATTAAACGATTATTTAGGTTTTTAGTAGACACTTTTTTTAGTATCCTTTGTTAAGAGGAAACATCCCCCCCATCCTAATGTTTTTCTGTGTGTGCCTGTGGTTTTTGTTTGTTTGTTTGTTTTATGTGAAACAAGTCCTACTTATGCAAATTCCTTGCCTCTCCACTTTATCTTTTATTCCTCCTCATATGTGAGTTCTTAATCAGATGGAAACATTTGGAATGAAAACTGGTTCTGCTAAACCAAGTCCTGTTCCTTCTCTTTCAAGAGCAGACCTACCCACAAAGAGTACGGGTTCTCAATTGCTGTGATCAAATAGTCAACTTAGCCATGAAGATCCTGTTTTCATGGTGGAAGTTTTTGACTGCTCGAAATTCTACCGAGCTTTGAGTTTTAATATGAGGAAGCTGGTCTATATCCCGTTAGAAGCCACAATGGTCAATAAAAGTAATATTAATAATAAAGCAGATATATTTTTTTTTTTTTCCATTGAGGACAATGTTGGCTGTGGGTTTGTCATATATGGCCTTTATTATGTTGAGGAAAGTTCCCTCTATGCCTACTTTCTGCAGGGTTTTTATCATAAATGGGTGTTGAATTTTGTCGAAAGCTTTCTCTGCATCTATTGAGATGATCATATGGTTTTTCTCCTTCAACTTGTTAATATGGTGTATCACATTGATTGATTTGCGTATATTGAAGAATCCTTGCATTCCTGGAATAAACCCCACTTGATCATGGTGTATGATCCTTTTAATGTGCTGTTGGATTCTGTTTGCTAGTATTTTGTTGAGGATTTTTGCATCTATGTTCATCAGTGATATTGGCCTGTAGTTTTCTTTCTTTGTGGCATCCTTGCCTGGTTTTGGTATCAAGGTGATGGTGGCCTCGTAGAATGAGTTTGGGAGTGTTCCTTCCTCTGATATTGTTTGGAAGAGTTTGAGAAGGATGGGTGTTAGCTCTTCTCTAAATGTTTGATAGAATTCGCCTGTGAAGCCATCTGGTCCTGGGCTTTTGTTTGTTGGAAGATTTTTAATCACAGTTTCAATTTCAGTGCTTGTGATTGGTCTATTCATATTTTCTATTTCTTCCTGAGTCAGTCTTGGCAGGTTGTGCATTTCTAAGAATTTGTCCATCTCTTCCAGGTTGTCCATTTTATGGGCATAGAGTTGCTTATAGTAATCTCTCATGATCTTTTGTATTTCTGCAGTGTCAGTTGTTACTTCTCCTTTTTCATTTCTAATTCTATTGATTTGAGTCTTCTCCCTTCTTTTCTTGATGAGTCTGGCTAATGGTTTATCAATTTTGTTTATCTTCTCAAAGAACCAGCTTTTAGTTTTATTTATCTTTGCTATCGTTTCCTTCATTTCTTTTTCATTTATTTCTGATCTGATTTTTATGATTTCTTTCCTTCTGCTAACTTTGGGATGTTTTTGTTCTTCTTCCTCTAATTGCTTTAGGTGCAAGGTTAGGTTGTTTATTCGAGATGTTTCCTGTTTCTTAAGGTGGGATTGTATTGCTATAAACTTCCCTCTTAGAACTGCTTTTGCTGCATCCCATAGGTTTTGGGTCGTCGTGTCTCCATTGTCATTTGTTTCTAGGTATTTTTTAATTTCCCCTTTGATTTCTTCAGTTATCACTTCGTTATTAAGTAGTGTATTGTTTAGCCTCCATGTGTTGGTATTTTTTACAGCTCTTTTCCTGTAATTGATATCTAGTCTCATAGCATTGTGGTCAGAAAAGATACTTGATACAATTTCAATTTTCTTAAATTTACCAAGGCTTGATTTGTGACCCAAGATATGATCTATCCTGGAGAATGTTCCATGAGCACTTGAGAAAAATGTGTATTCTGTTGTTTTTGGTTGGAATGTCCTATAAATATCAATTAAGTCCATCTTGTTTAATGTATCATTTAAAGCTTGTGTTTCCTTATTTATTTTCATTTTGGATGATCTGTCCATTGGTGAAAGTGGGGTGTTAAATTCCCCTACTATAATTGTGTTACTGTCGATTTCTCCTTTTATGGCTGTTAGTATTTGCCTTATGTATTGAGGTGCTCCTATGTTTGGTGCATAAATATTTACAACTGTTATATCTTCTTCTTGGATCGATCCCTTGATCATTATGTAGTGTCCTTCTTTGTCTCTTCTAGTAGTCTTTATTTTAAAGTCTATTTTGTCTGATATGAGAATTGCTACTCCAGCTTTCTTTTGGTTTCCGTTTGCATGGAATATCTTTTTCCATCCCCTTACTTTCAGTCTGTATGTGTCTCTAGGTCTGAAGTGGGTCTCTTGTATACAGCATATATCTGGGTCTTGTTTTTGTATCCATTCAGCCAATCTGTGTCTTTTGGTGGGAGCATTTAGTCCATTTACATTTAAGGTAATTATCGATATGTATGTTCCTATTCCCATTTTCTTAATTGTTTTGCGTTCGTTATTGTAGGTCTTTTCCTTCTGTTGTGTTTCTTGCCTAGAGAAGTTCCTTTAGCATTTGTTGTAAAGCTGGTTTGGTGGTGCTGAACTCTCTCAGCTTTTGCTTGTCTGTAAACGTTTTAATTTCTCCATCAAATCTGAATGAGATCCTTGCTGGGTAGAGTAATCTTGGTTGCAGGTTTTTCTCTTTCATCACTTTAATTATGTCCTGCCACTCCCTTCTGGCTTGTAGAGTTTCTGCTGAGAGATCAGCTGTTATCCTGATGGGGATTCCCTTGTGTGTTATTTGTTGTTTTTGCCTTGCTGCTTTTAATATGATTTCTTTGTGTTTAATTTTTGACAGTTTGATTAATATGTGTCTTGGCGTATTTCTCCTTGGATTTATTCTGTATGGGACTCTCTGTGCCTCCTGGACTTGATTAACTATTTCCTTTCCCATATTAGGGAAGTTTTCAACTATAATCTCTTCAAATATTTTCTCAGTCCCTTTCTTTTTCTCTTCTTCTTCTGGAACCCCTATAATTCGAATGTTGGTGCGTTTAATGTTGTCCCAGAGGTCTCTGAGACTGTCCTCTGTTCTTTTCATTCTTTTTTCTTTATTTTGCTCTGCAGCAGTTATTTCCACTATTTTATCTTCCACCTCACTTATCCGTTCTTCTGCCTCAGTTATTCTGCTATTGATCCCATCTAGAGTATTTTTTATTTCATGTATTGTGTTTTTAATCGATGCTTGATTCATCTTTAGTTCTTCTAGGTCCTTGTTAACTGTTTCTTGCATTTTGTCTATTCTATTTCCAAGATTTTGGATCTGGGAAATAGAATCTTGGATCATCTTTACCATCATTATTCTGAATTCTTTTTCAGGTAGACTGCCTATTACCTCTTCATTTGTTAGATCTGGTGGGTTTTTATCTTGCTCCTTCTCCTGCTGTGTGTTTTTCTGTCTTCTCATTTTGCTTATGTTACTGTGTTTGGGGTCTCCTTTTTGCAGGCTGCAGGTTTGTAGTTCCTGCTGTTTTTGGTGTCTGTCCCCAGTGGCTAAGGTTGGTTTAGTGGGTTGTGTAGGCTTCCTGGTGGAGGGGACTAGTGCCTGTGTTCTGGTGGATGAGGCTGGATCTTGTCTTTCTGGTGGGCAGGTCCACGTCTGGTGGTGTGTTTTGGGGTGTCTGCAGACTTTTTATGAGTTTAGGCCACCTCTCTGCTAACGGGTGGCGTTGTGTTCCTGTCTTGCTAGTTGTTTGGCTTAGGGTGTCCAGCACTGTAGCTTGTTGGTCGTTGAGTGAAGCTGGGTGCTGGTGTTGAGATGGAGATCTCTGGAAGATTTTTGCCGTTTGATATTATGTGGAGCTGGGAGGTCTCTTGTGGACCAGTGTCCTGAAGTTGGCTCTCCCACCTCAGAGGCACAGCACTGACTCCGGGCTCCTCAATTTGGGATGATGTGTTGTCTATTCATGTATTCTACAGATGCAGGGTACATCAAGTTGATTGTGGAGCTTTAATCCGCTGCTTCTGAGGCTGCTGGGAGAGGTTTCCCTTTCTCTTCTTTGTTCTCACAGCTCCTGGGTCTCAGCTTTGGATTTGGCCCCGCCTCTGCGTGTAGGTCGCCGGAGGGCGTCTGTTCTTCGCTCAGGCAGGACAGGGTTAAAGGAGCAGCCTCTTCGGGGACTCTGGCTCTCTCAGGCCGGGTGGGAGGGAGGGGCACGGAGTGCAGGACGAGCCTGCAGCGGCAGAGGTCGGCGTGACGTTGCACCAGCCCGAGGCGCGCCGTGCGTTCTCCCAGGGAAGCCGCCCCTGGATCCCGGGACCCCGGCAGTGGCGGGCTGCACAGGCTCCCGGAAGGGCGGTGTGGGCAGTGACCTGCGCTCGCACACAGGCTTCTTGGCAGCGGCAGCAGCAGCCCCAGCGTCCCACGCCCGTCTCTGGGCTCCGCGCTTTCAGTCGCGACTCGCGCCCGTCTGTGGAGCCCCTTTAAGCAGCGCTCTTAATCCCCTCTCCTCGCGCACCAGGAAACCAAGAGGGAAGAAAAAGTCTCTTGCCTCTTCGGCAGCTCCAGAGTTTTCCCGGACTCCCTCCCGGCTAGCTGTGGCACATTAGCCCCCTTCAGGCTGAGTTCTCGCCGCCAGCCCCAGTCCTCTCCCTGCGCTCTGACCGAAGCCCGAGCCTCAGCTTCCAGCGCTGCGCGCCCCGGCGGGCGAGCAGACAAGCCTCTCGGGCTGGTGAGTGCCGCTCGGCACTGATCCTCTGTGTGGGGATCTCTCCGCTTTGCCCTACCCAGGTATGTGGGGAGTTTCTTGCCTTTGGGGAGGTCTGGGGTCTTCTGCCAGCGTTCAGTAGGTGTTCTGTAGGAGTTGTTCCACGTGTAGCTGTATTTCTGGTGTATCCGTGGGGAGGAAGGTGATCTCCGCGTCTTACTCTTCCGCCATCTTACCCGGAAGTCCCAAAGCAGATATTTTTGTTTTCCACTTTCCTTCCTCGTTTGTCCTATTTTTTTTCAATTGGTTTAGAATTGAGGTTGGAACAATTAGTCTTATTAACAGATGCTTGAAACCCCATACATTTTTCGAATTTAATTATGTTTGCACTATGACATAAATAAAAATATATTTCCCATCATAATTACCATGCCTGTAACACTGAATCGTGTATCTCAAAGAATCTTGGGTGTTTATAAGAGTCTGCACATGGAAGATGTCCACTATGATTATGAAAAATAAATAAATAAATAAACCTTTTCAATCTGTTGTGATACCAAGGGGAAATATGATCTCCCCCACCAATGAACATCACTGTGGTGGTACTCAAATAATTTGTAGGAGAGAGGAAGTATAAGACTTAGTCACTAAGTGGCACCTTACTGGAATCTTCAGATTCTTCAGGCAATCTCTTGCTCATAAATTTCATTTCCACAGATTCTAGCATGCTATTTATCCAGTGTGACTTTCATATTTATGCATGTTTCATGGCTCCACTTACTCTACTTTCCATTGAAAATAAGTCTCTAATGAATAAAATGTTGTTTCCACTCTATTAAGTAAAACATTAACACAGTGAAAAGCAACTTTAAGTTGAAGTATCATATCAGATTGTGTCTATTCACTAATCAAACATGATTATAAGTGACAGAAGTGGTTTGTATTTTCATTTTATAACATTATAATAGTATAAAAAATAAGAGGTTAAACAAATTACAGTCATATTAAGATCTATTTTCAAGGAGAGTGGGGAAAATAGTTCCTCATTGCTATCTAATTGCAGTTCTAAGATTTCACTAAGGAAATATCCCAGGGTATCAACTTTTATTTGGCAGTTTACATTTTCCTAGCTGGTTTCTGTATTTCTGTTACTTTTCAGTTTATTTTATCTGGAAAAGCACGAGCCAGCCATAAATGGCACATTATTACTCACTTCTTTAGTCTTTTACATTCAACTAAAATATTTTTCACTCGTGAGGGTTGTTAGTTCAACATTTTTACAGATATCCATTAATATCTCATATATAAATTATTTTTTTCTTAAATCTAAAGCAGGTAATGCAACTGGTGAAATATTTGTAAATGTAAAGCATATAGAATTACTCAAAATATATTGGGTGATATTTCTTCAAGGTATTGTCTTACATTTTGTGAAATTCCATGAACCAAGAACCAAATATTTAGATTCCATCCAAATTTTCTCAACACCCTCAGAAACTTTATTAACTCATCCAGTTAAGTAAGATATTGTAGAGACACCTTTACAGTAATCAGTATGCTACTCTAGTATATATTAATGATTTATATCCTTCATGCTGTGTGTGTACCAGACGATGTCTTTGTACTAAATAAAATGCCTCAAACATCTCTCTTGCTCACACTCTTTCTCTCTATGTATGTTTCTACATACAAAATGTATACATCATCTATTGTGTTTTATTTTTTTTTTGGTTGTGTCATATTTTTATAAACTTCAATAAAAAGGTTATTGCACTCATCTTTGTATTTATTATAGTACATTCTCAATCTAATGTTACTAAAAGTACAGCAATCATATGGGCATCTAAATTTTTAAAATTGAGATATAGTCGATTTATATTAGTTTCAGATATACAACATAGTGATTCAATATTTTTATAGATTATACTTCATTTTAAGTTATTATAAAATTTTGGCTATATTCCCTGTGTTGTACAATATATCCTTGTAGCTTATTTATTTTATACATAGTATTTGGTGTCTCTTAATCCCCTACATCTATCTTGCCTCTCCCCCTTTACTTCTCCTCACTGGTAACCACAAGTTTATTCCTTATATCTGTGAGTCTGTTTCTGTTTTGTTATATTCATTTGTTTGTTTTATTTTTCAGATTCCACATATAAAGGATAACATACTGTATTTGTCTTTCTCTGTCTGACATATTTCACTAAGCATAATACCCTCTAGGTCCATCTATGTTTTTGCAAATGGCAGAATTTCATTCTTTCTTATAGCTGAGTAATAGTCATCTATATCTATATCTATATCTATATCTATATATATGTGTGTGTGTGTGTGTGTGTGTGTGTAATAAAACCGTCTTTATTTTTTAAACATTTTTATCCATTCATTTGTTGATGGACACTCAGGTAGCTTCCATATCTTGGCTATTGTAACTAATGCTGCTATGACTATTCGTGTGCATGTATCTTTTTGAATTAGTGTTTTCATTTTCTTGGGTTGTATACCCAGCAGTGAAGTTGCTGGATCATATGGTAATTATATTTTTAGTTTCTTGAGGAACCTCCCTACTGTTATCCATAGTGGCTGCACCAGTTTACTTTCCCACCAACAGTGTACTAGGATTCTTTTCTCCACATCCTCACCAACATTTGTTATTTGTAGACTTTTTGATGATAGCCATCTGACAGGTGTGAGGTGATGTCTCACTGTGGTTTTGATTTGCATTTCTCTGCTGACCCACTGATGTCTACATCTCCTTTGGAAAAATGTCTATTCAGGTATTCTGCTCATGTTTTAATCAAGTTGTTTGCTTTTTGATATTGTGTTGTATGAGCTGTTTATATATTTTGGATATTAACCCCTTATCCATCATATCATTGGCAAATATTTTCTTCCATTCAGTAGGTTAATTTGTCTTTTGTTTTGTTGATGGTTTCCTTTGCTCTGCAAAAGCTTTTAAGTTTTATGAGGTCCCATCTGTTTATTTTTGCTTTTGTTTCCTTTGCCTTAGGAGATAGATCATATATATAGCTACAATTTACGTCAAAGAGTGTCCTGCCTATGTTTTCTTTTAGGAGTTTTATGGTTTCTGGTCTTAAATTTAGGTCTTTAGTCCATTTTGAGTTTATTTTTGTAAATGTAAGAAAATGTATTAATTTCATTCTTTTACATGTAGCTGTCCAGTTTTCCCACTTATTGAAGAGACTGTCATTTTTCCCACTTATTGAAGAGACTGCCTTTTTTTCCATTGTATATTCTTTCCTCTTTTGTCATAGATTAATTGACCATAGGTGTGAGGGTTTATTTCTGAGCTCTCTACTCTGTTCCATTCATCTATGTGTCTATTTTTGTGCCAATACCACAATGTTTTGCTTACAGTAGCTTGGTGGTATAGTCTTAAGTCAGGGAGCATGATATCTCCAGTTTTGTTCTTTTTTCTCAGCATTGCTTTGGCTATTCAGGGTCTTTCATGGTTGTATATAACTTTTAGGACTATTCATTCTAGCTCTGTGAAATATGTCATGGGTACTTTGAGAAGGATTACATTAAATCCATAGATTTCCTTGGGTAGCATGAACATTTTAACAATACTAATTATAATTTTTTAAGGTGTAAAAGGTGTTATATTGGGAAAAGTATGACAAAAATGATATAGACCAATAAACACCTTTAAAAATGACACTAAATGTTTAACCTACCTATCACATTTCTTGCCTTAGGAGAATTGGTAAAAAAAAAAAAAAAAAAAAACTCAGAACTTTGAAATATCTCAATTTATAACTGGAGAAAAAGAAAATGTCATAGACAGAAATAAAAACATCCTCTTTCAATGAACAATCTCAACAAATATTTATTCAAGGACTTATGATGTGTCTGGTACAGTATTTTAGGATACTAATGCCAGATAATTCCTGAATGTTTTCTTTTCTGTTTTGCAGAATTGTTTGCACTGGGTTATACTGTTTGAAATTCCATCATTTAGAAATTCACCTAAGTTAACCAGAGTCTTCTATATTAATCAAGAATCTTTTGACTACAAGTGAATGAAACCCTCCTCAATTCCAACCCTGGATATAGCCTAGGTTATAGATTCCCTGTCAGGACAATTCTTCTGTGTTCTAAAAGTCTTTTTCCTAGAGGCTCAATCCTCTGGGATTTCCAATCATTTTTTAAGCATTTAATTCACTATTTAAATTTTTTTCTGCTTAAAATATCTTGTGGTTTCCACTTCCTGCAATGAACCTTAATCGATATATTGGCTTATGCTACACTGAGCTGTAAAGAGAACTTGGATGATGTAACCAAAACACCCAGGCATAAGTATGACCTTAGACAGGATAGATCCAGGAGCACATCGATGTCAACATAACACAGTGCAGCTCTCTGCTTTGCCATTTTATATCTTGGCTGAATTCTCAAGTGTGGTGGAAGATGGCTGTTACAACCCAGCTTCTCATCTTCCCAGATTTGAGTCCAGTGGTTAAAGGCCATCTGCCACTTTAGTAACCACAGTAAAAGTTTCAGTGGGTGCTATTGGCTTTGGTTTGTTCACATGCTCATCTCTGATCTAATCATTAGGACAAAAGGAATTTTTTTTTAAAAGTCACAGTTACCATATTTGTGCATTATTCACTACCCTTGGGACCGAAACAATAGGAATGAGCTCCACTCAAAAGGAATAGTCAATGAAAATTGGGATTTCCCCAAGGAAATTTGGATGCCATGACCACAAGAGAGAAAAACACGTACTTCAAAGCCAAACAAGAAATGTCCACTGTAGTTTTCCTTTAAAATGCAAGCACTCCTGTAAAGACTACCATTTTTAAAATCATTTATATATTAGTGAAATTTTACTTTCTTTTCAATTTTAATAGAGCATTGTTAAATGGAAATAATTTTAAAATATTCATTAAATTCCTATGAGTCTGTAGACTATATTCTCTGGGACTCCATAGAAACTTCCTGTAAGAATCTTAAAAGCCGGCCTTCCCTGGTGGTGCAGTGGTTGGGAGTCCTCCTGCCAAAGCAGGGGACACGGGTTCGGGCCCTGGTCTGGGAAGATCCCACATGCCGTGGAGCAACTAGGCCCGTGCGCCAAAACTACTGAGCCTGCGCTCTGGAGCCTGTGAGCCACAACTACTGAGCCCACGTGCAACAACTACTGAAGCCCGGACGCCTAGAGCCCGTGCTCTGCAACAAGAGAGGCCACCGCAATGAGTAGCCCCCGCTCGCCACAACCAGAGAAAAGACTGCGCACAGCAACAAAGACCAAACACAGCAAAAAATAAAATTAAAAAAAAATCTTAAAAGCCAATAGTAAGTTAAATTGCATAGTTTATTACAAGTAGGAAGACAAAACCACCATGACATAAGTAGAGATATTGACACTCAGAGGAAGGAAGAACTACCTCAGTTGGGGAAATTGAGGAAAGCAGTGATGTCTTAAAGAAAACTCACATGTTCAATTGTATTGGGTTCATGGAGATGGAAAGTGGTCAACAGAGGTATATTACAAATGGGATGAGAAGAAGAATCTACTGAGAATTTGAGAATTTGTAAGGAAGAGTTTTCTGAGGACTGTAATAATTTCTTTATAATTCCCACATTTATACAGTACATAGAGTGATAGCATAGGAATAGAAAAAAAACAGGGTCTTCAGAATATTGGAGAGGATGATTCAACAAGATTTGGTGATTTGATGTTGTCTATTTGGTTTTGTAATTTATTTATACCTAATTTCATTGCAGAAAGGATTGGAGATTGCTGACTTGGCAACCGATTGTATATGTGGGACAAGCGAGAAGGAAGAAACAATGATGACATTCAATAAATATTTGTTGAGAAATAAATTAATTTACTGAGTTTTGGTGAATGGAAGGTAGAAATGCCACAACAGGAATTAGACAAGTCAGGAAGGAGTTGATTTGTAGAGATAATAGAAATTGACAAAAGCATATTAGAGCAGACACTTCTTGTGTTTGTAACTATGTGCACTTATTATACAAAAAATAACACAAGTTACTCGCTTGTGGCAGTCTTCACAAGCTGTGAAAAATGCCCTCATTGAACTTCAGTTGTGGACAGAAAGCCCAGGATCCTAAGGCAGAGCTTTTCTCTCCCTAAGTGGACAGACAGCAGGCAGAACTGATTTTGCTCATGGTGTAGTAGGACTCCCAAGTAATCCACCTTTTGCAGCTATAATTGGAAAATTGCTTTGAGCTACTTGGAATCAGGAGGCTTATACTGCATTCTGTAAGAAGTACCTCATTGTCCCTTCTTTTTCTTCTCTCAAAACATGTGTGAATGACCACTTTTTATGACTACAGACATCCTGATGACATCATTGCTGACTGTCCCAGGGAGAAGCATTGGACTCCATTTGAGAAGCAACGGTTTCAATATAGTCAAAGCAATTGGTCATTATGTTCTTTAAATGCAAATAAAATATTTTTAATATGCTTATAGCATACATAGAAGGTAGATATCATCTTGAATTTGTAGATTAAAAACAAAGACAGGAAAGAAGTTTAGGAGATTTGCTCACATTAGTGGGACCACTGTAATTTGAGGCATAAATCAGACCTGGGTGCTGACTAAAATCAATGTTTCCTGCTTTGCCCACCACACTTTATGCCCACGCTTTGCACATAAGCAGTGCTGCAGAAAAGATATACCTTTCCTGACCTCCTATAAACAAAACACTTACCAAACTGGTAATTCAGTTTGGCTAGGTTAGAGCAGGCATTACATATCTAAACTCAAGTTTATAGGATCCAGACATCCCTGACTGTATAGTTAGATAGGTGGCTTAAATCTCAGTTTTCTCAGAGACAACAATAATACCTTCTTCATAAGACAACTATTACTTTCAGAGAACACGCTGGGTTAAGTGTTTAGCATTACGTCTTGACCTATCATGTCCTCTGAAACCATTACTTATTATTCCCAAATTCCTTTTACTGATAAAAGACATTTCTTTTTCTGTAAAAGATAAGGCTTTAGTTTTTCATGCGCTCTTTGCTTGGAAATACTTAGCATGTTTGTAGTGCTCAGTATTATTCGTTTTAGAAAGAGTAGGAAGAAGAGAATTTAGCCCTCTGCAACCATTTCAAGAGTAGTCTCTTTAATAAAAACAACAACACTCTGTGGTTTAAATCTTTCATTATTCACATGTGCCTGGTGAATTGAGAAGGATACTTCATCCCCCTTAGATCTGAAAACCAAAATGTGCTCAGCTGCAGGTCAATTATGATATTCAAGTATTTTCAAGATTGCTGAATGGGAAACACTGAACTAACTATACTTGTGTGATAAGCTTCATTGATTTCTATAGAAATGCAGTACTTAACTTCAATCAGTATTGTAATTCAGTAGTTCAAGGAAGTTTACACTTCCTTTGAAATATATAGTACAAAGCCAGCCGTATAAGGGTCCCATTGATGATTTACCAAAACTAGACGTCTAGGGATCATCTGTAAGTTGTCCCCTAATTTGAACAGATTAGACCATCTCTTAACTCAGACATGTGTTTTCAGTCTTACCTTACTTACAGAATATACTGTGCAATTACTTGCAAACAACTATTGATTACTTTAAAAATAAATAGGGATCCATTACATGGGAGTCTCCACTGTTTCTTTGGTTCAGAAATGTTTTACTCTCTTCTGGTTGAAATAGTGATGTCTCGGGCCAGGAAGATGAGAGCTATTCACTAAAAAAGCATGGAGGCTTTTAACACAATGAAAATGCTTAAGTAGAAAACTGGTGGTTAAGGAATCCTCAACAATAATAGACATGGAACTTGGTGAACCTTAACTTAATCTATTTTCCATCTATCCATTTAATTATTCTCTGGCACCTATTATCAAAATTATGTAGGCCAGCTGACAGAGATTTAGAATTTGAACACAATAAATGAAGGAAAGAAGTTTTTCCCTGTTTCTTTTTGACTGGAGCTGTATTTGGGGGTATATTAGGGTTAATGACACAATGTCTATAATGTACCTTGAGCCTGGAAGGGAATCAGTTCAAAATTTTAAAGTCTACATATTTATGCTTAACTTACCTTCACCTCAGGGTGAGTCTTTCCTTGCCAACTCAGGAGGTATTTTGTAAATCGGCTGCTCTCAACAACTTAATGGTCATGATGGTCAAAGTCTGGAAGATATTTCTAATTATACAGAAGAACAATAGTCTGAGGATTGTTCTTCATCCTCCCAGTGTCAAAGCAAAGCTATTCATGGAGAAAAAAACAGAAGCAGTCTGTACACTTCCTCTTCTCATGAAGGTCGTTCTCTAAAGCAGACTCATATCCAAAATAGCCAGCTCATCTGTCCTTCCAACAAATCCCAAATTATAGAGCCAATGATCAATAGTGTGGTGAGTAATTAATAGTTCTAATATATTTTGAAATATTGTTTTCAAACATTTGCACAGATCAGAGTTGAAAATAAATTTTTTTTTCTCAGTGTTATTCTCAAAACTCTTCTGATAAAATGTGGATTTAGTTTTGTTGTGGTATCAGAAGAACTAAGAATTTTAAAGTAAATTTCAACCATCTCCTCTATTTTCTTGCTGGGATTCTATTTCCTCCACTTTTGCTTTTGTAAGATAATATTTATTGAAAGTCTCCAAGACAGTGTTCAAACAGCCAGTTGTTGACCCTTCTGCCTTCTGCCCTGTGAACTGAACTCAATCTGCAGCCAATTGTACCATCCATGTAAGAATGAAGGCCAAAGGATAGTCAAATGTAGCAGATTCTAGGGTTGGTGAATTCTGGGGTTTATTTTCACCTTGGTCATTGTTATAGAAGTAGTAAAGAATAGTCATCAAATTTAATCTTTCAACATTCTTTATGTAGAAATCAGGAAAGCTTCCACAGGCTTCTGTAAGGTTCCATCAAGTTGAATAAACACAACATTATATAAGTAGTCATTTCATAGGGGACTAGCCACTTGGAGATTTAGGACAACATTGTTCTGATTTTCCATTTGAGAATAATAAAATCATCCTTGCTTGAATAGTGTAGATTATGTTCATAGGAATATGAGTAAGTTATCTAATTCATTCAGTCACTCATGCATTCAATCAACACATATATTTGCATTCAACAAATACATTACATATTGATCTATTCTGATAACAGAAGAGTCTTTCATTCCAAAAGGAGACTGAATTTTCATGACAAGCTTATATTTTTTTCTTTTGTCTGCTACTTTAGATTTTAGATAATCAGAGTTAACCTATAAAAAATATTGCAATTTTTTAAAATTTTATAATTTTCATGGGCTTAGAAGTCCTAAATTTTATTTCTATCAAAGAACTGCTTTTAATTTAACTTGACTGTCTTTTTTTTTCTTTTTGTTTGTCACTGTAATGACACATCGGAGGGTTATTGTAGGTAAACACCACAAAAAACAAACTATTTCACTTTTGAGCTCATCAGTGTTTTTTCAGATCTTTAAATTACTGATAGTATTTTGTCATGTATTCATTGCAATAGCACATTAAATATTCATACACACAAAGTAGATACTTTGGTTTCAGATCTCCTCCCATTTGCTTGAGCTGTCAAATACAAATCTATGTACTAGTACATGTTTTTGAATGGTAGTAGCAAAATTTCTTCAAACTCTCTAGCATCAAGCCATGGCCAGAGGACAAATGTCACAGCATGACCATAAATACAATGTAAATAATGCTCATAAGAATATCTGTTTTGATATAAGAAGATTATGTTTCACAATCTGTTGACTCTGGCAATTCTCTCCTGCAATAAAAGACAATCCTCAAGATCTACCTCAAAGTATCCCTCAGTTATTTCTGGAAGGTGTGAGAAATACTCATAGATATTGTAAAATTTTTCATCTTGGTTTCAACTCACCTCAGGTGCCAACTGTAAAACTGCTTTCTGATCATTCTCTGCTCTTTTTGGTTTGTAACTGGTACAATCAATTTATCACAGATGAAAATCCTTCCATTGTATAAATTCAAGAAGGTCAAAATATTGGCTTTAGGCCCAAAATAAAGAAAGAAACCTAATTCTTGAATAAAAAAATTAAGTAGGCACTGCAGAATGTTAGAAGAAAAATTGCTCATGGACCTCTGCTTTGCAACTTGTCTTTTGAAGGATTTGAAAGAAAAATGTAAATGGAGAATTAGCTACGCCAACAGGCCTAAGTGGCGATGACTATAAATGTTGATTGTTTTCTTGCAAAGGAAATGGAACTTGATGTTTAGAAAGCTTTGCCTTTCTATGGAAAAATCAATAAAAATCACTGTATTGTGTACTGCTTTGGTGAAAGGGGCTAAAATCTAGGTGAAATTAAAAGTGAATCAATTTTCTTTTACAAAATTGTGGGTGACACTAAAAAGCAAAGTTCATCCTGTTCTTTAGTCAAGAGGTCTGGGGGAACTCTGGAGTATAAGGTTGTTCAAAAACATCTGCAATTGCCAGCAGCTAACTTATGGGAATAAAACCTTTTTTTGTACAAGTGATTAGATTTCTCTGGGCTTCAAAGAGACTTGAGGCATCTTAATTACTTGGAACATAACTACTCCAGTTAAAAACAAAAATTCAAGGTGAAAACACAGTAGAATTAAGCAGTATTATTTCAACCTTGAAATTGAAGTTTCATCTTATCACTGTATTACTCTCTAATGGAAAACTGAACTTGTGTTAATCAGTATTCCTGATTACAAATGGGGAAATTGTGGGGATTTTTCAGAGACTTACTTTTATTTTAAATGAAATGTCATGACCATGATTTAGATACAAATATTTTGCCGGGGATAAAAGGTTTTTAAAATTCCGATAAACACAAGCTAACTTCTGAGATTTATAACTTATTGAACTTTTTAATGCATAAAAACATTTAGGTTAATTCATTTCAATAAATGGTTGGATTGTTCTGCTGTCAGTACTTCAGATGTGCCTGCCTGGGCTTTCTTTTCTATGAAGTGCATTTAGTGATTAGCTGAGTACATTTAAATACAGTTTGTCTTGAATAAGAAAAATCTGAAGATAAAGTAGCTGTAAACAAGTAACTAAATAAATAAAGCTATAACAATGCAAAGGAGAGACAAAAAGCTGAGAATTGAATAGATAGGAGAGTTGCAAGCTTTGAATATTGATTCAGGACTCAAGTTCACAGTAAGTGTATCTGCCTATCTTACTTGTTTGCTTCGTAGTTTTAACCAGGCTGAAAACAAAACAAAATTTTTAAATGAATATCATTATCATTTTAGTGTATTTTAGTGCATTTAGCCCCCATGTCATTCTAGCAACCCTTGTTGAGTGATGATGACAACCCAGGCTCAGGGCAAAAGACAAAGGAGAGTTTCTAGACCATTTCAATACATACAAGACAAAATGGGTTCCATATCTCTAAATTCCAAACCAGTTTTACAGCTTGTAAGGCTCTAGTTCAGACCTGAGTTTTTTTCATATTACTCTGTGGCAGAAAACATTCATAGTTTGGTACAGTTCCAAGGCAGCTTAGGTGGCTCAGGTTTTACAGAGTCCATTTCAAGGTGCTTCATGCTTCTGATTTAACCTGAAGAATAAAACAGAAAGTGGAATTTGGCTCAAAGTAAGATCTATAGTTGTGTTTTCCAAAATTCTCCAGTGTAAGACCTGAGCTAGAGTTGACACAGACTGGAACCCATTTCTTCTGTGCAAGTTCTGAGATCCCCATTTCCTGAGAGCACCAGCAACTAAAGAACCAGAGTAGCTCCTGAGATTTTGTGCTAATGGCCATAAGAAGGCCCGGGATACATAGCTGCACCTGTGAGACTTCTCCTCTTATAAACCTCTGTTGTTTTTCATATCCTCTGGCTAAGTACTCAGCATTTATAAATCTCATTAAATTTCATTGATTTCAGTTGAATTAGAGAAAAATTTATACAAACTGAAGAGACATTAGAGCATGAGAAGTACAAGAGTAATGCACCAAGGACCAAAGTTCCTGAGGATGAAAAATAGAATTATTGTAAATCTTTGAATGCTGAAGACAAAGGAAAATAGGTTTAAAACAAATTGTGATCTGCTTTAGCATTTTTTAACTGATTTTTATCCAGTATGTTAATTATTTCTGAAATAAAAATAAGTAAAAATAATTCTTACATATTGGAATAGTGTTGAAAAAGCATTCAGATGTTCCATCCTCCCTTTGTTTATAGACAAAATGTATAAAGCTCTAAAGTGCTGACAAAAGGATTTTAGGGGGCTCAGTGCTCTGAATGAGATTCTACTCAAAAGCAGTCTCCTTTTTGGCAGGAGCCCTACTTCCAAAGATAAAAGGTCATGTTTTTTTCTCCTGAAAATTCTTTATTCATTTCTGACTTTTTACCCTGTTGCTCATCTCCCTGGTTAGCTATTTTGGGTTAGTTATGCAGCTTAATTTTATCATGCTTAGCACAGTGAGAGATCGGGCTAATATGTTTTTCACCTTTTGGACATTTACCGCAAAATGTTCTAGATCCTACAAATTGCAGAATTCCTCTGACAACTGTACACACAAGAAGCATCTTTTAACATGTCTTTGTCTTTAAACTTCCTTATAAATATTAGAGAGTGAAAACACATGTATTGGGAAATCTATTGTTCTCTATGACATAATTAGCTCTCAGTTTCCTGGCATGTTGTTAAATATGCTTTGGATAACACAGGTGTATACACACACACACAGAGAATAACCTTTTCTCCTGGTAAAAGAAAAAAACAAAAAACAAAAGAAAAAACCCTCTTAAGACCAGCAATCCCACTACTGGGCATATACCCTGAGAAAACCATCATTCAAAAAGAATCATGTACCAAAATGTTCATTGCAGCTCTATTTACAATAGCCAGGACATGGAAGCAACCTAAGTGTCCATCAACGGATGAATGGATAAAGAAGATGTGGCACATATATACAATGGAATATTACTCAGCCATAAAAAGAAATGAAATTGAGTTATTTGTAGTGAAGTGGATGGACTTAGAGTCTGTCATACAGAGTGAAGTAAGTCAGAAAGAGAGAAACAAATACCATATGCTAACACATATATATGGAATCTAAGAAAAAAAAAAAAAAGGTCATGAAGAACCTAGGGGTAAGACAGGAATAAAGACACAGACCTACTAGAGAATGGGCTTGAGGATATGGGGAGGGGGAAGGGTAAGCTGTGACAAAGTGAGAGAGTGGCATGGACATATATACACTACCAAACATAAAATAGGTAGCTAGTGGGAAGCAGCCCCATAGCACAGGGAGATAAGCTCGGTGGTTTGTGACCACCTAGAGGGGTGGGATAGGGAGGGTGGGAGGGAGGGAGATGCAAGAGGGAAGAGATATGGGAACATATGTATATGTATAACTGATTCACTTTGTTATAAAGCAGAAACTGACACACCATTGTAAAGCAATTATACTCCAATAAAGATGTTTAAAAAAATGACTGAAAGTATAATAATGTTTTTAATATGCTACATTATATCTGTTAGATGACTCAACTTGCCCTAAAATTTTTTCTATATAATAGACACAGTATATTGACATAATTAGTTGCTTTGGCAAATGCATAGATATCTGAGTTGTTGAATTTTTGTTTTTTATGTTTGTGATGTGTTTGGTGCTTTGGTGTGTGTGTTCTCTCTCCCCACTGAATACACATCTTATGTTTCTTAACTGTTTCTACTTATGTATATCATCATTTTTCAGGCAGTTTCATGCCAATGTAACTCCCCAGAAACAATCAACTTAGCATAGACAAAGATGCACATGAATTCTTAAACTGAAATTTTTAAAACTTATTCTAGCTAATTCAAGTTGGGTAGAAAGTTCAACATTACTGTATTTCTTAAACACAAATTTGTTTCAATAATTATACTACAAAAGAAAATATGGAAAAGAGGGAAAAAATTAAAATAGCTAATATTCCACCCCATCACTGTTGACATTTTTTGGTGTGTTTTCTTCCAGCCGTTGCATTCTAAAACGAACAGTTTTCTTTATCACCTTATCTGCAACTATTATGTGCACACAATAGATAGAAGAGCAAGAATCCCCACTTGTACAGGAAGCTCGAGGTCTCCCAGCAGAAGTTTTGGTGCCCTGTATGTAAACTGTCCCTTATCTCTGAACCATCTTTAACCAGAACTGGTGACCATTATGGTCTCTGGTCACATACAATGTCATACCTTTTCTAGTCTTGCCCTGTTAAGTGTTCAGTTGGAAAAAAAAAAAAATTACAACAAAAACTATCCTTGATGCCGTCATTGAATTGCGGTATTAAGCTACCTCTAAAACCTGAATTCTCCAGTCCTATTAGTCATATGTGAACCAATAAAATAAATTTCCTTTTATTATTTAAGCCCTGTTAATCTGATTCTCTATGCTCCTCCAATGTGCCTACCTTAATGAGCAATTAATCTGATAAACTGCTCCGTGGCATGCTATTTATTGAAAAGCTATGTGCCTCATGTTATTTATGAGGAAGCCTAATGTGCCTGGTCCTCCTAAGGTGAAGATGTGCATTTTCAAGGAGGCCTTCCAGTGCTGGTGGCTTTTCTAAAGCCAATCAGGAAAAAGGTTCCCTGCAGGATATTCCTGAACACATTAGCAGTATTTCTAGGTGTTAAACCCTGTGCAAAGATCCTGTGGTACTTCTCAAAGTCCTGATTTTACCTAGATGAGAATTTAATATTAATAGAGTTGTATGTATATGCCAGTAAAAACACAAGTGTTAGGGGGATCAGGGTGTAATACAAAAGGCTGTGAAGTCAAAATCAAACACAACTGCATTCGAATCTGGCTTTAGGATATTCAAACTTTGGGATTGCAGAAGAGTTACAGCCTCAATTTCCCACATATGAAAAGAAGCAGCAGCATTATCACAAGAGATAATGCTTATTGAATGCTTCCCATGTTCCAGGCATGCTCTTTAGTACTGTGCATATTTTAACTCAGCTACTCATAATAAATTTGAGAAGTAAACATTATCTCCCCATTGTACAGATGATGACATTTAGACACAGAGGATTAAATAGCCTGCCCCAGGTCACAAAGCTAGCAAGTGAAGAGGCAAGGATTTGAACCCAGGCAGTCTGATTCCAACATCTGGGTTCTTAACCTCTACCCTACACTGCTATGTGAGACTTTTGTGAGAATAAATGATATAACGTACATAAGCTATCTAGAAATGTGCAAAGCATAAAAAGAGAAAACTTTACTTGAAAGTGTAACTAACTGGACTTATGACTTAGAGGAAAAGACAATAAAAAGTTGTTCTATTTTTTTTTAAGATGCAAAGAACATTTACCTAAACTTTACTACATTTCTCTGGAGGTGAAATTGTTCTTCCTTCTTAGAGTACTTTAATTCTGTTCCAAATCAGTTTCATGTTTTATTTTCCAGGTTATTCTATTAAGAGTTTTAAAGGTAAAATGAGAGGTAAGTTCAATCGTTGGAAATAGTATAGCTGAAATATACATATTTTAGCATTGTTTTTCCACAAAATTTACAAAGGCAAGGATTATTATGCCTTTTTTGTCATTTATATTCTTAATCAACAATGTTTATTCATTCAGTAAACATTTTTTTCATTAGATGAATCAACATAAGCACTTACCATTTACCAGACAGTACAAAGCCCCGAGAACACACTTTATTTGTATTTCATCACTATGGGGACATTTGTATTTCTTACTTCCTGGGATCTTCATTTTCCTTGGGGCATGATTCCCTCAGTTTAGTTTGGGAAAACTATGTCCTACTCCTCACTGTTAGCTTATGAGCTTCAGGACAACTTGGTATCATTTCCTGGCTTCCTTCACATGGCATCCCTCTGGCTACAATGACTGTTTAGAGATTGGTAGATAAATTAATCCTACCAATCAAACTGATTCTCAGGAGTTTGCTAAGAGTTTTGGGACAAAGACATTGTTTCTCTTACACTAGGTGGTATCATGTGAATATGAAGTCCTCAACGCTTCCAGAAAAAAAAATTCTATCTTGAGGACAGTTCATCTTAGAATGAAACCATCCCAATACATGCCAGTGTATTGAGTGTTCAGATGGAAAAAAAGTTATAACAAGAAAAATACTTGATGCTATCAATGAATTTCTGTATTAAGCCACCCCTGGAAATCCATCCACCAGTCCTTTCAGCTGTATGTGAACCAATAAATTCCTTTTTATTATTTAAGCCAGTTGAATTTGGATTTTATTACTTAGAAATAATAGATTTCTGATCGCTATAACTTCCTAAAGTGAATGTGATCTAAAGTTTTTGTCTTTTATAGCCATGAGAATGCACTAGCATGGTGAGTTGCTGTTAGTACCAGGTGTCTGTGCCATATATTTTAAGCTCCCTGGAGCTTATTGCTACACAGCTACTTCTCCACAAAAGGTCTGTTACTTAGCTGATTTGCCAACATTTTTGGTTTAGGCGGGTTTTTTTTTTCTTTGTTTTACTTTGTTTTATTGTGTTTGTTTTATTATGTTGTTGTTTTATGGTATGACTGCCCAGAAAGAATTCAAGAACTGGACAAATGTCTAAGTATTTTTATAACTTGTTGTAGTGGTTCAACCAGAAATAACATTTTTGATAGCTAGAGACTGAATAATAAGAAGTCTCTAGACAGATGTCTTTGAAGATATATTTAAAAATATGGCACTATATCTGCTATTGTCAAAATATCCTACAAAACACTGGATATATGAGGAAGAACAGTAAGCAGAGTGAGGGGAGAATTATTTCTCTAATTCTATTCATCTTTCCTCCTCCTCACTTGCTCTACCCACCTTCACTAAACCTCTTGGTCTTCCTCAATATGCCAGGCATGTTCCCGCTCCTGGATTTTTGCAGTGACTCTTCCTTCTATCTGTTAGATAGCTGGATTGCTGATGCTCTTAATTTTTGTTCCTCTGGATATTCACATAATCGTCTCCCTGACGTTTTTTAAACCTTTATTCAAATATCTCTTTTCTGTGAAGTTTCCCCTGCCATCCACTTAAAATTGTAAACACTCCCCTACAAGTCAGCGAGTTCTACTTGTTCCATGCTTTAAATTCTCTATAGCTTTTGTCCCCATTAAACACACTATATGCTATATTACTTTGTCTGTCTGCACCCACTAGAATGTAACCTTCATGAGGGCAAAGTTCTTTTGTTTTTTTCACAGCTGTGTCCCCAATGCCTACAAGAGTCCCTGGCACTTATTGACTGATAAGTACAGGTTTGCTAAATGTAAAAATCTGACCTTGTACTAAAACTAAATCATTTTGTATTTCTAGAAGTCTCACTCCAAGAAAGCCTCTAAGAAGAATAAAAATTAAGAAGATAGATTTAGTTATATGTGAAAAAATGAAAATAGTTAAGACTGAGAGACACTGTGATTGAAATATGAAACACTAGAACAAGGAAACATACCTGGAAGTTTGAAAAAAACAAACTTGCATTATGTGGCATGGGTAGGAATCAAGGCTTTAGACAGTAAAGTGTAACATATTGTGAGAAGATGTCTGAAAGGTGTAACTCCTGTGTGAATAAAGGCCAGATTAATTGGGGAACGCCTGAAAGTTTGCATCTGCCTCAAGTCTTTCCCATGGTGAACCAGGAGCCCTCAAGGAGAAACGATTGCACAACACCTGCTCCATAGATGGGTAGAGAAGAAGTGACATTTGGATTAACCCCACTCTTATAAATAAAATTACAGGACTGGATTCAAAGGGAAGTTTCCAATTTCTGTCTTCAGAAGAGAGTCAAGAAGCCACCAGCAAGGCAATAAGTCTGTAAGAACGTTGTAAATGTCTGGTAACCTTCATCACATTCCCACATTTGTTATTTTTATCTCTTCAATATTTTTACCAGAGGAATTAGCAGTAAAATCCTTAAAACAAAAGAAGTCTGTGTGATTCTGTAAAAGGTAAGTAAATAAAGGGTCAAAACTGGCCAGACTTCACAAGCTTCTGCCTTCCTTCTTGGTAGATAACAAAACCCCAGAAGATAGAGTGGCGACAGCAGTATTGAAAAGACAGGAAAATGGACTAAGAGGAATCTTGCCAGCTTGCAGCAAGAAAGAAGAGTCCAGTATGAGATGGGCTCTGTGGAGGTTCTGTAGAAAACTTCAGGCTTCCCGACATGGAAAATTTCATCACCCTTAAAAGATAAAGAGTCTATAAATAAACGAGTTCAAAACCATTTTAAATATATTCGTGGTGTAACTAAATTATAAAAGAGCATTTTAAGCAAATGAGGAATGCTTGGGATTCTTTTTGGAGTGTGAATTGTGCCAAGCATCTCTAAGAGCCTCAAATATACCTTGATGAGCATCAGAGACCAAATCATAGACTGGCTAGATGATTAACTTGTTTTACAGAGTATGACACATGTGACCTTCTATGATTATGTTGAATAACTGCTTTTAAATGAATATGCCCATGAAAATCTAGCCTAGTAGATCCCTTGGTAGAAGGAAGTATTTTGAAAAAAGACAGAATATCAAATGCATTTTATAATGAAGTCAAATTTTGCATCTTGCCTCAGAAAATATTCAGAAAAATATGCCACACCAAAATGTCTACAAATGTCATCACTTCCTCTTGCCAAATTTACTGAATACATAAATAATGATGTAATGCTATGCAATTGTTTTTGACCTATGCCTTCATATTTAATAAGTGCACAGTATTTAATTATAGGATAACCTCACAAAAACCTCCATTAATATTTCCATTTCTCTCCAAATAATAGATGAATGATTTTGAGTCTCTTGATGGTACATGACTCACTTGTGTTCTATCTCCTGGCACTTGCATCTTGATAGTACATTGTGGATGACCAACAGCCTTCAGGTCAAAACTTTGTTCCCATCAAAGCTTACCAGTAAACAACTCTGTCTACTGACTTCTTAGATGAAAAATACCAAAGAAAACTAAGATAGCAAGAAACGAGGTGAGTAAAGATCTTGCTCAGATCTGTTGTTTCATTTTGGAATAAGTCCTCCATGAAGTGATGAGATGTCCCGGATGGCTGGCCAGACACACTCCTTGAATGATGAGACAGGTCCCCAACAATAGGGAAGTGTTCTATCAATCCCTGAGTGCTGTAACAATATACACGTGCAAACATTCCATTCCCGAGAGAATTTCTGGTAAAATAATTTGGCTCACTCTCCCAATTCAAACAACTGCAGATACATTCCAATGTGTCATTTTCAATAAAGACAGGTGGACTGCTGATTCTTCATACCGGAACTCTACTCTGTGCTGTGAATACAATGTAAACTGCAGTTTAGCCATACATGTATATAAAGTATTTATTGTGACATAAATCAGAGCCTCTTAAATGGGTTTTATACCAAGCATTCTATTTTCTGCACCTTTCACAGAGTTATAGAGTAGTCCATCTTTTTTCCCTAGAGTATTAAAACTTTAGTTGGCTACCATCATGTATGTTACAAACTTTCTCACTAGCAGCTGAATTAAGCAGCAGAATTAATACACAGATAAACTGTACTGTGTTCACAACTCCAAGCCTAAATGATTCACTGTATTCTTTTTATGTTTGCCATTTCATGTGGCACCACTTGTACACCCATCTTCATGTTCTTACTGTAACAACCCTATGCTTTTGGAGAAAGCTTCTAGAGAGCCAAGCAGGTATAGACAGAAGTACAGAGGAGTTATGTGAGAAGCATGCAGAACAGATGGTTCTGAAGCTATGATGCCTTCATTTCTGGTTATTAATCAAACTATTGGTGCCAGGTTTCTCTTCTGTGTGGTCAATTCTGCATTAACCTTACCAGTGAATAAAGATTATTAGCTGTACAACACAAAATGGATTATAATCTTGACCCCTTGGTTTGGAATAAAGAGTTTATTGCTGGACTAAAAGAAATAATTCTGCCAGAGAGGGGCTTTGGTTCCAGGACCCATCTTCTGAGGTAAATAATTATTTGCAAGCCTACGTGTATGTGATAGAAGATGACTGGCATAAAAATGGTCTAATTTTTAGAAAATCTGTAAATATTTGTTCCAGTTTTAAAACCAAAGTACTGTCTTCAGGTTCTACACACCACTGTGAGTTCCTAAACATGCTCACATATACACTCAAGTTCTCATTCCTGTATTCTAGCCCTTAGGAAATATCTGGAGGTCCTTACTAGACCTTACCATGAACTCTCAGTATAAATTTGAGGACTGTGATGAAGAAATTCTACTTGCAATATGTAGTTTATATAAACACCTTATTGAGAGGTCTTAATGGATATAAATATGATTTTTTCTCAATCAGTGCTATTAGTCATGCCGTATTAAATTGCAATGCCTCAACCCCTAATGAGAGTAGGACAGTCCTCGAATCTCTGGATGTTTTTGACAATTAAAACACGGTTCAAGTTAGTTTAAAACTTCATTCATGTATCTTTGTAGAGTTTTGTAGAACTCTTCCTCTCCCCAGAGAGGCTGAGCTTCCAGGCATGAGGAATGTGAGTGGAGCTAGAAGCATTCATTGTATTTTACACACCTCCCTTCCACTTCCATTTTGGATGTTGGGTTAGGGGAGAAAGATGAGGGGAAGAGGGCAAACATCTTGTTTTGCAACAGGGCAAGAGTGTTGTTTTTTCTTTGGCTAGCATTGTGCCTTCTGTATCATCACTGCCTGAATGTGGACCTTCGTGGGCAGCAAATGTGCTCTTTGGGCAGCCCATGGAGTTTCCTCAATACTGGGCTCGGAGTCAGGCTCAAGTTCAACTCTTCAGCTCCTAAACAAGAGTATATGGGCTCTCCACATCCAATATGCAAGTGACCTATCTTAAGTGAGATACCAGCAATGCTGCTTTAGCTCAGTTTACCTTCCATGGTTCCAGACTCAAAGGAAATTCAAATACCAGTACTCTTGCCAATCAGACTTTGGTAATGCTGGCTGAGTTGAAATGACAAGTTATCTACCATCTTTCCTTTTCAGCTTTGACTTTGACGTAAAAATCAGATTTAATATCCTATAATATTTAAATTTTAAAAATACATGAGACACTATATAAATAGCATCAAACTGACTAGAGTAAATGACAGCTCCACAATTTAGTATCTGTGTAAGCTTGACTAAGTCACAACATCTCTGAGCCTAGGTTTCCTCAAATGTAAAATGGATAATGATAGTCCCTACTTCAAGGTTATCTTAACTATATGGATATAGACAGGTTAGCTATATGCACAAAAAGTTATTTTTTGAAATCCAGGTATCTGTTTATGCATTAAGAGTAAAATTTCAGCAATATAAAAAACATCAAAATTTTACATCTGAAGTGATTTCACACCTAGATATTTTACACCAAAGCTCTTTGTTTCTCTCTGAATGCCTTCCAAGTAGATTGTTTTTAATGCTTCTCATTTCCTGGGATAAACTGTAATTTTGAAGATGATATAAGCATATCAGCATTTTCTAGAGCAGTGAGGCTCAAGTTTTTTTTTTTTTTTTTTTTTTTTTTTTTGCTGTACGCGGGCCTCTCACTGCTGTGGCCTCTCCCGTTGCGGAGCACAGGCTCCGGACTCACAGGCTCCGCGGCCATGGCTCGCGGGCCCAGCCGCTCCACGGCATGTGGGATCTTCCGGGATCGGGGCACGAACCCGTGTCGCCTGCATCGGCAGGCGGACTCTCAACCACTGCGCCACCAGGGAAGCCCTGAGGCTCAAGTTTTACCTAAGAATTACTCACAGATATATTCAAATGCATCTAGCTAGGCACAACCCTCAGATATTCTGATTTAATAGAATTACAGTGGGGGCCATGGATCTGTGTCTTGACAAACAGCCGTTGCTTCCTAAGGAATTTGAAGCAGGTGATCCCCAGACCACATTTAGAGTAACATTGTTTTAAGACAAATGTAAACTCTCACCAGTGGATTCCTGTGAATGTTTGCAGCTATGTATACCTTAGTTTGCAAGGAATGCCTTGCACAACAGAAAGGACACAGGAGTAACTTGTATGAAGACATTAAAATTGTGCCTTGATCTTTGATTCTATAGTTACAGAAATTATGATATTTTCAAATAATTATAACATTGCATACTTATTATGCATGGGCAACTGTATTACCAAAGCAGGGTTTCTTAGAGGCAGAGAGGAGAAAACTGACCTTGAAAGCAATGCAGCACTGAATTATAACTATATCTAAGGGGAAAATGACAAATCTCTATTTTTATTGTCTAAATAAAGGACATTTAATAAAAGACATGAAGTCTGCAAAAACAAATGAATTTTTCCTAAGCACGCTTTCTTAAAAAAATATTTATTACGTTTTATCTCTATGTTAAGTAAGATGGCATATGTAAAATCATGTAATAACAGGTGCTATGCTAATTATTTCCCTGGAAAGTTTTAGATTCTTGATTTAAATTTGTGAGTTTCTTCCTCTGTCTCTGTCTGTCCTTTTCTGATTCAGAGCACTTTCCTTAAACCAGGAAATCATCAGGAAAATCTCTTTAGCATTTTGATGCAAACAGTATTTGTTTTTCTTTTTGATCTTTCTCCACTTTCCCCC
Organism: Mesoplodon mirus; assembly: GCF_964341445.2. Lineage (NCBI taxonomy): Eukaryota > Metazoa > Chordata > Mammalia > Artiodactyla > Ziphiidae > Mesoplodon > Mesoplodon mirus. The sequence continues at coordinate 27,804,974 of NC_138980.1, forward strand.
TAAAGCCAATAGCACTGTCCCCCAACAGGTACAATGAATGAAATATCCTTGCTTCCAAGTAAGAAATACATTGAAATGGTAAGTGGCAATAAACACACCAGTGATCATAATATTGAAATTTTTAAATAAAATGATGGACTTTCTAACCACTTTGCCTGCAACAAGGCAATGATGCTATAAAAGAGTAGGTCTTTTCTTTTAAGATAAACTTCTCTTTATCTCTAACTGAGGAGAGACTACCCTATCATCCAGATTTTTCTGCAGGAAACATATTTGTACATGAAATTTATTGGAGTCTCTCTGCTTATCCTGATATCTATAGCAGCTCATGAGCTTGTCCTCATTTAAAATTTTTTTGTGTCTACGCCAGAAAAATTGTGTTGTCTAGACTCAGTATGATTTCCCATAGTACCTCAAATCATTATTAGAAGCACTGTATAAAAGACAGATTTGTTCTTGTGTCTCTTCATGTACAAAGCATAACTCCATCCTGCCGAGAATTCATTGCATTCAGACAACCAAATAGCATGTGTGAACCTTATGTTATTCTGCCCTTTCTCAATATTTAAAAACTGATACCTATCCCCTTAAGAGCATAAGTGTTTTCCTAAGTTAAAAAACTTTCAGTTCAGGCTTGGCCTGCATTAACTCTATTGAATTCTTCAAATACATACCAGGTTAATGAAGGCTAAACTGTGGTGGGCTAAATTTTTTGATAAATATCGAGGTCTTCTTTGATCCTGATAACCCACAAATGTTCAGCAAGAGTAAGTTTTCACGGTCAGCATGCAGTGATTTTGATATTTAACTTAAGCTCTAGCCCAGTGTGGTTATTTCACTTATATGGATGGTATGCTTAGAACTAAGAAGCAGGAAAAATTGGAAACAGCCCAAGGGCACAAGACATGAGGTAGAAGGCACTTTCCCATTGGGCTAAGGGTCTGCATCATTTACTAGTGGCTTCAAGGGTTGTCTTTGTAGGTAAGTTTGTTTGAAGTAAAACAAAACAAAAGCTCAAAGAACATTTATTCATTTTATTTTATTTACCAGCCCTTGTGTGCTTTCTTTTATGAATCTCCATCTCCCTTTTCCATCATGGTAAAGGTTCTGACTCTGATCAGAGAGTAGGTCTTTCCATCATTCCAACAAATATTAAATGAGATAGGGTGAAGGTGTGTAAACAGATACACATTGGAAGTAACTACTTTCACTTTCATTACTTAAGTTATAATAAATAGCAACCCGCAATAAATGCATTGTAAACTCAATTTTTCCCTGAGTCAGAATAAATCCTATCTCCAAGTTGTAGGATTCAATGGCCCTTAGGATCAAATAGAAAGAGAGAAGTGTGTCTATAGAGTTTATGTAACATATATATGTAACTTACTCTGTGATTCCATTTGGATGTCTTTAGAAATCAGGATAACCCCTTTGGAGGGGTTACGGGCTGGAAGGGAGCATGAGGGGGCTTCTGGGTGTTGATCATTTTGTTTTACTTGATCTTGCTGTTACTTAAATGGTTGTATTCAATTTGTGAAATGTGTTTAAGTTGTGTATTTATGATGTGTACACTTTCTGTATGCCTGTACTTAAATTAAAAATAAATATGTACATATATAGGTAACCCAGAATTTCTTCATCTTAGCACTACTGACATATTGGACCTCATAATTCTTTGTTCTACAGTGTTGTTCTAGGGTGTTGTTCTGTGCATTGTAGAATATTTACAAGTATTTCTGGCCTCTACCTATTAGATGCCAGTAGTATTTCCCCTCCCCAGTTGTGACAATCAAAAGTGTCTTCAGACTTGCCAAGTTGCCTGGGAAACAAAATCCTGAGAATCTGTAATGAAACCTATCATTGTAATGATATCTAGAAGAAATAATTCCTTAAAATAAGATTATTACATCATGGCAACGAGTAACACTATCAGACTTGGAGGAACTTATGTAGGTTGGCTTTACTTGAAATTAATAAAATCTTTATGAAAGTGCCTTCAAAATCATTAAATTTTATTATAGTTTTGATACACCATGTTTCCTTGCTTAACGTTCATGTGTAGCTTCTATAAATCAAATACAGACAATTCAGAAATGCTTTTGACAACTGATTGATTGATTAATCTCAGTTTTAAGCAGAATAATTGGCAAGAAAAGGGAACCCATTACAGGACTACTTTATTTATAGAAAGAAGAGGGCTCAAAATTACCTGCAAGACAAATATATGAGGGTATTCCCGGTTCTAATAACAAAACCTTTCTTTACAAATGGATGTTGAGGCAGATAAGTAAGTAACTGAAAAGAATGTAAGTTGCCAAATCTCTAGGCATGAAGAATTATTAATACAAGTTCAGATTGTTCACAACAACTGATAAAATTAGTAGTAACTAGGTTATTATAGAGACAAGCCAAACAAGAAATTCTGAGATAAAGTGCTCTGGATAAAGATTCAAACGGCGAGGTGTTTTAAAAAATGCATGTTAATATTCTAAGCTAACACTTTAAAATGCTGCAGCACCAAGCTCACAAACACCACCAAATCTTGATAGCTCTTTTTATCAGGCAAAAATGCTTTCTGATTAAAGGGCATCCAACATATTTTTGTTTGACTTTTATTTTTAGTTTTTTGTTTTGGTTTTTTCTATGTGTATTTTTTAGAGACGACTTATGTCTTGAAAGGAAAAATAATGCCATCAGAATTCAATGTTTTACCAAGAACTGTTTATCAGTGTTTCATTCTGTGCACTCAGAGCATAAATGCTTTCTTTTTTCCTGAAGCCAGATTTGGATCACTCACTTGAGCTGGGCCTGGGGGAGAAACACAGTGTGTATGATGAGCTGATTAATTATCAGAAATCAAATGCCTTGCAGTCAGGAGCTCTGTGCTTGAAAGCAAGCACCAGGACTAGAGGAATGGTGAGACCACATGCATGCATGGACAAACAAACACCTCGGGGATTAAGTTTCAGTGTGGCCTGAAACAAAGGACTTAAGAATGATTGTTTATCCTTGGCAGGGTGACCTGTGCGATCTTTTTTTACAAGAGCTTTCAGCATACGACTTTTAAAGTCAAAGAGTCCCTATTAAATCAACCTCGATTTTGTCATCTTAAAAAAAAAATCTGCCTGATTTTCTCCTTGCTTTTCCACCCCTTTTCACACTCCTTGAAACTTACGTAGTAATTCATAATTAAAGGTTAGGATATGTCTTATTTCAAGTCTGTGTGCATAAATAGAATCCTTTACAGCTGTTTCTTAGAAAGAGCTCCTCACTTAAAGTGGAGTGTGTGTCTACCTGGGAGATATAAACAAAGACAGAATAATATAAAGTGTTGGGGACAATATACTGTCAACCTCTGAAACCTTGAAAGCCATTAACAATCATAGATGGGCAAGATCTGCCTGCTGACAAACTTTTCTCGTCTTCAAAGCTCACAGAAATATGCAACTTATTCCCTGAATTCACTGTGTAGCTTGGTTTCTTTTCCATGACTAACATCCATAAAACCCGCATTAAAATCACAGATCCATTTGTGTAAGAGGAGGAAGGTCAAAGGGTCCAGTACTGAATTCTCACACTGGAGACTATGCCTATTTTTAGTTGCTGGGATTTTTAACTTTTTTGTTGTGGAGATCATTTGTTCCCCCAAGAAATTGCTTATGCAATTTACTCTCTGCCCCCAAAGAAGCACCCAGAGATCCAGAGCTGCAGTGCAGCTGTGCTGCTTCCCATGGAGGCTCATTTCTCAGAAAGTTGTAACATGAGATACTGTAGATCCCAGCTTCACTACTTCAAGTCACTGAAATACCTGAGCCCTTCTCTTAAACGGGTAGATTTTTTTTTTTAAATCAAAACTGTTGATTTAAAAGAGCACTAGGCCAAATTATTTCTAAATCACTCAAGTTTGTCTAGAAAACAGGTGAATTGTGAGCTCTGAAAGTAAAATATAAAACTATTCCTTAGTATTCTCTTTGTTCTCAGGTTGCCTTAGAAAGTTCTTTGGCACTAAGCCAGTAGAGAAAGTGAGAGGAGAACTCCTCAAATTTGGATGAAGGGAAATAAGTCAAATCTGTACTATAAATATTTTAAGATTAACCAGTGGTGTAAGTAGGATCCATGTTTGAAAACTACATACAAGAGAAAACCAACACCAATGGGAGAAAATATGGGATGGAAACATTTTAAGATGTGTGTGGTGTTTGTCCACTCTTGTTGTCCAGTGGGTTTTCTGTTTGGGAATACCCATCTTCTCGTGACCCGCCAGTCTAGCATCCACTGGCACAGAAAGGCTGTGGGCAGAGGAGGGCAATTCAGCCTGGAAGTAAAGACTCTAGTTGCCCTTTTTTGGCAGGACACTTATTAGGAACCCAACTGCCATCTGGATTGGTGATCCTTTTGTTGCTAATTAGAAAATTGTTCATCCCTCCTAGGCATAAACTTCAAGACTGAAAACATATACAAGTATGTGAATTGCAGACGAGCATAACAGATAGAATTAATTTGACTAGAAAACACTAGAAAATAGAAAAAACCTAGAAAATAACCATAAAAATAACAATGACCTGAAGTTTATCTATAGGACTAAAAACAAACAAACAAACAAAAAGAAACCATTTTTACAAAAATGAAATTTGTTCTCATTACTCATAAACCTTTTACTTTCTGCCAGCTTTTTACTTTTTTTTTTAATATCTGGATTTCAGGCTTGCTCTGTTCCTTGCCTATCCTATTCTACCCTTCATTCTCCAGTGATTTACTGAGGCTTTCCTCTATTTGCTGGAGGAATATAATGATGAAAAAGGCAATCAGTTCCTGGCCCCAAGTAGCTCACAACTATACTCTCAGTGCCCAATTTTCTATTCCTATTCATTAAACTACCCCACTGCTATTCTCCCTATTTACCTTTTCCCCATATATCTTTATTTTACTTTATTTTTTTCATTTACCTGGAATGCATTTTATTGATATTAAATATTTATGGAGTTCTATATGTTTATCTGTGGTGTTGCAATTTGTTGATAAGTTGGAGGGGATTTGTTGACTATTTTGCAAGAAAATGCAGGTTTAGTCACTTTTAAAATATTGTTTTCAAAGATACTCTCCTCATTGGACAAGTGGTAATCATTTAGGGATGATATCTAACACTGGGCTTCTTTGATATGATATTCTGGAGAAGTGTAAGACATAAGTTTTTTTTTTTTTTTAATTACATTTGAGTTTGAAATACATTGTAGACTTCCCCCCTTTTGGCAGAAAATTTACCCTTCTAATTATGTTTACCTTAGGCTAATATTAAAATTGGTTTTCATTCCTTGACATAAAAACTGCCTCGGGGAGAGGGCACAGAAAGAGGGACTTGACCCAGAAAGATGCCGACAAGGGAGAAGTCTGCCCAGGGGTGCAGATTTAACCTAGATAGTACAGAAAGTGGATAAGCCACAAACATAAAACCAAGAGGCACTTGTCTCTAAAAAGTGAATTAGAAACCTTAACACTTTTCTTTTTGCTATTTTTTTCTGTTTTTTTAATTCTTTATCCTGTTCAGATAAAAATCACATAAAAAACTATTTCTTAGTCTCACCGTCTTATGTTAGCTTTTTTTTACCTTTTCAGAAGAAAATGTTATAATTTTTGTAATCCGAAACAGAAATAATTCAGTTGGCTTTACTTGGCAAGAATTTTAATTATGCTTCCTTTTTCTTTCTTTTTTTTTTCCTTTTGCCCCTATCTAGATGCATTTGAATATAATTTGGATAACATCTCTTCTTCCCCCATCATCATTAACACTCTCTAGGAAATAATAACAATTGTAATTAAACAGTGCTTTTCTCCAGTGAGCTCCAAATGATGTATAGCCATTATCTCAGGTGTGAACTTAATATCCCTGTGAAGTAGGGAGAAGATAGGTACTATTATTCTCATTTCACAGATGGAGAATCGGTGTCACTGAGAGGTTAAATGAATTGTCCAAGGTCACACAGTGTTCCTCTTTTAGAACCTACTGTTTAGAGAATTGGCCATGTTATATCTTATTAGCAATACATGTCATTACTAATGACTATGATCAACATAAAGGCATCCATTGAAGTCTTCCAGGTATAAGGGAATCAAATGTTATCTCAAAAGATATACAGATAAAGAAAATATATTCTCACTAGAGTTTCAGAGACACTCAGTCATTCAATAGCACAACTTTTATTAGCCTCCTTTTATGTGCCAGCTACTGTCCTCCCACTGGGTATATAATTGTGAAGACTCAGTCCTTGCCTCAAGGAACTTAAAATGTGTGGAATAGAGCTGGTGTTTTAAAAGATGCTTATATTTATTTGTAAGGAAATATATCAGGCTGAGTGATCATATATTAAAGGGGTCCAAAATACTATTTTGATCTTGAGTTCTTTGGTATATATTTTAGAACTTTGTGATTTTCCCCTTAATGCCTAAGTCACATACTACACAGGCCATTGAATTTACCTCTAATCTCTTTCTACAGGGATCAGTTTTAATATTCTAAAATATTATATTAAATGAGAACTAAATAGCAAAAGTTATTCACATTATATGTTTTTTTAAAAGATTTCATAATTCCTATGTCAGTACTTACGGGACTTTTATTATAGTAGACAAACAAGCTATAGAGTCCAGACACTTCAATTTGGAGATTTAAAGATGTTTCAGTTTGACTGTTATTCTCTCAGCATCCAGATTACAGATCGAGTGTCTTCTCAACAACTATGCTTTTATGGTCATATTCTAATACATTTATTATTTAATATATTTGGTTATCATCATCAGTCTTCACAATGCTACATTATTTTTTAACAACTTTATTGGAATATAATTACTTTACAATGGTGTGTTAGTTTCTGCTTTAAAACATTTAAAACAAAGTGAATCAGCTATATGTATACATATATCCCCATATCCCCTCCTTCTTGCATCTCCCTCCTACACTCCATATCCCACCCCTCTAGGTGGTCACAAAGTACTGAGCTGATCCCCCCATGCGATGCAGCTGCTTCCTACTAGCTATCTATTATACATTTTGTAGTGTATATATGTCAGTGTTACTCTCTCACTTGGACCCAACTTTCCTTTCCCCCTTCCCGTGTCCTCAAGTCCATTCTCTACATCTGTGTCTTTATTCCTCTCCTGTCCCTAGGTTCTACAAAACCATATTTTTAATAGATTCCATATATATGAGTTAGCATACCATATTTGTTTTTCTCTTTCTGACTTACTACACTCTATATGACAGACACTATCTCTATCCACCCTTCTACAAATAATTCAATTTGATTTCTTTTTATAGTTGAGTAATATTCCATTATATATATGTGCCACATCTTCTTATCCATTCACCATTTATTGAAGAGGCTGACTTTTCTCCATTGTATATTCTTGCCTCATTTGTCAAAGATAAGGTGACAAATGTGCGTGGGTTTATCTCTGGGCTTTCTGTCCTGTTTCTTTGATCTATATTTCTATTTTTGTGCCAGTACCATGCTGTCTTAATTACTGTAGCTTTGTAGTATAGTCTGAGTCAGGGAGGCTGATTCCTCCAGTTCTGCTTTTCTTTCTCAGGATTGCTTTGGCTATTCAGGATCTTTTGTGTTTCCATACAAATTGTGATATTTTATGTTCTAGTTCTGTGAAAACTGTCATTGGTAGCTTGATAAGGATAACACTGAATCTGTAGATTCCTTTGGGTAATATAGTCACTTTCATAATGTTTATTCTTCCAATCCAAGAATATGGTATATCTCTCCATCTGCTTGTATCACCGTTAATTCTTTCATCATTGTCCTATACTTTTCTGGATACATGTCTTCTGTCTCCTTAGGTAGGTTTATTCCTAGGTATTTTATTCTTTTTGTTGCAATGGTAAACGGGAGTGTTTTCGTAATTTCTCTATCAGATTTTTCATCATTAGTGTATAGGAATGCAAGAGATTTCTGTGCATTAATTCTGTATGCTGCTACTTTACCAAATTCATTGATTAGCTCTAGTAGTTTTCTGATAACATCTTTAGGATTCTCTATGTATAGTATCATGTCATCTGCAAAGAGTGACACTTTTACTTCTTCTTTTACAATTTAGATTCCTTTTATTTCTTTTTCTTCTGTGATTGCTGTGGCTAAAACTTCCAAAGCTATGTTGAATAATATTGGTGAGAAAGTGCAGCCTTGTCTTGTTCCTGATCGTACTGGAAAAGGTTTCATTGAGAATGATGTTGGATGTGGGTTTGTCATATATGGCCTTTATTATGTTGAGGTAAGTTCCCTCTATGCCTACTTTCTGGAGGATTTTTATCATAAATTGGTGTTGAATTTTGTCAAAAGCTTTTTCTGCTTCTATTAAGATGATCATAGGGTTTTTATCCTTCAATTTCTTAATATGGTGTATCACATTGATTAATTTGCTTATATTGAAGAATCCTTGCATTCCTGGGATAAACCCCACTTGATCATGGTGTATGATCCTTTTACTGTGCTGTTGGATTCTGTTTGCTAGTATTTTGTTGAGGATTTTTGCACCTATGTTCATCAGTGATATTGGCCTGTAGTTTTCCTTTCTTGTAATATCTTTGTCTGGTTTTGGTATCAGGGTGATGGTGGCCTCATAGAATGAGTTTGGGAGTGTTTCTCCCTCTGCTATATTTTGGAAGAGTTTGAGAAGGATGGGTGTTAGCTCTTCTCTAAATGTTTGATAGAATTCACCTGTGAAGCCATCTTGTCCTGGGCTTTTGTTTGTTGGAAGATTTTTAATCACAGTGTCAATTTCAGTGCTTATGATTTGTCTGTTTATATTTTCTATTTCTTCCTGTTTCAGTCTCAGAAAGTTGTGCTTTTCTAAGAATTTGTTCATCTCTTCCAGGTTGTCCATTTTATTTGCATAGAGTTGCTTGTAGTAATCTCTCATGATCCTTTGTATTTCTGCAGTGTCAGTTGTTACTTCTTTTTTTTTTTTTCTAATTCTGGTGATTTGAGTCTTCTCCTTTTTTTTCTTGATAAGTCTGGCTAATAGTTTATCAATTTTATTTATCTTCTCAAAAAACCACATTTTAGTTTTATTGGTCTTTGCTATCATTTCCTTCATTTCTTTTTCATTTATTTCTGATCTGATCTTTATGATGTCTTTCCTTCAGCTAACTTTGGGATTTCTTTGTTCTTCTTCCTCTAATTGGTTTAGGTATAAGGTTAGGTTGTTTAATTGAGAATTTTCTTGTTTCTTGAGGTAGGATTGTAGTGCTATAAACTTCCTTTTTAGAACTGCTTTTGCTGCATCTCATAGATTTTGGTCATCGTGTTTTCATTGTCATTTGTTTCTAGGTATTTTTTGATTTCCTCCTTGATTTCTTCAATAATCTCTTGGTTATTTTATAGTGTATTGTTTATCCTCCATGTGTTTGTATTTTTTACAGATGTTTTTCCTGTAATTGATATCTGTTCTCATAGCATTGTGTTTGGGAAAGATACTTGATATTATGTCAATTTCTTAAATTTACCAAGGCTTGATTTGTGACCCAAGATATGATCTTACTTGGAGAATGTTCCATGCGCACTTGAGAAAAAAGTGTATTCTGTTGTTTTGGGGTGGAAGGTCCTATGAGTATCAATTAAGTCCATCTTGTTTAATGTGTCATTTTAGCTTGTATTTCCTTATTTATTTTCATGTTGGTTGATCTGTCCATTGGTGAAAGTGAGGTGTCCAAGTCCCCTACTATGATTGTGTTACTGTCAATTTCCCCTTTTATGGCTGTGAGCATTTGCCTTATGTATTGAGGTGTTCTTATGTTGGGTGCATAAATATTTACAATTGTTATATCTTCTTGGATTGATCCCTTGATCATTATACAGTGTCCTTCTTTGTCTCTTGGAATAGTCTTTATTTCAAAGTGTATTTTGTCTGATATGAGAATTGCTACTCCAGCTTTCTTTTGATTTCCATTTGCATGGAATATCTTTTTCCATCCCTTCACTTTCAGTCTGTATGTGACCCTAGCTCTGAAGTGGGTCTCTTGTAGACAGCATATGTACAGGTCTTGTTTTTGTTTCCCTTCAGCCAGTCTATACCTTTTGGTTGGAGCATTTAATCATTTACATTTAAGGTAGTTATTATTATTTTTTTTTTCTATGCAAAAACCATGGAGTTTATTCAGGGCATGTTCACCAGGAAGCAGTAAATCCTGAGGTCCATTTTAGAACTCTGTTACTACATGGCTATCTCAAATCCATTATATAAGAAAATATAATGCATTCAATTGTCATAAGTATGTAGAAACTATTTTGAAATATACACAATTTTCTGTGTAAATCATTAAAAATATGGTCAAACATATTTCTTATTTTGAAGTTGTAAAAACAAATTAACTCAGTTTCTCTAAAAGCTTAAGACATAGAAGTATCAGAAGAGAAATTACATCTAAAATTATGACAAATATGGATTAATACATCAGAACAATAAAGTGATTTATGTTGAAAACCTGCAAAAGTATACTCTATCACATGTTAAGAGCAATCAGAATGTCCAACCAGGTGCAAAGAGTTTAGATCAAAGAAAAAATTAAACACATTTTTAAAGATTTTAGAAGCTGTTTAAAATAATTCATAAATATAAAAGATCAATCTAAGCAAACACATTCCTAAGGTAGTTATTGATATGTATGTTCCTACTACCATTTTCTTAATTATTTTGGTTTTGTTATTGTAGGTTTTTTCCTTCTCTTGTGTTTCCTGCCTAGAGAAGTTCCTTTAGCATTTGTTGTAAAGCTGGTTTAGTTGTGCTGAATTCTCTTAGCTTTTGCTTGTCTGTAAAGGTTTTAATTTCTCCATCGAATCTGAATGAGATCTTTTCTGGGTAGAGTGATCTTGGTTGTAGGTTTTTCCCTTTCATCACTTTAAATATGTCCTGCCACTCCCTTCTGGCTTGCAGAGTTTCTGCTGAAGGATCAGCTGGTAACTTTATGATGTTTCCCTTCTACGTTATTTGTTGCTTTTCGCTTGTTGCTTTTAATATTTTTTCTTTGTATTTAATTTTTGATAGTTTGTTTAATATTTGTCTTGTCTCCTTGGATTTATCCTGTATGGGACTCTCTGTGCTTCCTGGAATTGACTGACTATTTCCTTTCCCATATTAAGGAAGTTTTCAACTATAATCCCTTCAAATATTTTCTCAGTCCCTTTCTTTTTCTCTTCTTCTTCTGGGACCCCTATAATTCTAATGTTGGTTCATGTAATGTTGTCCCAGAGGTCTCTGAGATTGTCCTCAATTCTTTTCACTCTTGTTTCTTTATTCTGCTCTGTGGCAGTTATTTCGACTATTTTATCTTCCAGGTCACTTATCCGTTCTTCTGTCTCAGTTATCTGTTATTGATTCCTTCTAGAGGATTTTTAATTTCATTTATTGTGTTGTTCATTATTGTTTATTTGCTCTTTAGTTCTTCTAGGTCCTTTTTAAATGTTTCTTGAATTTTCTCCATTCTATTTCCAAGATTTTGGATCATTTTTGCTATCACTAATCTGAAGTTTTTTCAGGTAGACTGCCTATTTCTTCTTCATTTGTTTGATCTGGTGGGTTTTTATCTTGCTCTTTCATCTGCTGTGTATTTCTCTGTCTTCTCATTTTGCATAACTTACTGTGTTTGTTTTCTCCTTTTGCAGGCTACAGGTTAATAGTTCCCGTTGATTTCGGTGTCTGCTCCTAGTGGGTAAGGTTGGTTCAGTGAGGTGTGTAGGCTTCTTGGTGCAGGGGACTGGTGCCTGTCTTCTGGTGGGTGAGGCTGGATCTTGTCTTTCTGGTGGGCAGGACTGCATCAGGTGGTGTGTTTTGGTGTATCTGTGAACTTATTATGATTTTAGTCAGCCTCTCTGCTAATGGGTGGGTTTGTGTTCCTGTCTTTCTCATTGTCTGGCATGGGGCGTCCAGCACTGGAGCTTGCTGGTCATTGTGTAGAGCTGGGTCTTAGCGTTGAGATGGAGATCTCTAGGAGAGCTTTTGCCATATGATATTATGTGGAGCCAGGAGGTCTCTGATGGAACAATGTCTTCAACTCAGCTCTCTCACCTCAGAAGCTCAGGCCTGACACCTGACCAGAGCACCAAGACTCTTTCAGCCACATGGCTGATGCCAGTAGCATGTCCACAGCTACAGTGTGTTTATTCGAATTGATGTCTTTGAATTAGATGCCTCAGCAAACTTCAGTGTCAGGGATTTGTACTCAGACCCTGAGCTGAACAGAAGGGTCATCACCTTGGGCTGCTAGTGACTGTTGTGAGGAACACTCACCACACATGCACGACCACAGTGTGAATCCTGAATTCATTTCATGTATCTGGGATTCCATGTAAGATTCTATTTTAGAAGAGTTGCACTGGCAGCAGACTGTGGAGGGCCTGAGACAGGGAGGAAGTCCTGGGTGGTCTCAGGGGCCCTGGTGGAGGGATGTGTGGCCAGCACAGCAGGATCAGAGGGGCAGCACTGCTTGTTGCTATGTGGAAGAAGCCATAAGCCTTGGAATGTGGGTGCTTCCAAATGCTGTTCCTTCAATGACTCCACAAAGATACTTTAAAACTCTTTTATTCTTTTGAAATATTCTTCCTTTCTAAGTCTCCATTCAACCATAGATCAGATTTCAGGAATCACTCACTTGTGTCCTCAATGATGCTGCACCTCACCATCTTGGAAACTATCCCATGTGCTTTCTACACAGGAGTGGGTCTAGAGCATGTGGAATTCGTTAAAGATATTTAGGTAGCTAGGAAAATCAGCACATACCAAGGGCCTAAACAATATCAAAAATGTTACCTAAAATTCACAAGCTTCTCTTCACCATTCCACTGCCTTTTAGTCATTTGGTTGGGAAGTGCGTACTGGTCGGTAATTTGTGCTTTCAACTTTTGTGTTGCTCTACAGTGAGGACCATCTATCTATGTGCATATTGTGATTCATATGCAAAAACACACACATTAACAGATATGTATAAAAAGACAGATTTGTGAGCATGAGTTTACTTATTAACTAAAAGCCTTTTCCTTAACATGCAATGTAAGGTCTATTTCCATCTTTAAAAAAATTTTTTTTCAGCTTTATTTCAGTATAATTGACAAATAAAATTCCAGAAGTTGTGCCATTTATGATAACATGAACAAACCCAGAGGGCACTATGCTAAGTGCATAATCCAGACAGAGAACAAATACTGCATGATGTCACTTATGTGTGGAATCTTAAAAAAATAGAAGTCAATTTTAATAAATGAATCTATCATCCACCTCAATTTTTCTCCTTTGGGGGATTTTAAGTTTTGTTCTATACATCTTTTCAGGTATCTTTTCTTTGTTACTCCAAGGTAGTAAAAGTATGTGAAAATATACTATCTTCCAAACAGATAATAAAAATTATTTTTATTATTCTATTATTGTTATGCTTTTCTGGACACAAAGACAAAAACTTAGGCAAAGAAGTTTGAAAAATTTGATTTTGAAGAAATCAAATATTCTAAGAAAAACTGCAATGTCCATATTGTCTGCATTTATTAGTCAGTATCAATTTTCTGCTCTGTTTTGTCTACCCAAGCCTAATCTCTTATATTTACGAAAGTTAACTGTTATATTTGTATGCACTCTTCAGTCTTGTTTGTGATCAATAGTGTCCTTGCTCCTTAACATTCAAAAATGAACTTTTCAGAACCTTGGGGACAGCATATCTTGATGTGAGGCTTAATTATATACCATTGTTCACAGTTCCTTTACTGACCAAAGTGCCTTCCTTCTTTATGGTGAATACAAACTATTTAGTTATAGTAACATAGAACAGTTGTGTGAACTGGTTCCTTTCCTGGGGTGATGGGGTTGGAGGAGGGGCATATATCTAAACTAGAAAAACCAAACAATCTTCCTTCATTGAGCATATATGTAATTAATTTGAAATATAAACCTTAAAGAGAGAGAACAGAGATTAGAAGAGAATCTGTGATTGTATTTAGTACTAGCATCTATCTGCATGTTTTTTTAATTATTAAATCCTTTTTAAGAATTTGTTCTCCAAAGAAAAGAAACACAGATCATCAACAATTCTAAAAGTAGTTAATAAATGTAAAAGGAACTATTCTTGTCTTTTGTTTTTGAAGTTCTGCTCTGTTACCAACTGTTGTTTAAGTATGTAGATGTGGTAGAAACAAAATGAAATATGCCCTTTTAGCTGTAGGTGAACCTTAAAAAGTTCAGGTCTGGGCTTCCCTGGTGGCACAGTGGTTGGGAGTCTGCCTGCCGATGCAGGGGACATGGGTTCGTGCCCTGGTCCAGGAAGATCCCACATGCCATGGAGCGGCTGGGCCCGTGAGCCATGGCCACTGAGCCTGCGCGTTCGGAGCCTGTGCTCTGCAACGGGAGAGGCCACAACAGCGAGAGGCCCGCGTACCACAAAAAAAAAAAAGTCAGGTCTATAAGACCTGTCATTTTTGTGGTTCTAATTGTTGAAAAGGTAGAAAGAATCATTTGAAGAATGAACTCTTCTTTTCATTCTTTCCTTTTTAACATATTTTCCAGCCCCAGTTAACAGAGCAAAGAAGTACAAACTCACAAATCTCATTCATTGGGTAAGCTGTAACAAATATTTAAGGTTCCACCATGTGCCTTCATTGTTCTACAGATTGGGGATACAATGGGGAATGAAGATTCTTGAGATTGTTTAGTGTCTATTTGAGTGGGAATGGGGTGGTGAGATAGAAAATAAAATTATTTCAGATAGTGACCATTGTCATAGAGAAAATAGACTGTGAGATTGGGCTTGAAAGTGACTGGGTAGGGGGGGAATCCTTAAGAAAGGGTAGTAGGGAAGGCAACCCTGAAGAGATAATGTTGTCTGACATCTGAATAATGAGAATGAGTTAGAAGGCAAAGGTCTAGGAAAAATGTGTTCCTGATGTAGGGAACCACAGGTGCACAGGCTTAGATGTACTAAAAAATTGTCATGTGTGAGGAAAAGAGAGATTGTAAGAAAATTGAGCAAGTGCAATACATGGAAGAAATGATACCAAAGAGCTAGTTGGAGACCAGATTAGGAGGGCCTTGAAGACTATGGTAAGAAGATTGGATTTTCTTCTAACAAAGAATCGAAAGTCTTTGTATGGTTTTAAGCAAAGGCGTGCTATGGTAGGGTTTATATATTTTAAATATCCATTTGTTGCTCTGTGGAAATGGACCTTAGGGAAATGAGACTAAAAGGGAGGTCAGAAAACTACTACAATAGTCCATATAAAAGATAGTAACTTGAATTTGAGTGTTTAAGAGTAAAAATCAGAAGTAGTGTAGTTCAGGAAATGCTTTGATATTGAGCCCAAAGTGCTTGCTGATGGATTGTGTGTAAGGCATGAGAGAAAGAGAGGAATCACAAACAGCTCCAGAGATTTAGACCTGAGCAATTTGGTAAATGAAAGTCCCATTAACTGACAAAACAATGGGGAAGGATAGGTTCAGAAAGATGGGAAAATCAACAGTTCTGCCTCCTGACACAGAATGGCCTTTGCAATCTAAACATGATATAGGCATGAACCCTAGTTACTGCTTGATAACTTCTAGGGATAAAAGTTTCACTACTTTCAAAGTAGCCTTAAGCACATTCCATCAAATCACAATTAATTCTTACAATATTCCTATGAAGAAACCGTTGTTATTATAATCTCTCTACAGATGAGAAAATTAAGATTTAGAGATATTACATAATTTGTGAAAAAAATCACAGCATTAATGCACTGAGAATTCACACTCAAATTGACTGACCCCAGAGCCCAAGCTTTGAAATACTATGTGTCAGAAAAACAGCCCCTGATAAAGGAAACGTTTTTCCAGTCAGGATTCCAAGGGAGAAAGCAATTCCCACATTCCTGTGGAATGGATATGAATTCAGGAGATTTGGTCATAAGGATGAAGACAGAATCCAGAAAACAGATCCAGTATCCAAGATGGACTAGCAGCAAACTGCCTTTGGCTCCCTTCCATGCCACTAGACTAAAGAACATAAGTTTCTTCTCTCTGGGAAGAAGATTGTTCCAAGAACCAGAGATGGAACTTAATAAGCCAATTGGCTGTTAAGTGATTCCCGCTACATAGATTGAAAAAATGCTGGTTCAGGAATCATTCAGTTAGTTTGAATTTAACACGTTATACTAGGCCTCACTAATTGGACAGAATATGAATAAATTGCCCAAACAATTGCTTCTATCAAGGTCTAGCCAGGTAGGATCCTGAGAATGGTAGAGTTAAACTGGATTATTCTCCAAATTCTAAGTTGCTGAGGCTGAAGGAATTATGTTTAATATTTTTGTATTGGAAGTTGCCTGGTCATCTTTCTCACCAATGGATGGCTTTTCTCTTTAGTCTCTTCAGAAAGAGATTTCCCTTCAAAAGCAGTTTAAAATACCCTCCCTGCAATTATGATAAAGGGGAGACTGCTGATCATTGTAGATCAAGCAAGACAGAGCACTGGTATTTGAAAGACAAAAAATCATTTTAGGGTTAATAAGTAAGACCACAAGACAATTTTTAATACTTGGAAGGAAAATAATCTAAACAATCTCATAAAAGTGGTTAAGGTCCTATTCACATTTCTTAATTGAAGAGATTTAAAAATTTATATCCGGACCACATGCTATAATTTATGACTCAATGAATTAATTAAGTTGCTTATTAATATAGCAACTAATTAGTTAATTCACTCAACAGATATTGTATAAGCATCTACTGGGCTTCAGACCCTGAGCTGGTTGTTGGATATAATGCTGGGACAAGATCTGGGCGCTCTTGGAATTCAGTTTGATAAAGCAGGCAAGCAAACAATTAAACATGTGTAATTGCAAATTCTGTAAGTGGAAGGAAGAAAAGACTAAAACCCAGTGGGAGAGAATAATAAGGAAGACCTAGTTTAGACTGGGTAATGTAGAAGATTTCTCTGTGAAGGGAAAAATTAGGCTGAAATCTGAAAAATAAAGATTCAGTCAAGTGAAAAGTTGTGGGGAGAGGAAAGAAATGCATGCTGTTAGTCCAGCCCATGCAAGGACTAAGGACATGGTGAATTCAGGGAATTGAAAATAATGGGTGTGGCTGGAAGAAAACAGGTGGAATGAGATGAATTTGAGAATAGGAGCTAGATCATGAAAGGTCTTATTAAGACTTGTGTGACCTTTAATTTGCTTGCTTCCAAATGCAAGAGTAAATAAGAATGTGACACAATTTGGTGGAGGTTCTTCAAAGGTCACTCTGGTTGTTAATGTTAATAATAGATTAAAAGAGAGCAAGAATGGAGGTAGAAAGATATACAATTCAGCTATATTTCAAATGAGGAATAGTGATGGCTTAGCTTAGGAGGGATAGTGGCAGTAGAAATGGAAAGAAAAGCTATAGATTAGACATTCATTTTGAAGGTAAAATAAGCAGAGCTTAGTAATGTACCATAACTACAGAGAAAAACATGGGTAAAAGGATCAATTTCCAGGCTCGAATCCATGGGTAGTCAGAATTAATATAAAGAAAATCAGCACCATTTTCATGCTTGTATTCTAATTCAATTATTTTTATTTAAATTTGTATTGTTTTGTCGAGTAAACTGAATAACTATTTCTCTCATTTTTTACTGAAAGAATGAGACACCCTTTCCCTAGTGAACTCACATAAAGAGAGCAGCCAAGCCTTTTTCTTAGAGACTTTCTCCTTTGTCCTCAGGAAGCACTGACAGACTTCTCTTCCTATTCCTCTAGCCCAGGCCCGTAAAGCATGACTGCCCACCAGGGAAGATACTGGGAGGGTCTACTGTATTTTCAGATTAAAAAAATATAGCATGCTTCCTTTTTTTCTTTTCTTTATTTCTTTTAAACTTAGCAAGGCTGTCTGTCTTATAGCTACCCAGTTATGAAAAGAAGAAAAATAAAAGAAAAAAAAAGAAAAAAGAAGAAGATAACTTAGCCTAGTTATTAAGAGGATGCCAAAGAATAAGTCTCAGTTTTTATTTAACAATGTTTATATTCCTCATGAGAAGAATATATTAGAGACAGAGAGAGAGAAAATTTTATTTTTATTCCATTAGAAATAGGAAATTGAGCTTAGGTCCTATGATCTAGTAGTCTGTTAAAATGCGTCCCTAAGCATAGCTTAGTTTTTTTAAAACAATTCTATTAATCTGGTCTCTCTCCCTTCCTCTCTCACTCTCTCTCTCTCATCTCGTGTGTGTGTGTGTGTGTGTGTGTGTGTGTGAGAGAGAGAGAGAGAGAGAGAGAGAGAGAGAGAGAGAATCTTTACACATGCACATACAGAGCATGGAAATTTCTATGCCATACCTTCTGCCAACTTGGAAATAATTCTGAATCTGTCCCTAAATGTGATGTATCAATATTATATAAGTTTTCTGAACTTATCAACTAGATACAAATACTGAATTAAATATTTGATATCTAAGTACAGTAGCTTTGATTAGTTGTCTTGCATAATGACTTCAAGGAGACTTCCACTCCTGATTATCTGATTTGAATTGGAGTTCAAGGTTAGGTTTATTAGGATGGTTTTATAGAAAGGTTAATTCAGTTTTGACCTCCTCGATCCCTTATTCTTGGGAGAATCTGTAAAATATTCCATTTATGAGCAGAAGATCAACACATAAACAGCATTTATTGAGCATATTTATGAACAGAACCCTAGGGACTGTAGATCACTGTGAAGGAAGTAGAAGATTTCTCCTTAAGAAAGTTACTGTGTAATGAAAAGAGACAAGTATATTATATATAGACCTAGCTGTCTCTCACTTACTGTCTCTCACTGTCTCTCACTTACGTAACCATAACCCGAGGTGACCATATGCACAAAATCAAAATAAGAAGGAATCAAGAAGCCTTGAAAATTAAAGAATAGAAGGAGAGGATGAGATAAGTTCCCACAGCGGGGTAATAAATGTTGTTCACTTTCTACTTGGCTAAACCTGGTTTTTTGGTTCAGTGAATTTGAGACAGAAAGAACCTAATCATAGAGCATGTAGTACCTCAGTGGGCCCCCTGTTTTATTCCCTGGTTTTAATAAACATTCCCTCAAACCTCTCCCCCAAATTAGGAATATAACTACTTAAGATTTTTAAGTGAAATGCAGAAATGTTTTTCATCAAATCCAGAGTACTTATCAGGTGATTATGTGAGAAGCTATTCATAGAGGTATTCAATTACAAGCAGCCAAAACAATTGTTCTAAGAATTATTCGATCAAAAAAAAGAAAATGTGTCACCTGCAACAAGTATTACCACATACTCTCACTCACAGGCACACAAATGTATCCACATCCTTCAGCCTCATTTATTTAAATTCTTAGAGTTCATTTTAACCTTTTACCGTAGTTCGATTATCTAATTTCCATATTCATTACTCAGTAAGGAGTCTGATCACATTAGATGTTATACAACCCTCTTGAGCATGGAAAAAAATAACTTTAATGTCATGATTCCTACTTAACTTGAAAACCCGGTGGGAGACACTCAGTAAGCATATATTCATCTGACTGGAAGAAGGGGGAGACTAGAGCTGTATCTGGAGGCAAAACTGCATATTCATCACTTTTCCAAATTTGGATATACAGATGACTTTCTCAGTGAAGCATTCCCCAAGAATCCTGTGGAGTATAAATGATAGAAAAAGAATGAAAGGACTCCTTAAGGTTGTATGTTTCCCTCATCTGACCCCTTCGCTTTTGTCCAAACTCTGTTATACTCAGAAGACCTTCTCTTGCAACAAAGTAGAAATGCTAGGAAATGTGGGTGAATGTTATGGAGCCACAGGCCCCTACTTTAAATCCTTTGAAGAATACATAAAAGCCACTTTTGTACCAGAAACAACCTCCAATAAAGTCACTCCTATTTGTGACCTTTTAGTAGGTCTTAGGATAAGTTTAGTAGATTCTGACTGGTGGTTTAAGAAAATGAAATAGAATATAATGTTGTCCTTCATTGTTAATAAAATCATATTCAATATTAGCTGTGATTTTTGTTTCAGTTTTAGGGGTAAGAATTGTTGCATAAAACATTCATTTCAGATATACACATATACTTATTAGGTCACCAAGTAAAATACATTTCTTCCTCTTTGTAGAGGTGTGTAGAGTCTGAAAACCCTTACTAGGATAAGGTATTACATCTTTGGAAATTTCTTGTGAAAGAAATAAATATGTTGCCTGACCAAGAAGAATAACTCCAGAGTACTTCTTAAGGAGAGATGGTTGAGGGAAGGTGCTGTATTGCGGAGTTAAGGCCACCGGGACACAACACTGGAGATCTGAGGAGTGGATTCATAGCAAAGAGAGAAGTGCAAAGATTGGCAATGTCAAACACCATTTACTTGACAGTTTTGTTCTGGTCCAAACCTGGAAGGATGAGACAAACCAGGCGCTTTTATCTTTGTTGAATAACAGAATGGCTGTACCTCTGAAAAACTATATTTTGCCTAAAACCTCTACAGTTACTGCAAATATAATACAGGGACAGGTGATAGTCACGAACAGAGAATAATTTCCAGAAATTGAATTAGGGAAAAAAATCCAAATTATTTGAAATGTTTTTTTTTTTTTTAAATTAGTCAATAAGTGTATTCTAACCCAGTGAAGTAATGAAGTATATCAAACAAAAATGGAAATAATGAAGTTAATATGATATTTTAAATGTTTATAATTTTAAAGAAATTTTGACCTAATAGAGTCATAGTTTAGAACCTAATTCCAGTTTAAATGTATCATTGATGTATCTTGTGTTTTAAATTATAATTTCAAGTTAAAATTAAAATTTTTCTAGGTTTATAATTGGCATTGGAACATTTAAAATAAATTAATATTTAAGTTTATTCATGAGTTGGTCAGACATTGAAATATTAACCAACAGCCAACATTTACCTGAAACTAGATGAGGCTTGAGAAATAAAGGGAAAAAAAACCTTTATTCATCAGGAATTTAAATTATATTCTAATTCTTATAAGGAATTATAAAAATCTTGTAAAATGAAATGAAAACTCAACATTTAAATATCTCCATATTCCTCTCAGTCCAACAGCTTTCAATTTCTGTTTCAATCGTTCTTTTAAAATCTTTCTTTCTTTCTTTCTTTCTTTCTTTCTTTCTTTCTTTCTTTCTTTCTTTCATCAGTAGATACATCAGTCAGTGTATGACATTGCTACAGTTGTGGTTATAATACAAGTTTAAATACATAGATTGTGATATCAAGAAACATGTCTTGGGAGGGGGAAGGGTAAGCTGTGACAAAGCGAAAAAGAGGCATGGACATATATACAGTACCAAACGTAAGGTAGATAGATAGTGGGAAGCAGCCGCATAGCACAGGGAGATCAGCTTGGTGCTTTGTGACCGCATGGAGGGGTGGGATAGGGAGGGTGGGAGGGAGGGAGATGCAAGAGGGAAGGGATATGGGAACAGATGTATATGTATGACTGATTCACTTTGTTATAAAGCAGAAACTAATAAAAAAAAGAAAAAAAAGAAACATGTCTTGATTAACTGATATAGCTGGGGAGAAAAGATATACTAATAAAAGCATAAATAACAATGTAAGAGAGAATCTGATAAAGCTCCAAGTATGTGATAAGACTAAGGTTGTAGGAGTTCAGAGGTGGGAAGTACTACATGGTTTTTACCTTGAAGCACTGATAATAATCAGAGGAGTTGAATCATAAGGACAGATTAAATTCCAGGCCAGAAATATAGGACAAGTAAAAGCACTGATAGAAGAATGCCTTAAATGTGTTTAGAGACTAATGAATGTAACCGGTTGATTACTGCAAAGGATTTGTAGAACAGGTATAAAAAGAAAGGATAAGAAGGTAGGTGGAGGAAGATGCTACCATCGCATCTAAATTCTTGTACCTCTTCTAAGAATCTAGAATCTAAAAGGATAGGTCTAGCGTGTTTGCATAAGGTCACCCAAACATGCCCTTTTCCATTCTTTCCTCTCCCTCCTTCACCTAATTGGGTCAGCGTTAGATACCTGATTCAGGCTGGATGAACCAGATTATCTCCTCCAGAAATTTGGAACAGAAACATTGTGAACCTGAGTCACTTAGCTCCAGGAAGAAAAACAGCAAGATCATGAAAGCAGAATAAGTTCTGTGGCAAATTGAAGACAAATACAAGCTGTAGTTATTATGGGGTAGCAGAAGAGGTCCAAATGGAGCCAAACACATAGAGAAATACATGGTAGAATGTCTAAATATGTGATTTCTGGGATTAGACCACCAGGAGTCAATCCCAGCTTTTCCTTTAAAAGGCATGTTGATATTGGGAAAGTTACTAAAACTTCCTGTAAAGTAGGATGCAATAGAAACAGTAATTACCTTGGGCTATTATGAGAATTAAATGAGATAATACACAGAAAGTTCTTAGAACAGTACCAGGAACATGGTAAGCAATGCCAACTATTATTATTATTAAGTCATTATTTTCCAGTCCTGCCTGTATTTCCCACACATGAGACCTTATGTTCTTAAAATTAATTCACCTCTCAAAAAAAAACCTTGCTTGAGCTAGTTTGAGCAGTCCTGCTTTCCTTGCAATCAAATACTTTCTGACCTGAATGACTTAAAAGCTAAACTTGTGTGGGACAAGAAAGACTCCAAATATTAGGCTAAGAAGTTTGAAATCAGATCACTGAAATTTCCTTCTTCTAGATCTTCCTCTCTCAGTCAATCCAATTCCCAGAATTCAAATGTATGCTGAATCTCTCACTTGCCCCATATTTCCAGTTTGGTGAAGTGCAATGAAATGGAGAAAACTTAGTTTAAAAGCTTATAGCAAATCTTTTTGTGGTTTTGCTTTTTCTGAATGCAGTTTGAATTGGGGAATTTTGTTGAGCATTTTCTGTAATTTCCAAGATGCTTAGCAATAAAGAAACTTGAACTAAGAGCATACCTAGATTTTTTGTGATCATTGCCAAACCCACTCTATTCAAGAAACCTAGTATAAATTTTCACTTCTAAATGAATATAAGAAACTTGAGTTTTCTGAAGTGGTTTGTCAGAGGTGAGTTCTTAAGTGATCTGTAGCAATGTCTCATTTTTTAGATGTTCTGTTCCAGGTAAGCTCACAGATGGGACCTGGAGAGGATTTTATGATTTTACCATGAATGCTATTTTAAATATATATATATATTTTTTAATCAGGCAATTTTCATTAGCTGTAAAAAGATATGCCACTTTAGTTAGGTATTCTGTGGTTAATTTTGTAAGTACTTTACAAGAGTAGTTTTTGATATCCATTTCAGGTTTTGTGGATTTATACTCAGGGAAGTAAACAGGGACCCTTACATAACCATTTGCAACCATTTGTGGGTAAAACCAAAGCCTGCAAAATTGGTTATTCTTGAAGAATGAAAAAGTATATAGCAACCATATTTCTATTATTACGGTTTGATCTGAATATGATAATCCTAATTATAATGTCTTTAAATAAATACTTGAATTCAAGAACAAGGTGCTTTAAATTTATTCCATGATGTAATTAACAATACAGAAAATTCTTGTTTTAAAACAACAAATCATATAAACATATTTGTAATTATATTTAATTCTGTTTCTAAATCCAAGAAACAGATTACTCAAATAATGAGTAAATTGTTATTAATTTTAAAAAATCTAACATTTTAGGGGGCTTCCCTGGTGGTGCAGTGGTTGAGAATCCGCCTGCCGATGGAGGGGACACGGGTTCATGCCCTGGTCAGGGAAGATCCCACATGCCGCGGAGCGGCTGGGCCCGTGAGCCATGGCCACTGAGCCTGCGCGTCCAGAGCCTGTGCTCCATGACGGGAGAGGCCACAACAGTGAGAGGCCCACATACCGCAAAAAAAAAAAAAAAAAAAAAAAAAAAAAAAAAAATCTAACATTTTAAACTTTTGATTTTAAAATAAATTTAGATTTACAAAAAAGGTGTAAAGATAGTAAAGTCCCTGTATACCCTTTACCCACCTTCCACTAATGTTCACACCTTAACATAACCATGGGACACTTTTGGAAGCTACGAAATTAACAGTAGTAGAATATGCTTATCAGAGCCAGAAACTTTATTCAGGCTTCACCAGTTTTTCCACTAATGTCCTGGTGTGTTCAAAATTCCATGCTGTATTTTGTTATCATGCCTCCTAAGGAACCCCAAATCAGTGATAATTCTCAGTCCTTTGTTGTTTTTCATTAGTTTGATACTTCTAAAGTGTGCTGATCAGGAATCTTGTAGAATATCTTTCTATTTTGGTTTGTCTGATGTTTTCCCATGATTAAACTGAGCTTATGGATTTGGAAGAGAGCATCACAGATGTGAAGTGGCCTTTTCATCACACTGTATCAGGATATACATATGAACATGACTTATTCCTGGTGATGTTAATCTTTGTCACTTGGTTAAGATGGTGTCTGCCAGGTTTTTCTGTTATTTTTGCCTTTCCATACTCTATTCTTTGGAAGCAAGTTACTAAGTCCAGCCTATACTCAAAGGCTGGGGAATTAAGCCCCTCCCACAAACACACATACACACATGGCCTCTGAAGGAAGGAGTATCAACAATTTGTAATAATTAATAAGTATTTGGGGCAGATACTTTGCGTCTATGCAAATGTCCTCTTTCTCCTTAAAGTTTTACCCACTAATTTTAGCATTCATCAGTAGGTTTGGTATTCAAATTGTGATTTTCTATTTCCCTCATTCCTTATACATTTATTACTTGAAACTCTGTGAAAAAGAGATAGTCTTTTCCCACTTTCTATTTACTTATTAATCATTTATTTATATCAGTATGAATCCGTGAGTATATAATTGTATCCTCATTTTATAACTCAATATTATCATTATTCATTTTATTGTTCAAAATGTTGCAGCTTTGGCCATTGGAGTCTCTTTTACATTGGCTCTAATATCCTTTTTGACATAATCCCATTCTTTTTTTTCCCTTAAGCTCTTCTTTACTACTCCAGGCTCATATCTATTTCCTTCCCCAGCCCTAGACTAAGTCACTTCTCCAAGGAACACTATCTCTTTTTATTGGAAAATGGTACTTAGAAACCAAGACTTGGGCTTTCGTTGTGCTTATTACTAGTAGGTGTCACTGCTTAGGGTATACCTCAGGGGACAGAGCTAGAAAACATATATATGTGTATACTCACCTATGGATATAATTATATCTGTAGCTATCTGCATATATTTGAACTAAACATGAGGTCAATCTGATATCTTTGAGACTGACAAAATTTCCAAATGCAACTATTAAGTCAGCACAGATTTCATTCAAATATCCACACATTTAGACTGTGAGTTTTTTAAAAGCACTCTCAGAGTAGTCAGAGTTATAATCAAGTTCACTCTTGTCTAATGTTTTAAGTATTGTATTACATTGAACTTACTTGAAA
Organism: Mesoplodon mirus; assembly: GCF_964341445.2. Classification (NCBI taxonomy): domain Eukaryota; kingdom Metazoa; phylum Chordata; class Mammalia; order Artiodactyla; family Ziphiidae; genus Mesoplodon; species Mesoplodon mirus. The sequence continues at coordinate 27,830,392 of NC_138980.1, forward strand.
CAAAATAAGCAAATGTTACTTTACTAAAGAATTAAACTGACTACACATTCATTCCACAAGCATTTACTGAACACTTACTAAGCACAGAGAAAAGTAACAAGAGTAAGAATTTCAAGGCCCCTTAACTCATAGAGTTTTATTTAGAGAGTACTATGCAATATTTCTATTGTTTTAATCGCCCATAATATACTGAGTTTTGTTGAATGTTTCATCATAAAAATACCTTCAAAATTCTTCTTGACCTCAGAATATTTGTGCTCCAAAGGGACAATATAAAGATGTCATAAAACTTTTACCTTCATCATATGAACATATATGAACATAATTTTTTAGATTCAGTTCCTATTTAAAATGTTTTTTGCCCTGTTTAATTCTCCATTTTTCTTAATAAGGTCTTAACGATCAATCAAATCAAAAGTATTGAAATGCTTGTTAGAATAAGTAAGGTCATTTATGCCTTAAATAACTGATTAAACCCATCGCAACAGCTTATATGAGATCAGGACTAACAGACTTCTTAGCAATATCAGTTGGAAATGAAGCCTTGATACCTATAGTTGTTGTATATACTTGGCCTCTTGACTGCCAAACCCATACCCATCTGTTTAGATGGCAGGTTGCCTACTCATAAGTTGGCTAGCCTCTTATACTAGACATGAGTTCCAGCCAATGAGAGCCAACAAAATGCTTCAGGAGGCAGCTCTTCTTACAGGAGGTCCTTTCTCATACCAGAGTTAGAAGCAGTTGGCATTATGCATCCATTTAAACTTTATTACACCTGTTGACAATTTTGTGCCAAAAGCAGACAATGCAACAAACGAACAAGAGAAAGCACAATGGATTTAATGAAGCTTAAAAATAACCCTTCTCACCCTCTTAGAAATAGATGCTTACTTTCATTGCTGATTACTTACACAGTTGACATTTAATTAATAGTAAGTGAGGATTGCCTTCTAGGTGACCAGAAAAGAGTGTGCAATAAGGTTCCTACATCTCCAGGATTTGGGCCTTTAACACTCCATATTGTGTCATGCAGTGAAAGTCAATAGTTACACTAAATATCTCTTTTGAATATCTTTCAAAAAATGCAGACATACGTCAATCAAAGAAGATCTCTTTTAAGGTATTTTTCTTTTACTAGAGAATTAAGGTAATTATTCCAATGATTCAGGCTCTCAAATGTACTGAAACTTAGATCGTCTCTTTTCTAGAACAGGTAAAGGCCAGTAGGTGGGGAAGCGGGGGAGGTCCATTGTAACACTGTTCCAGAACTTCATTTTAACAAACATCAGATGACCACTTAAAGTATACATATTTCAATAAAATATTATGTTCAAATATAAGAATAAAATATGTTTATTTACGATTATATTCATTGCTTATATTGTTTTAATTAGCTGTGATTTACTGAGTTTTGTTGTATTTTTTATTACAAACATACTCCAAAAATATGTCTCTGTAGATCAAATGAATTGTGTTTTCAGCAAGCGCTTTAATTAGGAGAGTGAAAAATTCCTCACCCCCTGCCTTAATTCTACTTAAATTGACACAAAGCTAGCACATCAGTTTTCTATTCAATGTCATAGAAACAATTCTGAGAAACAGGAAAAGTATTCACTTGTAATAATAATGATAAAAAAACCATAAAATGATTACAGTGGCAATACATAACGTCTCAAAGGTTTTAGGAAGTGGATGGGGTATCTAGTTGCCCTGCAAGAATCACAGTGGGCTCTTCCCAGCTTATTTCACAAGTGGAACAGCAACAGTAACAACGACAGCAGCAACTAGCATTTATTGATGACTTATTGTTTATCAATAAACAATTTAGGTTCTATGCTAAATTCCTTAGATTCATACCTCATCGAATGCTCAAAACACCGATTGAGAGACCATTTCTCCCTTTCACAGATAAGTAAACTGAAGCCCAGAGAGATTAAATAACTTGCCTCAGTGTAATAAGGAATAAGTGACACAGTACACCTTCAAGTTCAAGCAGTCTGTCTTTTGAGACGCCAACCTTAATGACTGTATAACTCCAACTCATCTCTCATCGCTTTTATTTCATACTCTGTACTCCAATGGATACTGAACTATTTTTTTCCTTTGATTTAATTGAATTTTATTTTTTAATAGATCTTTATTGGAGTATAATTGCTTCACAATACTGTGTTAGTTTCTGTTGCACAACAAAGTGAATCAGCTATATACATACACGTGTCCCCATATCCCCTCCCTCTTGAGCCTTCCTGCCATCCTCCCTATCCCACCCCTCTAGGTCATCGCAAAGCATGGAGCGGATCCCCCTGTGCTATGCTGTTGCTTCCCACCAGGCAACTAGTTTATATGTGGTAGTGTATATATGTCGATGCTACTCTCACTTCGCCCTGGATTCGACTTCCTACCCCATGTCCTCAAGTCCATTCTCTATGCCTACCTCTTTATTCTTGCTCTGCAACTAGGTTCATCAGTACCTTTTTTTTTTTTTTTTTTTTTTTTAGGTTCCATATATATGCGTTAGCATACTGGTATTTGTTTTTCTCTTTCTGACTTATTTCACTCTGTATGACAGACTCTAGGTCCATCCACCTCACTACAAATAACTCAGTTTTGTTTCTTTTTATGGCTGAGTAATATTCCATTGTATATATGTGCCACGTCTTCTTTATCCATTCATCTGTCGATGGACATTTAGGTTGGTTCCATGTCCTGGTTATTGTAGATAATGCTGCAGTGAACATTGTAGTACATGTATTTTTTTAAATTATGGTTTCCTTAGGGTATATGCCTAGTAGTGGGATTACTGGGTCATATGATAGTTCTATTTTTAATTTTTTAAGGAATCTCCATACTGTTTTCCTTAGTGGTTGTATCAATTTACATATCCACCAACAGTGCAGAGAGGTTCAATTTTAAAGTTCTTCCAACATACCATTCTCACTTGAACCCATTTTTTGCCTGAATTATACCCTTCCCCCCACTCACTTCTAAGGGATAACTTCTATTTGTCCTTAAGGTCCCAAAATTGATATCACTCTCTTCCTTGGTTTGATATCACTGCCTTCCTTGATGCCTCAAATTTTGGATCAGTATTTCTCCTGCATGTTCCCATTATACATCTCTAAGAGCGTTTTTCATGTGGTATAGAAATTGAGTAAATTAATGTCTCTCTTCCAATCTAGATTATTGGTATTTTGAAGAGGAAGACCCCATCTATCTTGTTGACTTTGTAATCGCAGCACCTATCAAAGTGAACAACACCTAACCTATTCTTAGTAATTATCTGCTTTTCTATTCAATCATTCAGCAACTAGTATATGGCAGGCAGTGTTCTGGGGCTTAGGGATACAACAGTGAACATGATAGATAAAATGCTTGTTCTCATGAAGCTTATTTTTTTTGTTAAGGATTGGGTTAAGTAATAAAATAAATATGTAAACTAAGCAATAGATGGTAATAAATGCTGTAGAGAAAAGTAAGACAGTGAGCGAGAATAGAGTTTGTTGTTGGTTGAAGACTAAATAAGGAAGTTAAGGAAATCTTCATGGAGAAAGTGACATTGGAGGAAAGACTAAAAGGAGTAAGTGGTGAGCTGTATTAATATCTAGTGAGAGGGGCAGTTCAAAGTTGGAAGAAAAGTCAAAAGCAAATGTCCTCAAGCAGAAGCATGAATTGACTCATGGATTTAGCAACATGGCAGTCATTGGCACCCTTGGCGAGAACAGTTATGGTGGAGTGGTAGGAGAATCCTGACTGGAATGAAGACATGGAATACAGATAACAAGGAGTTTATCTATGAAGAACAGCAGAGAAATGACAGTTGGAGGAGGAAGGAAGGTCATGAAAAGTTTTGTTTTTTTTTTTAAGATAGTAGGAATAACCTTATGTTTGTATAATGATGGGTAAATTTGAGCGAGAGTGAAAACTTGTTGATAGAGAGAGAAGGATTGCTAAACCTATGTACTTGAATAGATGAGATAGGAGAGTATCTTTATATAGAAGATCTGATTTGGCAATTACTTTTAAAAGATTGAAGTTTATTTTTCATCCATGTAATTGTCAATGTTCCTTCCTGGATACATCTTTCATATGAGAAGTATAACAACTTATACTTCAAGTTATTAATGTAGCAATTATTAATCACATGGTGATTTTCTGTTTATATGTTTTCCCATTAGATGCAAAGAAATATTCTTGAAAAATATTGACAAAAATATTAGATAGATGATAGATAGATAAATAGATAGATAGATAGATGGTGTACTCTATAGAGGTTGATTGTGCTTATAGTGTTATGTGAAGTCAAGTTCAAATTCTAACTGTATTTTACACAGATTTTTGACTATGCAACCATTCTCTCTGTCTCATTTTACCCATTTATAAAATACGAATATTAATGTTATCTTTGTTATGGACTTAATGTTTGTGTACCCCAAAATTCATATGTTGAAATCCTTCCCGCAATGTGATGGTATTAGGAGGGAGGGGCTTTGAGAGGTGACTTGGATTAGATGAGGTCATGAGACTAGAGCCCTCATACATGGAATTAGTGCCTTTATAAAAGTCAGGAGAGAACTTGATGCTCTTGCTTTTGGCCATGTGAGAATTCAAGGAGAAGTTGGTAGCCTGTAAGCTGGAAGAGGGCCTCACCAGAACTCAACTATGCCAACACACTGATCTAAGACTTCTAGAAGCATCCAGAACTCTGAGAAATTTCTTTTGTTTATAAGAACCAGTCTCTGGTACATTGTTAGAGCACCCCAACCAAATTAATACAATCTTATGTTTGTTATGATTAAATAAAATAGTAAATAATAACGTCTTTATTCAATTCCCAATGTATAAGGTACATAATGTATTTTCACTTAACTATATCTCCTTTCAGAAGATTGTATACCTCATGAAGGCAGAGATTTTATATTACTCACCACTGCATCCCCAATTAACAGTACCTGAATACTAGGTGCTAAATAAATAAATGTGAATGATTGTGAAGCCACTGATTCTAGCATTTTCTGCAAGCAGTATGAAAACATGACCCAGAGCCTGAGGTCTTTTTCCTTTCCCGAATTTTTTTATTATTATTATGTAGCTTCTGCCACTATACAGGCCCATTGCTCTATTATCATCACCTAAAAATAAGTGGTCCCATATCTTTGTTTATTGTATGTACATCAGATTGACCAACCTGATATCATTTTAAGTCAGTTTGTACCAATGTCAAAGGGCTTGAAGTTGTGCTGTCAGTACCTTTGTGTATCTTGTACCCATTGTGCTTGGATAACCCAGAGATCATTCATACTCCACAAAAGCCAGCCCAGTGGATTGTTTTAATATGAACTATAGGGCACATTTCTTTAATTAGCCTGGTCAGGCACCACCTGCTTGGTGCTGGGAAACTTTTACATCAAAGTAGAGAAATACTGGGATGCTGATTAAAATGTTTGAGAGACTGGATGTTAATATCTGTGACCCTACCAGTAGACCAGCAATATTGAAGGATAGAAACTTGTACTGCTCAGTGGACTATTTGCTTATTTTTTTAGAAATGGTCTATTAATGAATCAGAAATGAATTATCTTATATTTTGCCTTTATTCCTCTTGCTTAGTCAGAATATTAAATTCCATTTTGTGAAACAATATTTGATTAGTATCATTTCTGAAGACGTATGAAGTATTACTCCAGTAGACTGAGGTTCAACATTTTTGCAAAGTACTTGTAAAAATGCCTTCCATTGCAAATCCTCACCTAGACTCCTTTTACAACTGTATTTGAAAATTAACACTGCTTTTTTAATGGCATCATAAATAAAATATATTTTACTCCAAAAGTAAAAATGATATAAAATATTTTCAGGAAAAAAAAAAAAAACTACAGGGCTTCCCTGGTGGCGCAGTTGTTGAGAATCCGCCTGCCGATGCAGGGGACACGGGTTCGTGCCCCGGTCTGGGAAAATCCCACATGCCGCAGAGCAGCTAGGCCCATGAGCCATGGCCGCTGAGCCTGCGCGTCTGGAGCCTGCGCTCCACAACAGGAGAGGCCACAACAGTGAGAGGCCCGCGTACCGCAAAAAAAAAAAAAAAAACTACAAAAGATTTTTTTTTTCCTGGGCAGTTATAAATTACCAATACTGTATTATAGTCATGCCTGCTTTAAAAGAAAGGAGGGAACAATAGATCTTGTTTATAAACTATGGTTTACACTTAGGGTAGGAAAGAAACTATATTTTAAAAGTGTGTGCTTTCCACAAATTTCACTTTCTCTAAACCCTTTCCTCCCTTTATGCATCAGAACAAATCTCACTTTTACCCTGAAGGGAAGCTTTACATTCCACAAAAAAAAAAAAAAAGAAAGAAGAAACCAGCTGAAAACAACTATTCTCTAAACAAAGGAGTCTATATGTCTGAAGGCTTTTTCTTTTTTTAATGACTTTTTTTACTAAGAAGGGAACATCTACTGTCTGGGTAGAGGTTTTGTAAGTATTTTTTAGTCCATATTTGTTACACTTTTATTAGCCTCAAAAATAGTTTCCATGGTAATAGCTCCATTTATATCTAATCTTAGAGCTGAATTATAGAAAACCTTCCCACTGGGTTGCACTTAATACCATTTGACGGTTTCATCTAGCCTATTATTTAGAGTAGGAATTATTTTAAATACTATCAAGTTGTTATATTCTATTCATGACTTCTCTTTTGTAACGCTCAAGTTAGTGAAATCCTTTGGTGCGTAATTTTGGAAGAACTGTGTTTAATTTCAATATGTATTTTTAATAATTTTTTATTACTTCTCTTTTTATAACTGCTTTATAAGCTTAGACATAGATGATAGTTTATTTTCTAACTTAAAACTCAAAAGGAATTATCAAAAAACCACAATTTTTAACATAAAATCTGTATTAAATCATTATATTATCAACTTCTAAGAACTCTTAGCTATAAGGGAATCACTTTCTCTAAAATGTACTCATAACTTATGAACAAGAGTCATAAATAAATGAACCAGGAGCATAGATCCACAGGCTTTAACAGAACTTTGAGAGGTCATCTAGTTTATTCTTCCAAATTTAGTCTGAACAGAAATTAAATCATCCAATATGACCCTTTTCTAAAGAACATTCTGTAAAGATGACATTTCTATCTTCCATGATGATATATTTCAAAGTTTTACAACCTTTATTTTTCAGAAATCCTTCCCAGTTTTTAACTGAGGTGCATCCTGCATCAGTTCTACTACACCTTCCCTGGCTCTGTGTTATATTTTCCTACTGATGTCTCTAAAATGATCCTCGGAAAGTCTCTAATATGCTTTAAATTGAAATGTTGTTAACAACAGCAACCAGAAAATGAAGAAATGTAAAGAAACCATGTATTGGCAATATAAGATTACTAGGAAAACAGATAAATCTACATACTAAAGAACCTCTAAAAATATTGGTTAAAAAGACTATTTTCAAATGAAAAGCCTTATGAAACATTGTAAAAGAAAAGGAGTCTATCACATTGTAGCATGAACAGATTTAAAAACATGTGCATATAGCAACAGAATAAAATGATATTTGCTCTGTTACAATATTGAAACAAGATATTTTTTTCATATTCCATTTGCCAAGTTTTCACAATGTTCAATTATTTTATAATTTTTTTAAAAAGAGTAAGCTCTTGGGAGCTTAATAATATTAGCTAATATTATTAATATTAGCAATTATTAAAGACATGCAAATCCAAATTACAAAATTACAAAAACCTATCAGCTCACACCAGTCAGAATGGCCATGAGCAAACATTCTGCAAACAATAAATGCTGAAGGGGTTGTGGGAAAACGCACACCCTCGGTGTTAATTGGGACGTGGTAAGAGCCGCTAATGAACACACAATGCAGGTGCTTTGAAAAGGTAAACATTGAGCTACCACTCAATGAATCATACCCACTGTTGGGCCGATCACCTGAGAAAATGAGAATCAAAAGTCACGGCTGGCAACACTGCACTCGAGCAATACTTACCATAGGCAACACTTAGAAGCAACGAAAATGTCCATCAACAGAGGACTGCACAGAGAAGAAGTAGTCCATGTACAGAATGGAATATCGCTCCACTAAAAACTATGAATTAAATTGAAAAAACAAACATAAGTAAGGAGACGTAAGCTTTTGGGTGTATATCAGGGCACATTGCACTCTAATTTATAACTGAGGAGCACCGCTGGCAGGAAGATCTGTTTCCCTAGGTGCCAGAGTGGGGAACGTAGAAATGCTGCCGTCCTCTGGCCGATACCTGCAACAGCAGCTTTGAAATCTGTGTTAATGGGCACTTCATATGCACAAGTACTGCAGGGCTGCAAATGAAACCTGCCCTTAAAAATGTCTTGATGCAGGTAAAGGCCAAAACATTGCAAAATGTGGCACATACTTCAAGAAAACAATTTGAAGAAGTCAGCTGTAATAACAGTTTGAAAACGAAAAGGACATGCCTGAAAGCTCAATTTCAAGGGAGTATGAGACACAGGCAAACCCAACCACAAAGAAGTACCAGCTTACACCACTCAGAATAACCATCAGCAAAAAAAACCTACAAGTGATCAATGCTGAAGAGGTTTTGGAGAAATGCATACCCTCAATTGGAAGTGGGACGTAACCTGCTAAGAGCCACTAATGGGAACAGAATGGAGGTGCCTTTAAAAGGTAAACCTTGAGCTACTATATGATCCAGGAGGCCCACTTACCGGGCTAAATCCTAAGAAGACAGAATTGGAAAGACACAGGAAGGCAAATCTGCACTGTAGATGTATTACAATAGCCAACACATGGAAGCAACCGAAACGTCCATCAAGAGATGAGTGGACACTGAAGAACTGGTACGTGTACAGATGGAATATTAGCCAAGGCAAAAAATGAAACAATGCCATTTGCAGGACCATAGAGGAGTCTAGAGGTAATCATTGCAACTTGTAGTAAGTGAGAAAGCAGAAGACACATATCCTATCATATCACTTATGGGTGTTACCTAAAACTTGATACCAATGAAGATATTTCCAGAGAGAAAGGCAATCACAGATTCATTAAACCAACTTATGGTTCACCAAATGGAAAGCTGTGAGGATTGGATACATCACGATATTGGGGTTTTCAGAGATATACAAACACATGTGAAATATATAATCACCAAAAACCTACGGCATGCCAAGGGAAGACTGCACAACGTCGTGTCCTAACCTACATGGGAAAAGGATCTGAAGAAGAATAGATATATGTATATGTGTAAAAGAACCACATCTTGCACGCCTACAGCAAACAAACATTTTACTCTAATTTGCTGTGATAAAGAATAAAAATTAAATTTAAAAAACAAACAAGAAGTAATGAGACATAATCTTAAGGGGCTTTTCTTGGCACATTCCGTTCTAATTCACAACCTACAACACAACTTCCATTATGGCTCTGTGGCCCTAGTAAGCAGATTTGGTAAGGAGAAGTGCTGCCGCCTTCTGGTCGTTTCACACAACAGCGGTAATGGTCACTTAATATTCAAAATAATGGCAGGCCTGTAAATGACACCTGCCATCAAAAAAAAAAAAAAAAACATCCTGGGGTTGTAAATGGACCAGAACATTCAAAAGACGTCAACATTTCAAGAAGACCATTTCAAGAGGCATATCTTATGCACATTTTGTCTCTTTTTTTCTTTAAAATAAAAGGGAATAGAAAAATGTGCAACATCAGCAATTAATAAAGCCATGCAAATCCAATTACAGAAACATTCACCTCACAGCCGTCAGAATGCTCTTCAGCAAAAAGTCTACAAAAAATAAATGCTGAAGGGGTTTCAGAGAACTGTGTACCCTCTAGCTGCTGGGGGATGTAAACTGGTAACAGCCAGTAGTGAGAACATAATGGAGGTGCGTTTAAGGGTAAAAACTTGAGCTACCATGTGAACTGGTAGGTCCTTTGATGCGCCTATCAGCTGAGCAGAGCAGAATGGAGCAGACAGAGGCTGGCAATCCTGTACTGCAGGAATTTTTTTTTTTTTTTTTTTTTTTTTTTTTTGTGGTACGTGGGCCTCTCACTGTTGTGGTCTCTCCCATTGTGGAGTACTGGTTCTGGACGCGAAGGCTCAATGGCCATCGCTCATGGGTCTAGCTGCTTGGCGGCATGTGGGATCCTTCCCAGACCGGGGCTTGAACCCGTGTCACCTGCACCGGCAGGTGGGCTCTCAACCACTGCACCACCAGGGAAGCCCTGCAGGAACATTTAACATTGCCAAGACTTGGAAGAAACCAAAATGTCCATCAACAGAAAAATGCACAAAGAGGAAGTGGTCCATGTAAACAATGGAGTACTAGCCATGGAAAACAATGAAACAGTGCCGTTTGCACCATCATATAATGACCTGGAGATAATCACCCAACTTGAAGTAAGAAAGAAAGTGAAAGACAGGTATCCTATGCCATCACTTATACGTGTTACGTAAAAATTGATACTCATGAACTTATTTCCAAGAGAAGGAAAAGCATGGATTAAGAGAGAAAAATTACGTTTAACCAAATGGAAAAGTGTAAGGAATGTATGAATTACGATATGGGGGTTAACAGACATGTACTAATACATATGAAATATATAATCACAAAATACCTATGGAATACCAAGACAGGTCTACTCAACGCTCTGTAATAACCTACACGGTAAAGGATCCAAAGATAAATAGACAGATACATTGATATAATGAACCAGATTCTGTACACCTAGGAGAAACAAACTAGTTTTATCAAATTGGCTCTGATAATTAATAAAAATTAAATTTACAAAACAAACAAGAATTAAGGAGATATAAGCTCTTGGGGATGTGCCCTGGCACTTTCCACTCTAATTTGCAGCCTACTAACACGATTTCCAGGAAGGCTCTGCTGCCCAAAAACGCAGAGTTGGAAATGTAGAAATGCTGCCGCCTTGTGGCCGTTTCCCGCAAGAGCGGCTTTAAGCCCACAGCTAATGGTCTCTTAACATTCCCAAGGACTCAGGGCTGTAAAGGACACCTGCCCTAAACAATTGAGCTGAGGTAGGGAATGGACAAGAAAATTCAAATCTGGCCAAATTTTCAAGAAGATTCTATGAAGAGGTAAGTTTGACTGACTCTCTTTAAAAAAAGCAATACAGGAAAATGGGTAAAAGCTCAACCTCAGGAATTATTAGACTCAGGCAAATCTAATCTGCAAAAAGGTTTCAACTCACACAGGTCGACTGACCATCAACAAAAAGCCTACAAATAAAGAATGCTGAAGTGGTTGTTGAGAACTGTGTACCCTCTAGCTGCTGGTGAGATGTAAAGTGGTAACAGCCAATAATGAGAGCAGAAAGGAGCTGCGTTTAAAAGTAAAAATTGAGCTACCGTTCGACGCAGCAGGCCCACCGCTGTGCCTCTCACCTGAGAAGACCAGAATCCAGAAGACAGACGCTGCCAAAGCTGCACTGCAGCCTTATTCACAATAGCCAAGACATGGAAGCAACCTAAATGCCCATCAACAGATGAATGGATAAAAAGATGTGGTCCACATACACAAAGGAATATCAGCCATGGGAAACAACAGAACACTGCTCTTTGAGGTACCACAGATGAGCCTAGAGGTAATCACAGAACATGAGGTAAGTTGGAAAGCAAAAGTCATATATCCTATGATATCACTTACACGTGTTACCTAACAACTGACAAAAATGCACCAGGGAAGCCCCACTGGACCCATTGTGACATCAACTTGGGTTAAAACTCCATTTTCCCCTGACTCCATGAGCTCACATTCTGAGCACAGTTATACTTAGCATCCCCAGGGATTAGGCTTAGCACAGAGCCAGTGTCCAATAATACTCTAAATGGCTGCCCTTTCCACACTGCACAGCTACTCTTTAAATGTTCGCATGTTCTCCTGGGAATCATCTCTGCATTTTAAAAGTACATTCTTCACAATGCACCACGAATGCATGTGTGCTTCTAATGGGGGAGCTGGCCCATTCTCCACACCATCCTTTGCTTTCTGGACTTTTCCTTAGACCCTCCTACCCCTCAGAGCCTTAGCCTCTGGTGCTTTGAATTTCTTCCTGTGCTAGCCTGTGAGTGGTCCACACAGGCTACTTCTAAGGAAATTACCAGACAACAGGCCACCTCCAGCCTAATATGTCATGAAAATCATGACCTCATAGGGAAGGCAGCTTGGCTGCATTCATCCTATTTCTAAAGGCAGGACTAAACAAAAATGTAAAATAACAGTGGATCAGGCCAGAATAAGGCTTTGGTGGATCAGGAAGGAAACCCCAGGGCCACCCAAGAGAAAAGGGCTTTACCATGCTGCCTGCTGACAATCTACAAGGCAGCAGAGGGAATCCCAAGTTCAAGGGCTCCCGGAGGAGCCAGGAGTTGCTCTTTCTCCATCTTTGAGCAGAAGGTTCGCCGGGGGATCCTGGCACTAAATGAACCAAGAGACTAAGCAGAAATGACATTCTTTTCTGCAGAGGAGGCACCAAAAGGAAAGGGCTGGGCTTGCTTACTAAGTACCTTCCCCCCACCCCCATAATAAAGATCTGTGTCTGACTCTCACCTCCTGAGGACCACAGACCACTTTCCTTAGGGATAAATGAACAGACATTACAAGATGCCTAGGGTGTGCCAAGCACTTCCACTTGTCTCAGCGTATCCTCAAAACAAACCCCCGAGGTACATAATGTTTTCCCATTTTACACACAAGGAGATGGAGAGTTGAAAGAATCAGGTCACTTGCCCAAGCTCACAGAGCCAGTGGGCGGCCACAGTTGGCATTCACTGCCAAGTCCACCTGTATTAAACCCAGACTCCCCTCCCCTACACTGTGCAGCATCCTGGCACCTGTGGGGGAGGTGCTCTTCCCTCTCAGCCCTGCCCTGGAAGCCACCGGCAGAGGAATGGGCACAGGGGTCAGACCTGCCCTGTAGGGCTCTCTCTCCTGAGACCCTGAACCTCAGGCAGAATGACACACCGAAAAACAGTTGGTGCAGACACATCCAAGAGACCTCTAACTCCCCGGGGGACTGCCCCTCCGTTCCTGCTGCCTAGATTCCTGCAACTGCCCCGCATCCTGTCCTTTCCCAGCCTCCTTCCTCAGCATGCATTTCGTTTCTGTGAACTCCCTATTCATCTCCTTTGCCCGTTCTTCCACTAAAGTATTTGACTTTTCCTTATTCTTTTGCAAAAGCACTTTATATCTCATGAATATTAACCATGTGCTTGTTATATAGGCTAAGTTTTCAGATTGCCATTAATCTTTAAACTTTAAGGTGGAATTTTCTCTCTAGACAGAAAATTTAAGCTTTTAAGCTTAAATCATTTAAGAAAACATTTATTCTATAGCAGAGTTTTTCAACATTGGCACCATTGACAATTATATTTTGGGGGATCTCCAGTACATTGTAGAATGTTTAGCAGCATCCCTGGCCTCTACCCACCAGATGCCAGTAGCACCCCACCCCTCAAGTTGAGACAAATCAAAAATGTCTCCAAACATTGTCCAAGTCCCCACGAGGCAAAATCATCCCTGGTTGAGAACTGCTGTGTTATGGTTTCTGACTTCAGTACCAAGCTTATAAAGTCTATTTCTACCTATAATTTTAAAAAGTGACCTGTTGTATTTTTGTCTTGCCTTCCATGGTTTTATTTTTCACATTTAAATCTTCAACCTATGTGGAATATACTTTGGCATAAGAAGAGAGCTAAGAAACAAAATATTATGACGGCATTGAACTTACCCCTGGGAAGAGGCGGTCCCACCATGTGAGTAGCTCTTGATATGCGAGACATTTAATAATCCCAATGTACAAAGTTACGTGACACCTCACGGGGTGAAGAGTTGCACCTGTCATCCAATGGCTGGCATAGAGTTGGCCAAGATGGGATCTTCCCACAGCTTTGGGGAGTCTCTACTGGGTCTAAACCAGATGTGCTCAATAAATTTTGGGTGAGTGGGAATGTGTTTGCTAGTTGCTATTTTACCCTTTGCATAATCAACACCACCTTCTGAAACCAACAACACACCACTCTATTCTGGAGTCATCTGGAAAATTCTCAGTGATCTTCTGTTTTAGTAGAAAAAACAACAGAGTGAAAGGCTAACTTTGTATTTCATTGCCCTTGGTTTGAACTTTTGTGTACTTTCTAATAAATATTTCAAATATTAATTATCATTTTTAAAAATCCCATTAGATTTCTACAGAATTTAATGAATTTAATGAATATAGTGGGCTCCCTCTAGTGGTCACAAGAAAATCTCCAATTCCCAAAAGTCAATACATAACCTCTTGTAAGTATGTAATTTACATTCAGACTTCAATGCAAATTTTTGTGAACTTCCCCTTGCCAAAAGTTTACATGTAAGATTGGGAATAAAGTTTATATATCAGTGCTAATAAATTCCTAATATGCAAATGGACATATGATAGCTATAAAACACAAAAACTTATCTGAAAGCAACTAATTTTGTTTTTCATGTTTTTTTTCCTTAAAGTTCACTGAGAATGGCATGTGTATAAGTGGCTTAATTTGTGTATCTAAGCATGTCAGTATGTCTTCTTAATAAATATTCTGTATTGAAACAAAAAAACAAACAAAAAAAAACCCAAAACGTCTTGAGTGCCCCCAAGACATTTATTTACAGGACACAGTACATTTTACAATGAATAGGTTCAGAGTGGCTAGATGATGCCTTAAGAGACGACTTCTAATTATTTTCTTCCATTCATCAGTTGGTCTACAAATTGGTTCATAAGGCCACTGTCCAAAACTATGCTTATCATCTTCCCTTCTAAATCCCTCTTTGGGGATTTCCTGTTTCTGTTCAGGATATCACCCTCCCCCAGGCTTCCAGCTTCGGGCACCTCTGTCCCCTCCTGTGCCCATCCATCCTGTTTGTGAGTTTTGTCCACCACATGGCCCAGTGCCTCTCACAGCTGTTCCCTGCCATCAATTCTCATGGCCCTCATTCAAGTTCTCATGACCTCTCCTCCAGGGCAGGTATTCAGCAAATATTTATCATCCCTTCTCCACATGCCCAGCACTGTTCTAGGCTCAGGGGACGCATCGGGGAACAAGACAAGATTGTCCGCATGCAGAGCACCCTCTCAGTGGGCTTCTCTGCTGAAGCAAACTTGTGATCCTGTCCATCCTCCATGCTGTTTCTAGAGTCCTCCTCTTAAACCTGAACTCTACTCACATACCTTTCAACTGTGTCCCATGGAATGAAGCTCACATCCCTCCATAATCAAGACCCACCCTCACCTCTCATTATCACCTTCCAACGAAACAGAGCTCCCTGACACTCCCAGAGCTCCCCTCTGCCTCTGTTCAGTATGCCAGTTCTTGTGGAATGTGTCCCCCATCCCAGCTGGCTAAGATGCCAACCAGTCTTCAAAACCCTGCCCAACTGTCATCTTCCCCCACCCAGGCCTCCTTGATCTGAGGTGATCTCTCCCTCCTTTCAATTTCTGTGGGACTTTTTTTTTTAGTATTCTTCCCATTCTCTATATATCATGGCTCCTGTATGTGTGCCATCATGCTCTAACAACTGGGTACGCAATTCCTCTAACAATCTTAGTCAATGTCACCCACAGGACAAGCACAAAATAGGGTAGAGAGAGATGAATGTATGAATGAATGAATGAATTCTCCAGAGAATTCTGGTCAAAAAAAGTCAGACACACAAATTATCTTCTTCAACTTTGTACAGTCTGACATAATGGGATAAACTGCCATTAAGCTACTTAGTTTTACCATGAACGCAAGTCAACTAGCATTTACCACATTCAAAAAAGTATCATTAAAAAAATCCACAAATAAGAAATAACTCAAAGTAGGATAACCATTTTTTGCTTCAACGTAGTAAGAAAGTACCCCAACCCCCACCCTGCTGCCCTAAGCAAATTCCTAAACCTACAAATACAGTAAACAGGCTGAATAGAGTAACTGACCATTTCTGTTCCACTCTGCGACATTTGCCATAAACTGTCACTGAAATGTATCAGGTTCTGTATCATTTCCACATTGTACTTCATGTCCTCCTACTGCAGAGTTTCACTCCTCTGCTCAAACTTCCAAACATTTTCACAGAGCAGCGAACTTCTAACTCTGATAAATCTGTTTATTAATTTCTGGAAAGTCACCCTACACTGCAAGCACAGTCCCTATCATTTGGAAACCACACGCCATGCCTCTGGGATATTATGCAAGAACACAAAAAGGCACAGAAAGGAAATGAAAAGTATTACTGTTTTTCTGAAAAGTTCTTCATACTCTCCAGGGCAGGTTGAGCCCAGTTAGAAACCAGTGCAAACTGTGCAAAAGGGCAGAGCCGCAGGCTTTGCATGATGAGGCCTTCCAGATGCTGTTAGTGGATGACGAGAGTTCACAGGACACACGTTTTCTTTTCCTTTCCGGTTCCCTCACTTCTGGGCTCTGTCACCAGCATTTTCTCACCCACATCCCAGAAGAACGTGCCATGGAAGTCTGTCAGGCCTTTGCTCGTTCCCTCCAGGATATTCCCAGCCAACCGCCAACTCTGAATCGCCTTGTCCCTACCTCTCTGGCAGCCCTGGCAACAATCAGGAAGGTAAGAGGCTGCACGCAGTGAGTCTGGACTGGCCTGGGGGCAAGGGATCTGGGTTCCTGGTAACCACTAACTCACTTTCAGGAAGCAGTGCCAGGCCCTGTTACAAACTCTCTACAAGCTCATTCAATCCTCGCACGATTCTATGAGGTGGGAACTATTAGAAATCCCGCTTCACAGATGAAAAACTGAGGCACAGGGAGGATAAGTTCGAGGTCATGGAGTTGGTAAGGGACAAAGAATTTGTTTTTTGTTTTTTAATTTATTTATTTCATTTATTTTTGGCTGCATCAGGTCTTCATTGCTGCATGTGGGCTTTCTCTAGTTGCAGCGAGCGGGGGCTACTTTTCGTTCAGGTGTGCAGGCTTCTCATTGAAGTGGCTTCTCTTGTTGCACAGCATAGGCTCTAGGCGCACAGGCTTGAGTAGCTGTGGCACACGGGCTCAGTAGTTGTGGCTCGTGGGCTCTAGAGCACAGGCTCAGGAGTTGTGGTGCACGGGCTTAGTTGCTCCGTGGCATGTGGGATCTTCCTGGGCCAGGGATCGAACCTGTGTCCCCTGTATTAGCAAGCAGATTCCCAACGACTGTGCCACCAAGGAAATCTGGGACAAAGAATTTGAATCAGGCAGTCTGGATCCAAAATTCAAGTGCTTACTCACTGAGCTGAACTGTCTGTTGGACCAGCTCAACAGAGGGAAGAGACTTATGTGCTTGAAGAGGAGGCAAGCCTCTGGTCAAACTCAGGGTCTGTCCATAGTCCCCGCTTAGGATCACCTGGACATGTCTGGACAGCTGCCCCCGGAGCCAGACTGAAGTGGTCATCTATTATTTATGTCTGCCCAGCTGCATCCCTTTTCTCTTTTTCTGGGAATAACACCCTACTTTTTTTGAGGTAACCACCCTCCACCACTCTCAGCCTACATGATTCTGGTAGTGTCAACCCTCCCCCACAACGGCCTCCCTCCGTGTCCAAGACCATTCACATGACCCACACCTGGCCAATCAATGTGTCCCATCCTCCAGGAACAGCAATTTGTACAGGGAGAGGCATCTGCCCCAAGACAGGCAAATCAGGGTCAATGCTGGGACTTCTTTCTTCAATCACAGTAAAATACAGACAAAATTTAAATACCATTTTCACCATTTAAAAGTGCAGAATTTCATGGCATTTAGTACCTTCACAAGGTTGTAAAACCATCGCCACTATCCATTTTCCAGAACTTTTCCATCTTTCCAAACAGAAACTCTGTACCCAGCAACAATAACTCTCTGTATTCGTCTGCTTGGCCTGCCAAAACTAAGTACCGTAGTTTGGGTGGCTTAAACAACAGAAATCGATTTTCTCACAATTCTGGAGGTTATAAGTCAGAGATCAAGGTGTCAGCAGGGTTGGTTTCTTCTGAGGCCACTCTCCCTGGCTTCATGTCATCTTCCCTCTGTGTGTGTCTGTGTCCTAATCTCTTCTTATAAGGACACCAGTCATAGTGGATGAGGGCTCACCCTAATGGCCTCACTTTACCTTATTTACCTCTTTAAAGACCCTGTCTCAAATACAGTCACATTCTGAGGTACTAGGTGGGGGTTAAGACTTCAACATATGAATTTGGAGGGGGATACAATTCAGCCCATAACACTCCCCATTCCCTAATGCTGACACCTTTGAGAAAGGGAAGTTCTCTATCTGCTGGGGTTGCTGGGAAGGTCTGACATACTGCTGGGGCTGTTGGTGGCCACTTTCCCACCCCAAGGAGACAGTGTCTGAAAATGACTCAGGGAAGAGCTGAGAGGCAGACAGAGACCCCTGAGCCCAGACATACCTGAAACTGGCTGTACCTCTGACCTCTCTATTCCAGTTGTGTAAGCTAATAAGTTTCCTTTTCGTTTGTTTATTTTATTAACAGAATTAAAAGACTTAGTTAACATAAGGAGCTTTTACACCAGAATGGCCCATATCTCCAGGATGTGCAGGATGTGCCCACTCGGCAGCTGTTTAAGCAGCAGAGTCAAATCCAAACCTCTCAGGCTCCAGGGTGCTGGCCCCGACCCGTCCCTTGGGATGCTCACATGTTCACAGCACAGTGGGGACTGGGTCGTGCCCAAGTCTCCCACAGAGCAGACTTCGGGGACACCCCCTGCAACATTCTAGAATTGTTGCTCTGGTGTGGTGCCCCAGACTGAGGGCTCCTATCCTTTCAGCCCAGTGACCCAAAGCCCTGCAGCAGTGCCTGCTTCATGATGGGCTTCAGTACAGAGCATGAGGAAGGCAGGGAACGGGGCAAGACAACAGTTCTCCTTCCCTCCAACAGTTCCCTGAAGGACAGTCTGTAAGAACACAGGATGGGAAACAATTCAAACGGCCTTGGGGTGGGGACTGGCCAGGTACCTCACAGGACAGCCCAACAGGATTTTGTCTTTTAACCCAAAACAAGGTAACACCTGCTCTCTGATACATGGAATGATTCAGACCATCTCAGAGGGAAACCGCAAACCGAGAAAGCAACACCGGGACAACAACATATACCATTTGTGTAAAACCAGGAAGGGAGCTTCTCAATGAAATGTAATTAAATGACCTCAAAAATCTCAAAAACTGTCCTACACCATAGCCACCAGCCACACTTGGCAATTTAAATTAAGATTAAACAAATTTTTTTTTATTGAAGTGTAGTTGATTTACTAAGTTGTGCCAATCTCTGCTGTAGAGCAGAGTGACTCAGTTATACAGCATACACTCTTTTTTTATATTCTTTTCCATTATGGTCTATCACAGGATATTGAATATAGTTCCCTGTGCTACACATTAGGACCTTGCTGTTAATCCATTCTAAATTAAACAAAAATTTTAAATTCAGTTTGTCAGTTGCACTAGCCATGTTTCAGAGGCTTGGTAGCCCCACATGGCTAGTAGTGGCTGCTCGATTAGCAGAGAGATAGAATATTTCCATCATCACAGAAAGTTCTATTGTAAAGGACTCCTCAGAAGGACATCAGCAGAAGGGTAAAGGGCCCCTGGAAAGAGGAGCAGGAGAACCGGAGAAGAGGAGGGGAGGGGAATTAGTTTTCACATGTAATCTTCTGTAGTACTTGAATCTTTCATCACATATTATTTCCTATTCAAAAATAAACATTTTAAAACTTTAAACACATTTTAAAACAATAAGTACATAAGTAATAAGAAAAGAAGACGTTGGAATCCCCAGGGACATGGGTAAGCCACATGAATCTACAGCCCTGAGTTCTCCGCTGAAGGAAGAGAAGTCTCCTTTGAGGCAGGTGTATGAGGAACAGCAGCATGAGGGGGCTCCCAGGTGGCAGCCCTACACACGTGATTCAGACCTGGTGGTGTAGGAAGTTCCTATGTCCCCCAAATTTTGATTATCACAGCAACCTTATAATTAGGGTGATTAATGGTCCCATTTATTTTAGTTTCCTAAGGCTGCCACAACAAATGACCACAAACTAGGTGACTTAACATGACAGAAACCTATTGTCTCACAATTCTGGAGGCCAGAAGTCCAAAACCAAGATGTTGGCAGAGCTCGTTCCTTCTGAAAGCTCTTAAGGAGAATCCCTTCCATGCCCCTCTTCAGCTTCGGTGGCTGACGGCAATCCTGGGTGTTCTTAGGTTTGTAGATGCATCACTCTGGCCTCTGCCTCTTTCTTCCCATGGCCTTCTCCTCTGGGTGTTTCTGTGTCTCAAATCTCTTACCTCTGACTCTTATAAGGACACTCATCATTGGATTTAGGGCCTAGCCTAAACCCTGGATGATCTCATCCCAAGATCCTTAAATTAATTATGTCTGCAGGGCTTCCCTGGTGGCGCAGTGGTTGAGAGTCCGTCTTCCGATGCAGGGGACGCAGGTTCGTGCGCTGGTCCGGGAAGATCCAACATGCCGCACGGAGCGGCTGGACCCGTGAGTCATGGCCACTGAGCCTGCACATCTGGAGCCTGTGCTCCGCAACGGGAGAGGCCACAACAGTGAGAGGCCCACGTACCGCAAAAAAAAAAAAAAAAAAATTATGGCTGCAAAGACCCTATTTCCACATAAGGCCACATTTACAAATACCAGGGGTTAGGACTGGGACATATCTTTTGGGGGGTGGGGGACACAATTCAACTCACTATACCGTTTTATAGACAAGGAGTTCAAGGTTCAAGGGCCTCTCACTTGCCTGAGGTCACAGGGCTAGTTCAGAGCACAGCTCTGCCAGTCCTCCCACCACTGACTCCAGCAAGAGAAGAATCTTGACCTTCCAGCCCGAAGCCTGCCCCTCCCTTCAGCCTCAGAGCTCCCCGCACCCACTTCACAATGGGTAACACACACAGAAGAGCCACCCCCTTCTTTGGCCTCGCTTATCTGTCTTGCCGCATCCTAGGATCTGACAAAAGATTACACTGTCCTCTGGGCCGTGGGAAGGAACTGGGCTAGGGGGATCTGCGGGTATCTCAGATGAGATGGGGTATCTCAAAAGAGGGTGGTCTGCATGTCCAGACTCCAAAAGTCTGCAGGGCAGATCAGAGCCAGGGAGAAAGGGAATGAGTTAAGGCTTCTGGTGTTGGAGAAAAAGCCCTCTGTGCTTTTTATGGCAGAGGAGAATGTGCCAGCCTATGTGGTTTTGCACTGATAAAGGGCTCTAGTCTAAAGTGCTCAAGTGAGTTCTCCAGCTCAAGGTGACAGCAGAGGAAGAGAAGATGTGGACATGCGTGTGCACTGGGGCCTGGCAGAGGCTGCTACACCCCCTGGGCCACACTGACCATACCTGCCAGGACAGCCTGATGACAGCCACAAGACCCTCGGACCACGACAGCACAGCACTGACTGATGGGCACCCCCAGAGAGGACGGCAGGTCACCTTCCCTCCTCTCAGTGGAACTGAGGGTTCTGACCAGGATTTTGGCTTCCATGGTCATCCCAGAGGCCTTCTTGACACCTCTCCTGGTGGGTCAAGAGACCTCGAGGGAAGACAGACACAAGACTATCTCCAGGTCCTGGGCTTTGTGTTTCCTCCACGACATCAAAAAGCCTACAGAGCCCACTCCAGTATTGATATCATTTATTAACACAAACAGTAAGTGCCTGACCAAGATTTGGACCTGGTCTGGGTTTATTCCGGAGCTCCATGTCCCCTCACTGCCACCTCCTCCCTCTCAATCTATCATCTGTATTGGTGGTTTTCAAACTTTCAGTCAGCAACCCATAGCAAGGAATCCGTTTCACACTGCCATTTACAAATATAAATGGCTGACACAAAAACTTCACTCCAATATTTTTTATTGTAGTCTCTGCTAGTTCAAAATTTCAGAATGCTGGCTGCAACCCACATAACTGATTTCATGTCTCATAAAGGTGTTGTGACTCCCCGGTTTGTTTGTTTCTTTGGCCGCACCGCTCGGCTTGTGGGATCTTAGTTCCCCAACCAGGGATTGAACCCAGGGCCTTGGCAGTGAGAGTGTAGAGTCCTAACCACTGGACTGCCAGGGAGTTCCCAGTGACTCCCAGGTTTAAAAACCCTCATCTACATAACTCATATGAATTTACAACCATTCAATACTGAGAAAGAAAGAACAGGGGAGAAGCAAGAAGAATTGTTTTATACATTTTGCAGATCAGCCAAAACTTCATTGGTGGAACTGAATATTTTTCCCCCATTGAATTGCAATTTCTGACTTCCTGATCTGCTCATGATGTCATTACTTATCATGTCCTTTTCCCTCCTATTAAAACCTCAGAGTTCCTATGAAAGGCTAACTCAAGCTCGACTGTAAAATCCTCTTCCACTGGGTCCCCAGAGACTGACTGAATGTTCACACCATGGGTCCATCTTTGCACAAATCTCAGGGCATCTCCCAATCTCGAGATGTTAACCATCAGTCAGCTTGGTTTCTGGACCAGGTGAAGTGGTTTCAGAAATGCCAGACAACTTGGCTAATGGAAGGCATGACAGCAAGGAACAGGGCCCCTGGGTCCAGCTCCCACGTTCTCTCACCTCGTCCGGCATGGTGGGTCATCTGGGAATTGTTACAATTTTCCACTCATTCACTGGTATTACATACTGTTCTATGAGAGGATAATTCTAACCCTGAAAACACTGGGGATGAGACTACACCCCTAAATTCTCAGTCATAATATGTGCAAAGTTCCAATGAGGACAACTGGAAGACCAATATGAACCAGGATTTGAGCCACATGGGTTAGGAACCAACAAATCCTCAATTCTAGCCACAGCTGTCCTGGTCTACACCATCAAAACCCAAGACACATGATTATTTGAACAAATCAGACCATGTTTCCTGCTGCTTTCCTCTACCTCCACCAAAGAAATGAAAACCAAAAAAAACTATATTTGCCAGATTATTCCTCTACCCACCACCCCTCACATTCGAAACAGAGCTAGGGTCACAATGTTAACACTGTTTGGTTGGTTCATGTCTGTTTCTCCATCTTTAAAAGGGGATGGCTGCTACTTTCCTAGCATCTAAAAATTTATTGTAAGTCATCCCGAAGAATTTCTTAGGTCCTCCACCAATACCATCAGCCTCATCAAACCAAGTCAGTTAATTTTGCCAGAATCTTTAACAACATACCTACCAGGGAAGATGATGTAGGAAGAAAGGCTCCAGGACAGTCCACAAGGTACCACAGACAGCCTGAAACCCATGGTGATTCTCTTGACCATGGCCTTGGCAGTTTCGGGTAGCCAGGAGAGAGAAGACCAGGCCTATGGAAGTCAGGAGCCAGCAACGATCGAACATCCACTTACCTGGGGGACAGACACAGTCCGTCGGTGCTTCTCGAACTGTCCGGAGCTTGACTGGTCCCTCCATCTTCTGAACCAGGAAGAAAAGGGGTGAAAAATATGGATGAGTTTTGGAGCGGAGAGGGGTAGAAGTGGAAAAACAGCAAAAAACAACATATTTGAAAGATCTACAGTGGTGGTGTTGGTGCTTTCAAGAACAGTTTTGTAAAGGTCATTAAATTCTACAGGCAGTTTTAGAATGAGAGGAGAAACAGAAATAAACATTAAGCAATTACTTGCGAGCCCCTGAATAGAAGATGACAGGTTTCAGCTTTGTTAACAACATTTTCAAATACAAATCCAGGAATGACAAAGGGATCCGGTAGTCCCTGGCGTGAAGATAGGAGGGCAGAGCAGAGAGAGGCCAGGTAGGGCCAATCAAAACTCGCTCTTGAACATCTTTCCCTGCTCCGGAGACCACCCCTATCCAACCCCAGGAAGCCCCAGAGGCCCCTTGGCTGCAGCCCCTCCCAGCCCACTGGCTTCAGACCCAATGGTCCAGGGCTAATCCACCCTGATGACATTTTCCTTTCTTCTTACCAGTGGGGATCCTTGGCCTAGAAAATTTAGATCAGTACAATTTAACCAGAGTCTCTACACATGCCCAGCCCTGTGCTAGATTTGGGTGAAGGGAAAAGAACTACCACAGAAATGTAGTCAAAAGTCACAGCTCTGCTATTATGACAACTCACAGTACAGCCCTGGCATAATCATCACCTTATGTGACACTCGGGTAACCTCTGGGGCATGAATTATTGTCCCTGCCTCACAGTCAGGGGATACAAACTTGGAAAAAATAAGAAATTAATCCGCAATCCCAAATCTAGGTTTAAGGGAGTGAAGCAATTGGCCCATAATCCCCAAACTAGCCAAGACTTGAGTCCTGACAAGAATATACAAAGTATTAACCTTTCCCTAGGGAAAAACAAAACAAAAACAAAAAACAAAAAATCTTCCTAAAAGCAAAACAAAGCAAATCCCAAATGTGTTAACTTGAGTTAAAAATGCATACTACCACTAAAAGGGTTACTTAAGGTTCAAACCTAAAAATGTAATTTTTCTCAATAAAAAACATAGTAAAAATGCAAATACAAACACCTGGAAAATAGCACAACAAACAAAAAAAAATGTAATTTTCGAATCACTGTTTTAGAGGAGGTGAGAAGGCACTCCCAGTCTTGAGCCCTTGATCACCAAGCCTGGAATTTTCACATAAGAAGGGGCTGAACAGGGAATTCCCTGGAGATCCAGTGGTTATAACGGACTCCACGCCGAGGGCCTGGGTTCAGTCACTGGGCAGGGAACTAGGATTGCAGAAGCTGTGAGGCATGGCCATGAATGAATAAATAAATGAATAAATAAATAAATAAGAAAATAAATAAATACATAAAAATGGGCTGAACAGCCCAGGACCAGGAGCCTGAAATAAAAAATGTAACCAGGGGAGGCTCTGGCCCCTGCAAAGTACTTCCAAGTTCCACCGCCACTCCAATCTGCCAGCCTTGCCCTCAATTTCCAGATGGGCCACAGAGGCTGATACTGACAAGAGATGGAGTTAAGGCCAAGGATTTAGAGAACTGGAGGATGTACGATTTGGAACCTTGTGGTGGAGGTGTTTGTGAAAGCGGTACCACAACAGAACTTTTCTATCCCCCCCATACCTCTTAAACCCCCGCAAGGCCTTGGTTTGTCCCAGAAATCAGAACCTGGCTAGGCCTCTTGGCCCTGGGCTCTCAGCTCCTGTCCAGACCCACACCTGCCACTCACTCCTGCTTAAGCCTGGGGCACTCTTCCCTAGAACTGCCCACCGGGCCCAGAGCCACCCTGCAAGCAGTCCGTGCTGGCCCTGAGCCTCCATAGGTGTCCCCCACAGCTGCCACAGTTTCCTACCAGGCGGGTGAGACACAGCAGCAGCAGATACCACCCCCACCCCCACCCAACCACAGGCCATGTGCACTGGAGTCTGGAGCATCCAAGCCTTGCCCATCCTCACTGTACTGGAATGCTGCAGTAGGTGCCTGCAAGGCAGGTGTGAGCAGGACCTCGGAACTCACTTTTCCCCCATTATACTGGCAGGTACAATTACAGATTTCAAAATTCACTTGGAAAAAGAATCCAGCCTTCTAGTTTAAGCCAGTCAATTTGTATGAGAAGCTCTCAGCTGTTTTTATCATTTCTAGAAAGACTAGAAGCTACGCTAATTTCTTTTTTTAAAAAAAATAACAAAAGCATTTAATGCTAAAAAACAATTCGCTTTCAACAATTACTCTCACATCTGGGCGGCTCCCCTAAGGGGAAGGGGGCTTTATCAATTACTGATAGGAAATACAATTACTTTTAAGCTACTCTTATCTTCAAACAAATACTAAACAGAAAACTATTCAAGAAAGAAAAAAAACGTATTGTTAATGCTAGTAGATGGGATCATAAATAACTGATTGAGTTTTTGTTTCGTTATTTATTCTAACTCCTTTCATGCATTTGTTTTTTCTGGATTAGATAGTGAATCTGCAAAGCTTTATCTTAGTCCTCTATCCTCCCCCCCGCCCCCCACCCCCACCCCCAACTCTGGAGTTGGAACGCCCCTACTAGGAACACAAAGTGAAATGTCTGTATTAGAAACCCTGTCCCGTGATCTTTATTTCTTTATTATTTTTTTTAATTCTAAGAAAATATTCTTTTGTGTCCTGGTTTGTAAAAATGATCCAAAAGCCTCAACTTTCTACATTCAATTATCTGGCAGCACCCCTAGCATCTGCAAACAATATGGTCCTGGTTTTACAAATGCAAACAAGTCCTGACTCCAAAAGGAAATAAAGAAGGAGTTTCCGAGAAATGACGGGAGACTCTGGGAGTGTTGCCTCCAGAAGTAGTAAGAAGGAGAACTTGGAGTTGGGGGGACAAGAGCCGAGAGAAATCTAATCAGAGAAAATCATGCTTTCCAGAAAAGCATTACATGGTCAGATGATAAATTTATCAATGATCTGTTGAAGCATTAATCTCAAACTCTTCACCAGATGTTTGATCACATCCCTGAACAGCTGTATTTTGATGAAATATAGATTAATATATAAAAAAGGATGTAACGTTTTATTTCTGCAAAATGCTACAGATAAAGCCACAAAGACATTCCTATCCTTTGACAGAAAATTCCTACTCTAGGGAGTATATCCCAAGGAAATAAATCATCAGGAGCAAAAAAATGATACTCATGAAGTTGTGCCGCAAAACAGTGGGAGTACTTTAGTGAAGGATGGTGAATCCACTTCATGAAACTGTCATATCTTCATCAAAAATCATTATGAAGACTATGTAGCAACAAGGAAAACTGTTTATGATACAATAAATAATGTTTACATATGTGTAAATGTGCAGGAGTGGGATGGCAGCAATTACCAAAACATCAACCCACTTGGGTGCAGGGATTACAGTGATTTACTTCTTTAAAGTTCTTTCTATTTTGTAATATCATCTCAGTGAAAAAAAAAATCCTGGGGAGGAGAAAAGCCAAAATGAAGCCCTAAAATCTCCCTGCCTAGGGCAATTTTTGAATGAGAGACAGATGATTCTGTCTCCTCAGGAAGCCGTAACTAACTCCAGGATCAACCCGGATAATACACACAGGCACCACAAACACCAGAGGAGGACTTGCGGAGGATCAATCCTGCCCTGCTGCAGTCACATCCTCTCTGCCTTCTTTCCATCC
The DNA here is from genome assembly GCF_964341445.2 of Mesoplodon mirus. Taxonomy (NCBI): domain Eukaryota; kingdom Metazoa; phylum Chordata; class Mammalia; order Artiodactyla; family Ziphiidae; genus Mesoplodon; species Mesoplodon mirus. The sequence goes on from NC_138980.1 coordinate 27,857,512, forward strand.
TCTGTAGGGAAGGGCCCATGTGTACATTCTTATGGCCACTAGCAACACAAGACGGCAGCATTTCCTGGCCTCTTTAATATTCTTTTTTCATATCCCACCATGGTGATGATGAGGATAGCAAATATAAAGTATTATTATCATCAAGTTTATTGATTACTTACTATGTGCCAGGCACTGTGCCAACAACTGTTATCTTCTTGAGTCCTCCATAGAACCCCCATGAGGCTAGGAATATTGTTTTTATACTCATTTACAGATGAGAAAATTGAGATTCAGGGCAATGTAAGTGTCAGGACTGGACTTGAATCCTGGTATCAACTAACTTCAAACACAAAGTAAAAGAACCTCTGCTTACCAGCAATTTTAATGTCTAATAAAAAGAGGTGCTATAAAAAAATCCAGGCCATACAAAACTGTAGGGACGGAAATTAGGTCAGTGGTTGCCAAAGGTTGAGGGAGTAGGAGGAATGAAACACAAGGAGACTCATGGAGGAGCTGTGAGGTGATGGAACTGTTCTGCATAGTACTGGGGTGATGGATATACTCCAAGCATTTGTCAAAAACTATTGGACCATACATCACAATGAGGAAACTTTAATGGATACAAATTTTAAAAAATATCCAGGATGCTGGAAAATCCCAGGGTGGAATGCAGGCTGAAACAAATGAATATAACTATATTAAGATTACATGACATAACCTCACTGAAGGTAGTGGGGAAAAACATGTAACTGACCTAAGTCACTTTGCAAAATACTGTTTCAACTGAGACCTGTAAGGCTGAAGACCAAAGGAACTGTCCATAAATGCTGTACTCTGGTAGGTATAGTTGTTTCACACAGGGGTACAGGGTAGCAATTTTGAAATTACTATACATATATATTGGGGTTGAACAAGTGAGTAAATAAACTATGGGTAATGAGAGCCTGGTTTCTCACTGTCCAAGAAAGAAGTTATAAATAAGCAAAGGGGGAAGCTGGATTAGTCAGAGACATTACTATGAGGTCATGTTTATGTTATGTACACAGACAGATGCATACAGAAATAATTACAGGACCCGGAGGAAGATGGCGGAAGAGTAAGACACGGAGATCACCTTCCTCCCCACAGATACATCAGAAATTCATCTACACATGGAGCAACTCCTACAGAACACCTACTGAACGCTGACAGAAGACCTCAGACCCCCCCAAAAGGCAAGAAACTCCCCACATACCTGGGTAGGGCAAAAGAAAAAAAGAATAAACAGAGACAATAGGATAGGGACGGGACCTGCACCAGTGGGAGGGAGCCGTGAAGGAGGAAAGGTTTCCACACACTACAAGCCCCTTCGCGGGCGGAGACTGCAGGTGGCGGAGGGGGAAAGCTTCAGAGTAGCGGAGGAGAGCACAGCAACAGGGGTGTGGAGGGCAAAGCGGAGAGATTCCGGCACAGAGGATAGGTGCCCTCAGGCACACACCAGCCCGAGAGGCTTGTATGCTCGGCCTCCGGGGCGGGCGGGGCTGGGAGCTGAGGCTCGGGTATCAGCTTTCAGTCGGAGCGCAGGGAGAGGACTGGGGCTGGCGGCAGGAAGAGAGCCTGAAGGGGTTAGTGCACCATGGCTAGCCCGGAGGGAGTCTGGGGAAAGGGTCTGGAGCTGCCGAAGTGGCAAGAGACTTTTTTCCCTTTTGTTTCCTGGTGCGCGAGGAGAGGGCATTAAGAGGGCTGCTTGGGGAAGCGCCGGAGACAGGCGCGAGCCACGGCTAAAGGCGCGGACCTCGGAGACCGGCGTGGGACGCTAGGGCTGCTGCTGCCGCCCCCGCTGCGGGGCCTGTGTGTGAGCGTGGGTCACTGTCCGCCCTGCCTTCCAGGGGGCCTGTGCACCCCGCCACTGCCGGGGTCCCGGGACCTGGGGACGGCTTTCCCGGGAAAGCGCACGGAGCGCCTTGGACTGCTGCAACGTCATGCCGGCCTCTGCCGCCGCAGGCCCGCCCCACACTGCGCGCCCCTCCCTCCCCTCTGCCTGAGTGAGCCAGAGCTCCCGAATCAGCGGCTCCTTTAAACCCGTCCTGCCTGAGCGAAGAACGGACGCCCTCCAGCGACCTACGTGCAGAGGCGGGGCCAGGTCCAAGGCTGAGACCTGGGAGCTGTGAGAGCAGAGACAGGGAAATCTCTCTGTGCAGCCTCGGAGGCAGCGGATTAAAGCTCCATGGCCCATTTGATGTGCCCTGCATCTGTGGAGTGCATAAATGGACAGCGAATCATCCCAAATTGAGGAAGTGGACTTTGAGATTAAGATTTAAGACTTTCCCCCCTTTTGCTCTTTTTACAACGAATTATCCCAAATTAAGGAGGTGGACTTAGAGAGCAAGATTTCAGACTTCTCGCCCTTTTCCTCTTTTTACAACAAATTATCCCAAATTGAGGAGGTGGACTTGGAGAGCAAGATTTTTGATTTTGCCCCCTGCTCTCTTTTTGTGAATGTGTATGTGTAATCTTCTGTGCAAGAGTCTCTCTGTATAGTTTTGTTTCCACCATATGTCCCAGGGTTCTATCTGTCCGTTTTTTTTTTTCAATAATTACTTTTTAATTTTAATAACCCTACTATATTTCATACTTTATTCTATTTTACTTTACCTGCTCTTTCTTTTTTTTTCATACCTTCCCTTCCTTCCTCCGCTCCTCCTTTCCTTCTTTTTCTTTCCTCCCTCCCACCCTCCCACCTTTCTTCTTTCCACTTCCTATTTCTTTCCTCCCTCCCTCCCTCCCTCCTGTCTCTCTTTCTTTCTTTCCTCCCTCCCTCCCTCCCTCCCTCCCTCCCTTCTTCCATTCACTCTTCCTTTTGCTTTCTTTCCTCCCTTCCTCCCTCCTCTCTTTCTTTCTTTCCAACCTTCCTCCATCCCTCCCTCCTTTCTTTCTTTCTTCCTTACTTCCTTCCTTCCTTTCTTCCCTTCTTCCTTTCTTTCCCTCTCTCTTTCTTTCTCCTACTAATTCTTTCTTTCTACTTTTTCTCCCTGTTATTCTGAGCCGGGTGGATGAAAGGCTCTTGGTGCTGCAGCCAGGAGTCAGTGCTGTGCCTCTGAAGTGGGAGAGCCAACTTCAGGACACTGGTCCACAAGAGACCTTCCAGCTCCACATATCAAGCAGTGAAAATCTCCCAGAGATCTCCATCTCAGCACCAGCACCCAGCTTCTGTCAACGACCAGCAAGCTACAGTGCTGGTCACCCTATGCCAAGCAACTAGCAAGGCAGGAACACAAACCCACCCATTAGCAGAGAGGCTGCCTAAAAACATAATAAGGCCACAGGCACCCCAAAACACACCACCAGACGTGGACCTGTCCACCAGAAACACAAGATCGAGCCTCAACCACCAGAACACAGGCATTAGTCCCCCCCACCAGGAAGCCTACACAACCTACTGAAACAACCTTAGCCACTGGGGACAGACACCAAAAACAACGGGAACTACGAATCTGCAGCCTGCAAAAAGGAGACCCAAACACAGTAACATAAGCAAAATGAGAAGACAAAAAAACACACAGCAGGTGAAGGAGCAAGATAAAAACCTACCAGACCTAACAAATGAAGAGGTAATAGGCAGTCTACCTGAAAAAGAATTCAGAATAATGATAGTAAAGATGATCCAAGATTCTATTTCCAAGATCCAAAATCTTGGAAATAGAATAGACAAAATGCAAGAAACAGTTAACAAGGACCTAGAAGAACTAAAGATGAATCAAGCATCGATTAAAAATACAATAAATGAAATGAAAAATACTCTAGATGGGATAAATAGCAGAATAACTGAGGCAGAAGAACGGATAAGTGAGGTGGAAGATAAAATAGTGGAAATAACTACTTCAGAGCAGAATAAAGAAAAAAGAATGAAAAGAACAGAGGACACTCTCAGAGACCTCTGGGACAACATTAAATGCACCAACATTCGAATTATAGGGGTTCCAGAAGAAGAAGAGAAAAAGAAAGGGACTGAGAAAATATTTGAAGAGATTATAGTTGAAAACTTCCCTAATATGGGAAAGGAAATAGTTAATCAAGTCCAGGAGGCACAGAGAGTCCCATATAGAATAAATCCAAGGAGAAATACGCCAAGACACATATTAATCAAACTGGCAAAAATTAAACACAAAGAAATCATATTAAAAGCAGCAAGGGAAAAACAACAAATAACACACAAGGGAATCCCCATCAGGTTAACAGCTGATCTCTCAGCAGAAACTCTACAAGCCAGAAGGGAGTGGAAGGACATATTTAAAGTGATGAAGGAGAAAAAAGTGCAACCAAGATTACTCTACCCAGCAAGGATCTCATTCAGATTTGATGGAGAAATTAAAACCTTTACAGACGAGCAAAAGCTGAGAGAGTTCAGCACCACCAAACCAGCTTTACAACAAATGCTAAAGGAACTTCTCTAGGCAAGAAACACAACAGAAGTAAAAGACCTACAATAACGAACCCAAAACAATTGAGAAAATGGGAACAGGAACATACATATCAATAATTACCTTAAATGTAAATGGACTAAATGCTCCCACCAAAAGACACAGACTGGCTGAATGGATACAAAAACAAGACCCATATATATGCTGTCTACAAGAGACCCACTTCAGACCTAGAGACACATACAGACTGAAAGTAAGGGGATGGAAAAAGATATTCCATGCAAATAGAAATCAAAAGAAAGCTGAAGTAGCAATTCTTATATCAGACAAAATAGACTTTAAAATAAAGACTATTAGAAGAGACACAGAAGGACACTACATAACAATAAAGGGATCGATCCAAGAAGAAGATATCACAATTGTAAATATTTATGCACCCAACATAGGAGCACCTCAATACATAAGGCAAATACTAACAGCCATAAAAGGGGAAATCGACAGTAACACAATCATAGTAGGGGACTTTAACACCCCACTTTCACCAATGGACAGATCATCCAAAATGAAAATAAATAAGGAAACACAAGCTTTAAATGATACATTAAACAAGATGGACTTAGTTGATATTTATAGGACATTCCATCCAAAAACAACAGAATACACATTTTTCTCAAGTGCTCATGGAACATTCTCCAGGATAGATCATATCTTGGGTCACAAATCAAGCCTTGGTAAATTTAAGAAAATTGAAATTGTATCAAGTATCTTTTCCAACCACAATGCTACCAGACTAGATATCAATTAGAGGAAAAGATCTTTAAAAAATACAAACACATGGAGGCTAAACAATACACTACTCAATAACGAAGTGATCACTGAAGAAATCAAAGAGGAAATTAAAAAATACCTAGAAACAAATGACAATGGAGACACGATGAGCCAAAACCTATGGGACGCAACAAAAGCAGTTCTAAGGGGGAAGTTTATAGCAATAAAATCCCACCTTAAGAAACAGGAATCATCTCGAGTAAACAACCTGACCCTGCACCTAAAGCAATTAGAGAAAGAAGAACAAAAAAACCCCAAAGTTAGCAGAAGGAAAGAAATCATAAAAATCAGATCAGAAATAAATGAAAAAGAAATGAAGGAAACGATAGCAAAGATCAATAAAACTAAAAGCTGGTTCTTTGAGAAGATAAACAAAATTGACAAACCATTAGCCAGACTCATCAAGAAAAGAAGGGAGAAGACTCAAATCAATAGAATTAGAAATGAAAAAGGAGAAGTAACAACTGACACTGTAGAAATACAAAGGATCATGAGATATTACTACAAGCAACTCTATGCCAATAAAATGGACAACCTGGAAGAAATGGACAAATTCTTAGAAATGCACAACCTGCCAAGACTGAATCAGGGAGAAATAGAAAATATGAATAGACCAAACACAAGCACTGAAATTGAAACTGTGATTAAAAATCTTCCAACAAACAAAAGCCCAGGACCAGATGGCTTCACAGGCGAATTCTATCAAACATTTAGAGAAGAGCTAACACCCATCCTTCTCAAACTCTTCCAAACAATATCAGAGGAAGGAACGCTCCCAAACTCATTCTACGAGGCCACCATCATCTTGATACCAAAACCAGGCAAAGATGTCACAAAGAAAGAAAACTACAGGCCAATATCACTGATGAACAGAGATGCAAAAATCCTCAACAAAATACTAGGAAACAGAATCCAACAGCACATTAAAAGAATCATACACCGTGACCAAGTGGGGTTTATTCCAGGAAAGCAAGCATTCTTCAATATACGCAAATCAATCAATGTGATATACCATATTAACAAGTTGAAGGAGAAAAACCATATGATCATCTCAATAGATGCAGAGAAAGCTTTCAACAAAATTCAACACCCATTTATGATAAAAACCCTGCAGAAAGTAGGAATAGAGGGAACTTTCCTCAACATAATAAAGGCCATATATGACAAACCCATAGCCAACGTTGTCCTCAATGGTGAAAAACTGAAACCATTTCCACTAAGATCAGGAACAAGACAAGGCTGCCCACTCTCACCACTCTTATTCAACTTAGTTTTGGAAGTTTTAGCCACAGCAATCAGAGAAGAAAAGGAAATAAAAGGAATCCAAATTGGAAAAGGAGAAGTAAAGCTGTCACTGTTTGCAGATGACATGATACTATACATAGAGAATCCTAAAGATGCTACCAGAAAACTACTAGAGCTAATCAATCAATTTGGTAAAGTAGCAGGATACAAAATTAATGCACAGAAATCCCTTGCATTCCTGTACACCACTGATGAAAAATCTGACAAGGAAATCAAGAAAACACTCCAATTTACCATTGCAACAAAAAGAATAAAATATCTAGGAATAAACATACCTAAGGAGACAAAAGACCTGTATGCAGAAAATTATAAGACACTGATGAAAGAAATGAAAGATGATACAAATAGATGGAGAGATATACCATGCTCCTGGATTGGAAGAATCAATATTGTGAAAATGACTCTACTACCCAAAGCAATCTACAGGTTCAATGCAATCCCTATCAAACTACCACTGGCATTTTTCACAGAACTAGAACAAAAAATTTCAAAATTTCTTTGGAGAAACAAAAGACCCCGAATAGACAAAGCAATCTTGAGAACGAAAAATGGAGCTGGAGGAATCAGCCTCCCTGACTTCAGACTATACTACAAAGCTAGAGTAATCAAGACAGTGTGGTACTGGCATAAAAACAGAAAGGTAGATCAATGAAACAGGATAGAAAGCCCAGAGATAAACCCACGCACATATGGTCAACTTATCTTTGATAAAGGAGGCAGGAATGTACAGTGGAGAAAGGACAGCCTCTTCAATAAGTGGCGCTGGGAAGACTGGACAGGGACATGTAAAAGTATGAGATTAGATCATTCCCTAACCCCATACACAAAAATAAGCTCAAAATGGATGAAAGACCTAAATGTAAGGCCAGAAACTATCAAACTCGTAGAGGAAAACATAGGCAGAACACTCTATGACATAAATCACAGGAAGATCCTTTTGGACCCACCTCCTAGAGAAATGGAAATAAAAACAAAGATAAACAAATGGGACCTAATGAAACTTCAAAGCTTTTGCACAGCAAAGGAAACCATAAACAAGACCAAAAGACAACCCTCAGAATGGGAGAAAATATTGCAAATGAAGCAACTGACAAAGGATTAATCTCCAAAATTTACAAGCAGCTCATGCAGCTCAATAGCAAAAAAACAAACAACCCAATCCAAAAATGGGCAGAAGACTTAAATAGGCATTTCTCCAAAGAAGATATACAGACTGCCAACAAACACATGAAAGAATGCTCAACATCATTAATCATTAGAGAAAAGCAAATCAAAACTACAATGAGATATCATCTTACCCCAGTCAGAATGGCCATCATCAAGAAATCTAGAAACAATAAATGCTGGAGAGGGTGTGGAGAAGAGGGAACACTCTTGCACTGCTGGTGGGAATGTGAATTGGTACAGCCACTATGGAGAACAGTATGGAGGTTCCTTAAAACACTACCAATAGAACTACCATATGACCCAGCAATCCCACTACTAGGCATATACCCTGAGAAAACCACAATTCAAAAAGAGACATGTACCCAAATGTTCATTGCAGCTCTATTCACAATAGCCCGGAGCTGGAAACAACCTAAGTGTCCATCATCGGATGAATGGATAAAGAAGATGTGGCACATATATACAATGGAATATTACTCTGCCGTAAAAAGAAATGAAATTGAGCTATTTGTAATGAGGTGGATAGACCTAGAGTCTGTCATACAGAGTGAAGTAAGTCAGAAAGAGAAAGACAAATACCGTATGCTAACACATATATATGGAATTAAAAAAAAATGTCATGAAGAACCTAGGGGTAAAACGGGAATAAAGACACAGACCTACTTGAGAATGGACTTGAGGATATGGGGAGGGGGAAGGGTAAGCTGTGACAAAGCGAAAGAGAGGAATGGACATATATACACTACCAAACGTAAGGTAGATAGCTAGTGGGAAGCAGCCGCAGAGCACAGGGAGATCAGCTCGGTGCTTTGTGACTGCCTGGAGGGGTGGGATGGGGAGGGTGAGAGGGAGGGAGATGCATGAGGGAAGCGATGTGGGAACAGATGTATATGTATGACTGATTCACTTTGTTATAAAGCAGAAGCTAATAAAAAACTAAAAATAAAAAAAAATAATTACAGTTATGTGAATAGAGAGTGAATAATAACCCTAGCTGCCTGCAGAGAAGACCTACAGCCAGTGACACCCTCGTAGCAACAAGCACATTCAGCACCTAGATCTTGGTTTCTAAATATCATTCTCCAATAAAAAGAACCATGACTCCTTGGAGAAATGACTGATTCTAGACACAGGGCAGGAAAAATACAAGATAAGCCTAGAGTATCTTGCAGTGCCAGAAAATAAGGAAGTGCTTTAAAAAAGGGGGGGTGGTACATCAAAGGAACAAAACCAAAGCAAAAGAATTCAGAATGGTCAAAGCTGGAGCAACTTAGGCAACAAAATAAATGATGTAGTATTGAATTATAATCCAAAGAATAAATTAAATATCCATGAGTGCATACTGATATAAATGATTAGATAAATAAATAAATACATAGGGAAAAGAGACAAATCTTCCTTACAGAAGAATTCCAAGTAATATATGTAGATACTTCCCTCTCCAGGAGGTGGAGCTAAATTCCCCTCTCCTTGAGTATGGCCTGGACTTAGTGACCTACTTCCAAAATGTAGAGGAGGGAAAGGAAAACAGTAACTTTATAATGGAGAAATCTAGCAGATACCACTTTAATCAAGTGATCAAGGTTAATGTCACCAGTGATAGGTCATGTTGACATCATAGACCACTGACATGATGTCATGATAGTGTCAATCCACCTCAGTGGTATTCTTCCCAAACACTAGTAACCCAGTCTAATCATGAGAAACATCAGACTAGCCCAAATTCAGCAACATTCTACACAATACCTGACCAATATGTCTTAAAATTGTCAGTCATAAAACACAAGGAAAGACTGAGGAGGAGACATGACCACTAAATACAATGTGGTCTCCTGGGTGGGATCCTGGAATAGGAAAAGGACATTAGAAGAAAAACTGGTGAGAAGATCTAAATAAAGTCTGTAGTTCACATTAAAAATGGATAGCAGAATTAGTCATTTACCACTGATTAAGATATAACTTTATTCTTTTGTATAACAGATTCTTCTTTTTTAAAAAAATTAAGGTCAAACTCACATAGCATAAAATTAACCATTTTAAAGTGAACAATTCAGTGGCCTTTAGGGGATTCATAATGTTGGGCAACCACCCCTTTTATGTAGTTCCCTCTATCTAGTTCCAACACATTACCTTTACTCCAAGAGGAAATCCTGTACCCATCAAGCAATAGCTTCCCTTTCCTCCCTCCGCCCAGCCACCAATCTGCTTTCTGTCTCTATGGATTAACCTATTTTGGATATTTCATATAAATAGAATCACACAGTATGTGACCTTTTGTGTCTGGTTTCCTTCACTTAGCAAAATGTTTTTGAGATTCATTCACTTTGTATCATGTATCAGTATTTCATTCTTTTTTACGGCTTAATAGTACTACATTGTATGTACATACCACAATTTGTTTATCCATATATTCCTTGATGAACATGTGGGCTGTTTCCACCTTCTGGCTATTGTGAATAGTGCTGCTATGAACATAAGTGGACGTGCATGCATTGTTTTAATACCTGTTTTCAATTCTTTTGGGTATATACCTAGGAGTGGAATTGTTGGGTCATATGATAATTCCATATTGAACATTTTGAAGACCCACCAAAATTTTCCACAGTGGCTGAACCATTTGACATCCCCACCAGCAGTGGATGAGGGTTCCAATTTCTCTCCATCCTCACCAACAGATCCTATTGGATGGGAAGCTGTATCTCATTATGGGTTTGACTTGCATTTCTCTAATGACGAATGATGCTGAGCACCTTTTCATGTACTTGTTGACCATCTGTATATTTTGTTTGAAGAAATGTCTGTTCAAGCCCCTTGTCTATTGTTAAATTGGATTGTTTGTCTATTTGTTGATGAGCTCTAAGAGTTCTTTATATATCTGGATACTACATCCTCATCAGATATATAATTTGCAAATATTTTCTCATATAATAGATCCATTCTTGATCAGAATTCTAACCACCTCCAACTGACACACAATATGAGAGTGTGAAAATCATCTTGACAACTGGAGGTGACGGGAGTGTCCATGGCTTCATGCTCGTCTTCACACTAGTCTTCTTTTTTTCACGTTAACCTTTATTGAAATCTTGCTAGATGAATAGTGGGTTATTGTTACTCATGAATTTGACCTGGTTCTTTTTAGTTAATAGTAATTATATTCCTTTTCCATTGTTGCATAACAGATTTCCACCAAATCAGCAGTTTAAAACAACACAAATTTACTATCTTACAGTATTTGTGATCAGAAGTCTAGACACAGATGAACTTGGTTCTCTGCTCAGACTCTCATGAGGCTAAAGTCAATGTGTCATCTGAGGGTTTCTAGAGCTCTGGGTCCTCTTTCAAACCCATGTGGTTCCTGTGGTCTGAGGCTCCCATTCTCTTTCTAACTGCTGGCCAGAGGCCATTCACAGTTCCTTGCCATGTGGTCCCCTCCACACACCCTCTCATGCTTCAAGGAAGGGTCCAGTCTTTTTTAAGGACTCACCTAATTAAGTCAGGCCCACCAAGGATAACCTTTTTAACGTAACTCAATCATAGGTTGAGTAACTCAATCATATCATCATAATCACAGGTTCTGCCTACACTCATGGGGAGGGAGTTAGGCAAGGTGTGTACAGCAAGGGGTGGTAATCTTGGGAGCGATCTTAGAATTCCACCTGTCAGAGCATTGTATCACAGTTAATTTTTTTACTTTTGACAAACATACTATGGTTATGTACATAGGTACATAATATGTTTCTATACAACTGAAGTTATTCCAAAAAATTTAAAAGGCAACATCATGGATTTCAACTTTCAGGCAAGATGGAGTAGCAATGACTAGATTTACATAGGTACATAGGTACAATGTGTTTCTATAAATCTAAAATTATTACCCCAAATTTTAAAGGTCACATTATGGTTTTCTACTTCCAGGCAAGAGGGAGTAGTAATGACTAGATTTACTCTCCTGCCCAAATAATATCAAAAACCCAAACAAAAATAGAAAGCCCACAAATAAGATATATGAAGCAATGGTTTTGAAGATACAGGGATCAAGCAAGGAAAGAGACTGATCCTCAGAGACACAGAAAACGACTACTCTGGCTTCCTGCCTGGAGAGAGTTTCCAGGATGTGGCACAGGGAGAGGAAATACAGGTGGAAACTGGCAACTGTGAGTGCAGGGATGCCAAGGTCGTTAGAGTTTGCAGAGGACCTGGTAGGTGAGAGCTGCACACAGACAACCATGGAGACCTTCAAGGGTCCTCACGGGGTATTCCACAGAGGGTTGATCAGCACGTGTGTGAAGAAAAAACCTGAAGCCAGGGAAAGGATTAGAGGGAACAGTGCCCAGCTCTCACACAGGGATGGGAAGAGCATCTGTTCAGACGCTGAGTAGGGTACCAAGAAGGGTCCTGCCTCAGTGGTAGGGAATAATCAACCCTACATTAAATAGAGCTCTGATTCCACCTAATGGATCTAAAAACAAGATCCAAAAGGATCAAACTATTACAAGTAACATCTACGACATAACAAAGCTCATGAATATTGATAGAAATATAAAAATATCCAGCACCCAAAGAGGTAAAATTCATAAATGTCTGGCATATAATCAGAAATTACCAGCAGGAAAATAGACCCCATAATGAGCAGAAAAATCAATTAACTGAAAATGACCCACAACTGCCATAGGTGTTAGAATTAGCACATGAGGACCTTAAAACAAGAAATATAACTGCATAGTGTGTGCTCAAAAGGTTAAGTAGAGAGATCAAAGATATTAAATGACCTGAGCTGAAATTCTAGAGATGAAAGCTATCATGTCTGAGATGGAAAATAAGGTAGAAAGGATTAATGGAAGATTAAACACTGCAGAGGAAAAGATTAGTAAACAGCAATAGAAACTCTCCAAAATGAACACAGAGGGAAATTATTATTTTAAAAAGAAAGCATGTCAGTGAACTTTGGGATTCAAGTGGCCTAATACGTGTGTAATTGCAGTCCCAAGGGAGAGGAGAAAAAGAGCAGAACAGAAAAAAATATTTGAAGAAGAAATGGCCAAGAAGGTTTTCAAATTTTGATGAAAACTATAAACTCACAGATTCAAGACTCTTAATGAAACTTAAGCAAAATAAACATGAAGAAAACTACACCAAGCCATATCATAATTGAATTGCTTAAAACCAGGGATAAAGAGAAAATCTTAAAAGCGGCCAAAGAAAAAAGACATTATATGAACAAATGAAACTCGCATACACTGCTGATGGGAACGTAAAATGGTACAATGTTTTTGAACAATGGTTTGGCAGTTTCTTAAAAAGTTAATCACACATCTATCAGATACTCAACCATTCCATTCCAAAGTATTATACCCAAGAGAAATGAAAGTATATTCCATACAAAAATTTGTACATGAATGTTCATGGATGTTTATTTGTAACAGCCTCAAACTGGAAATAACAAAAATATCCATTAACAGCTGAATGGATAAACAAATTGTGGTATAGCCATATAATAATAGTAATGAAAAAGAATGAACTAACAATGTATGCAAAAGAATCAAAGAAACTCTCAATAATTATACTGAGTGAAGGAAACCAGGCTCCCCTCCCCCCACAAAGAATACATACTGTGTGATTCCATTCCTTCAAAAATCTTAAAAAGAGGAACGCTAATTAATTGTGTAGGAATCAGCAATACTTGCATGGCAGGTGGGAAAGAATGGAAGGGAGAGAATTCAAGGAGGGAAGAGGAAAGTTTTGAGGGCCATGGACATGTTCATCTGTGGGGATTTCACAGGTGTACACATATGTCAAAATGTAGCAAATTACACATTTCAAATACGTGGAGTTCAGTGAACTTCAAGTATAATCCAACAAAAGCCCAAGGACGAGGGCACCCAGGTCCTGGCTCCCACAGGCTTGGCCGGCTGGTGGGGCAGGCATCCTGGGCTCAGGAAACATCAGTTCACGACTCTGAGCCTCAGCTTCCACCTCGGTGTCAGGTAAACGTCACAGCTGAGCCAGGTGAAGACAACCAGTGAGACCAGCTAGCCCAAACCAGGCATTTGGCAGGAGCTCAGAAACTTTTCTCTTAGGAATGTGGGTATAATCAGTGACTCCCATTGGCATGCTGAGTGACTCTCTTCTAAACCACATCGGCAAACATTTCCTTAAAGGTCCCTGTTCAGTCCCAAAATACAGAAGTGTGTTTTCAAAAGTTTGGTCTGCAAGCAAAATGCAAGTCTTCAGTAATCGTTAATTCATGTTCCCATTCATTATTTTTGAAGGACACACACATGACTTCCCATCAGAACCCGCTTTCTAAGGTTCTTCACACTGGCCTGACAGAAAGAAATCCCATCAACAGCCATGGGAGGGGAATGAACAGTTTCCATCATGGCTTCTTCTTTTTTTTTAAAGCCATACAGAGTGCCTTGTGGGATCCTAGTTCCCCAACCAGGGATTGAACCTGGGCCCTCAGCAGTGAGAGTGTAGAGGCCTAACCACTGGACTGCCAGGGAATTCCCTCCAGCATGGCTTCTGACATGTTGAGGAGAGCCCTCAGGCTGCTCCCATGTGTGGCCTCCAAGGCCTCGTCCATGCCACAGCCCAGCTGCCATGTCAGGCCTGCTTGAATCCCCACACTGGGCTCCACCTGTTCCTGCTGACCCCTGCCCTCTTCATCCTGCCCACAGTGAATGTCTGGAGTTTCCCTGATGTGTCAAGTCCGATTAGATGGTGGTATGGGCTGAATCGTGTCCCCTGCCAAAATTCATGTGTTGTAGTCCTAACCTCTGATCCTTCAGAATGTGGCTGTATTTGGGATAGGGTTTTTAAAGAGGTAATTAAGTTAAACTGAGGTCACTAGGGTGGGTCCTAATCCAATATGACTGCTGTCCTCTTTTTTTTTCTTTTCTTTTTTTTTTCCGGTATGTGGGCCTCTCACTGTTGTGGCTTCTCCCGTTGTGGAGCACAAGCCCCAGACGCGCAGGCCCAGCGGCAATGGCTCACGGGCCCAGCCGCTCCGCGGCATGTGGGATCTTCTAGACCGGGGCATGAACCCACATCCCCTGCATCGGCAGGCAGACTCTCAACCAGCACGCCACCAGGGAAGCCCCTGGTGTCCTCTTAAAAAGAGGAGATTCAGACGCAGATACACACAGAAGGAAGACCATGTGAGGACACCGGGAGAAGATGGCCATCTGCAAGCCGAGGAGAGAGGCCTCAGGAGGAACCAACCTGCTGACACCTAGATTTTGGACTTCTAGCCTTTAGAATTACGAGAAAAGAAACATCTGTTGTTTAAGCCACCCTGACTGTGGTACTTTGTTCGGGCAGCACCAGCACACTGACACAGATGGGGTCCCTCAGACACCCCGACCCCAGCCCCATGCCTCCTTCAGATTCCCCACCACCCCCAAGTGAACTGAAGTGAGAGAAGGCTGAATGGACCTGGGGCCTTGATGCCAGGCAGACAGAGAAGTTTTCACCTTACCGGCCCACAGGCGATGAGAGGCTCTGAGGGTTGACGGCGTGAGGAGAGGGAGACACCGCTGAGAATATTTAGGGAGATGAGTGAGAAGAATGCATAGTGGCCATACCTGCCTACAGCTTGGACTCAGAGAGGCAGCGCTAACTGAACAAAAGCCCAGGAAGAGATCATCAGCAGAACCAGGACCATCTGGGCTGAGTTATCCTATGGTGCTTCTTCCAGCTCAACTCATTCAAGGCCACGCCTAAGGTGTGAGCTTCATCACAGGAGCTGGAAGGAGGAGGAGGAACTGTCCCCAGGAAGGACCTGGCACTGATGTTAGCAGTCCCGGCAGCCCCGAAGCTAGGATTAGCCAAGTGGGGAGTGGTTAAGGAGGGAACTCCCGGCCCCTCACTCTCCGGGGCAGTCCTGGGAAGGGGCCTGACTGTTCCATCCTCACAGAAAAGCAGTGAAGTAGACACCATCCCCCTTTTTCCAGAGGAGGAAGTTGAGGCTTGGAAAGCCAACTGATTTATCCCAGGACACGGTGGCCAGTTTAGAGGCAGCTCCAGGCTCAAACCCAGGTCTCCCAGCTCTGGAGCAACAGCATGAGCTGTGCCAGGCCCAGTCAGGGCGTCTTCAAGGTGGGACAACTTCTGTGGGGAGGAAAGAGGTCAGGCTGGTTTCACCCTTCCCGCTTCCTTCCCAGCTCCTGTGTGCACATAAGTGTGTATACGTGCATGCAGACGCTCATACACACCCCCACACACGCACACACTTATATTCATATACACACTTAGACACCTATGTGCTCTCACATGTATATACACACTCACATACAGGCAGCATGCTCACATGTGTGCATACTTGCTCTCACACGCATAAACACCCACACACATGCACACCCTTGTGCTCTCCCAGCCCTCACACTGGTTCACCCTCACACACACATACTCTAATCCCATTGCCATGTGAACTTGTCCTTTGTTCGTCTGAACCACAAGATGGGTCTGAAAACAAGATGCTGTAGGTGATAACAGCCCATACATCACACAAAAAGGCACAGTTAAATCAATGGACAGACCTTGGTTTTTGTGTGATGATCTCCTTGGAGGCCCAAGTTAAGTAGATTTTATTTAAATTGTCTTCTGAAAACACCAGAATTCTTTCTAACTACTTTATGATTTGTTTCACAACATAAAGTTGGAAGGAAATTCTGTTTTAAAACTTCATATTACCCATTGGAAGGCACTTTCCCCACCCAAGGTTTTGTGGCTACATCAGAAAAATAAAGGTTTTCTCATTTACCAATATGAATCGAAGCAGATGTGTGTGAGGCCTCTGATTCATTAGCTTAATCATGAGCATTTGGGAGTATGTGTGCCATATTGTATAACCACAAAAACAGACTAACATTAATTAAAGCAAATTTATTGGCTGTTTGAAAACCCATATAATAATTTTTGTGAAGAATTAGATTTTTATTTTGGTCAAAACTGCAATTTTTTATCTAAGTGGAAAATCTCATTCTGCTCAAATGAGAGACTGAAAAAACGTGGCTATGTAGCTAGTGCAGTCTTTGGCTTTCTTCAACAACCAAGTCACATTTCTCCATCATTGACTCAGAGACTGGACATATGCTAATACCTTTTTTGCTTCTGTATGGCCTTAACAGGATGGCAGAGCCCCAGTGGTAAAAAGATCTTAAGATCATCCTTGTAACCACAGGACCTCCTGTCCAATTAGCAAACAGAGACATTCCTTCTGGATTCAGTCAAAGAAGAATTCCAACAAGAAGAATGATTTTCAGGATGTGTTTGATCCACTGAGCTCTTCGCACATATCAACTTGTTTCATCCCCACAGAAACCTTATAACGCAAGTACTATAATCCCCATTTAACGGATGAGCAAACTGAGGTTTGGAAAAACAGCCATTTACCTGAAGCTACACAGCTGAGAAATGACAGAGCTGGGATGTGAACCCAGTTCTGCTTAAAGCTAAAGTCTTCCCCATCACCCTCCACATCGGACACCTGTGGAGGATATCCACACTGGCAGAAAAAGCTGCCACTGCTCCAAGCTAAAGTATTGTTTCCATGGGGGGCTGCTGTGAGGCTGCAGAAAGGGCTCAGAGCTAGGAGTCACGTCACCCAGGCTCGGGCGCACGCTGCCACCTGGGGCTGGTCACTGTCACTTCTGGGAGGGTGAAGCCTATCTCTCAGGGGTTGGGATGGGGCTGTTAAGAAACACCACAAGGAAGAATACGTGACCCTTCTGTCCAGGGCGGGCACTTGGGAGGCCCTCAACTGTTTCCCCTGTAGTCTCCAGGAGTACAGTGACATGTCTTTCTTTAAAACTATATCTGCAGTGAATTCCCTCGTGGTCCAGTGGTTAGGACTCCACACTTTCACTGCCGAGCACCCGGATTCAATTCCTGGTCAGGAAATTAAGATCCCACATGCCATGCCGTGCAAATAATAATAATAATACATAAAATAAAATCTGCTAGGGGAGACATACTATTTTTTAAAAAACTGTATCTGCAACCTTATGTTTTCTCCCAGTGGTTGGTGCTTAGTGCTGAAATATGTTTCCAGACATGATGAAGGGATGTTTTCTAAGTGTCTGTGTCAATAATTAAAGATTAATCCTGATCCTACACATGGAGAAAATCGATTGGGGAGGAGCTGGAGGTCGTGTGTAGCCTACAGAGAAGTTTACCGAACAGAGTTACATTTGCTCAAGGAATTAGAAGTCGCAGAGCAGACCAAGTGCAGTGCCCAGTACTGCAAAACACTACTCACGGAGGGTTCTGCACCAAACCAACAAATGAGCCTAATTCTGAGATGAAATTTTCAGAGTTCTTCCAAGTCTTATTTTAAGACTTCTTTATCATTTGTTTTTGCTTTTTGCTTTTGCTTTCAAAAACAGCAAGAGACCCAACTGAAATGAAAGTTCAACCAAAAGACAGATTGCATGCACTTTTCCCATCATAAAACTTGAAGCATGATTTCACAGTGGTGCAACAGTTTTGGAGTTCCACAGGAGGATGAACATGTATGTCATGGACAAACTTGGATGGTCCAAAATCAAGATAAAAAACAAAGCCCTAAAAATGATCCTCTTTAGGCAGGTACTCTACATCATAAAAAATAACAGAAGTAAGAAACTTTCCCCATAAAACCATCAGCTGTACTGTGCCAACGAAGATGTGGAGAGGCATAGATGCCATGTTGATAGAGGGATGCAGATTCCACGGATGGAATCCTATGTGGTCATGAAACATGACCATAAAGACTGTGCAGCACCTGGAAAAATGTTTTTGATAAAAGGTTGGAATAGAGAGAAGCAAAGTGTAAATAGTGTGTGCACTTAGGTACACATAAATCTGTCCATCCATATAAGAATTGGAAGGGATCATGCAAAAGGTTAAATGTCCTTGCTTTAGGGTGGTGGGATTATCAATAATATTAATCATGTTAAATCGACATACATCTTGGTTATTTAAACGTTTAAAAGGGAGGAAGGGGAAGGGTTGCCAAGCAGGTGTGCTATTTCCCAACATTGGGTCTAACATCCAAAAGGAGGTGGCCACAGCCCAGGAGCAGTGGGAGCTGGGGAGCTGGTGAGCAAAGAGAAATGGGTTTGAAAGAACTCTGTCTCCCACCAACACCTAACAATGCCTAGTGGGGGGCAGGGGTCAGAATAATTAAGGGAAAAGGGGGAAATGTGTAGAAATCTGTGGTGAAGGAGAGGGTTCCCTGAAGGTGTAGGATTACACCAAAGGCCTTTGGAACCCTGACACTGAAGAACAGCAGGATCTAGTGCTCAGAGCACACCCTGGGCTGTACAAGCTACTCTGACCTGCCCTCTCTTCTCTTCCTGAATCACCATGGCCTCTCCCCACAGGCTGAGCAGTGCTCTCAGCCCTGCCTCATGCATAGAGAACTGAGGCTCTGGACCAGCCTGGGCCACACAGCCAGCAGGTGGTGGTGGCTGCTACAGACTGAATCATTCAGCCCCCTGCCCCCCTGTAATGGGATTAGGTGATGTGGGCTTTGAGAGGTGATTAGGACATGAGAGTAGAGCCCTCATAAATGGGATTAGTGTTCTTATCAAAGAGACCCCAGAGAGCTCCCTCAACCCTTCTGTCTGCCATGAGAGGACACAGGGAGAAGACCGCCTATGAACCAGGAAGCATGTCTACACCAGACACCAAATCTGAGGGCGCCTTGGTCTTGGACTTCCTAGCCTCCACAACTGTGAGAAATAAATATCTGTTGTTTAAGCCACCCAGTCTGTGGTATTTTGTAACAGCAGCTTGAACAGACTAAAGACAGTGGCCTTCTGATTCCTTGTCCAGAGCGCTTCCTCTTCAAACTCAGACCCCTCAAGGCCACCATGACACACAGCACCAGGCAAAGCTGGGCAACCTCCTGGCCTCACTGCTCCTGGTCACTGGGACTCAGGGCACCCCAACAGATTCCTCCAACGGTCTGGAAAGGAGCCTCCTTTCTCATGAGTGCACTCCTATGGGGAGAACACTCCCTGGGAAGGAGATGAAAATGGGCTGAAGGGGGACTTCCCTGGTGGTCCAGTGGTTAACACTTCGCCTTCCAATGCACGGGGTATGGGTTCTATCCCTGGTGGGGGAACTAAGATACCACATGCCCCACAGCCAAAAAACCAAAACATAAAGTAGAAGCAATATTGTAACCAATTCAATAAAGACTTAAAAAAGCAAAGAAAGTGGGCCAAGCTAAGTGGGCCCCAGCAGCAGGCGGCCCTGACTGCCCTCGGCTGGATATGAAACTCATATAAATGGTGTAGAGAACACACACAACCTTATCACTCCTCCTTCCAAGGCCTCCTGCTGACCTGAGGGAGCTCAGGCCTGGCCTGTGTGCCTGGAACAGGTCATGGCCTCCCTCTGAGTGACATTTCTCCCTTGTAAAACAATGACAATAACCTCTGTCTTCCACAATTCATCATGCTGTTGTGGGAAAGTTTTAAGATTTTAAGTTATCCTATAACTTGTTAAGCTCACATTTTGTGATTGCATTACAGTCAGAGAGAAATACAGATTTTGATCCTACAGATAAACTCAAATTTATCAATATACATAAACACCTGCAGAACAAACACCTACCAACCTACTGCCTAGCCCATTAGATCAAAAATCCTTTAGCTGGATTTCAAGCCATTGAGGAAGAATTTCTCCAGAATGTGGCTCCAGCTTGTTGCCCAAGCCTCTCTCTTGTTATTCCTTGGATGGTCATCTACTTGGTTTTACCAGCCCCTTGTCTTCTTCCCCTCCTAATAACAACACTTCAAATTGTCCTTTGGGGACCATCCTCCACTCCTGGTCCTTTCAGCTCCAGTGGGGTACACACAGATGTGCCCAGTTGCACACAACCCCCCCACACACACACAGATCAGAGATGCTGCCTGGCTCATCTCAGTGACTGGTGCAGGTAATCCATATTGACCATTGGAGTGAATCAGTGGGACTACTGGGAAAGAGAAACTCTAATGCTGAGGATATGAACCTGGAGCTGCTGACAGTTGCCCTGCCACTTCATGGGAAAGAGTGAGGGCATCCTTGACAAATATGGAGCCAACACAAGGAAACACAAAATCAAGGCACCTCTAGCTGTGCCTGAGCAGATATTTCCCTGGACATTTCAGTTAAATTCCCTTTTTAATTAAGCCAGTCTGAGCTGGTGTCCTGTCACATTGCTATTTGAAAGTTTAAGGATCCAAAGGCAACTAGAAAGGTGGACTCTAAGGAGATGATGCTCAATGAAGGTAAAAGAGACACCCTGCTCTGGGGACCATGATTCTTCCATGACCTCTGGAAGGGGATTTGGAGGCCACAGTGAGATATAGTTGTTGAAAAATTCTTGGGGGCCTATGGCTGGGATTGGGGTGAGGAGGGGGAGCAGAGCTGCCTAGGCACACCTTATGGGTATAGGGCACCACACACGTTTTCAGGTCCACTGATCTGCTTGGTCCTCGGAGTGGCTGGGCCAGTTCCCTCCAGCCCGAGCAGCCTCTTCCACTTACTGCAGGGTGATATGCAGGTGTCCTCGTATTTGTGTATGCCACGATGTGGAAAGAGCTGGAAAGCAAGACCCTACAGTGCCATCACCAGTGAGGAGGCCACTCCAGTCAGTCACTTTGGGATCAGAACAGCATGCACTTAAGGGTTAAAGACCACAAACTACAAAGCATGGGACTGAGCCAGAAAGAAACCCAAATGCATCAACCTTGCCTTTGACTACTATGGCTAGATGCAGGGCGGGAGAGCAGGACCCTGAGAGAAACAGAAATTTTGCAGCTGGAGAGTGTTCCCAAAGTGTGGAGCAGTGAAGGGGGCATGGTCATGAAAACTGCAGCAGTTTGGATGACTTCCCCCTCCCTCCACCCCCGCCCTGTCCTCCTCTAGGGTAACATTCTAGGGCACCTATCTGACACTGTTGGTTGCTCCCCAATAGCCATTCCTAAGCTCCCTTCCTCACAAAGCTACCATTTTGTTCCACTGGCAACATGCCCAGACTCAGAGGATTCACCAAGCTTGGCCAAAGTCTCCTGTGGCAACCCCATCACCCTTGACAGGATGATGGTGATCACTGGCCCTGGTTCTGGCTGGTGGCTATAAAGGAAAGTTCCCTAACTCAAATAAAAAAGAAAGCCTCTCGAGAAGATAGCTTTTTCCTGCCCTCTTCCCTTCTACCTTGGCTATTCTTGTGTGAAGACATGTGCTTGGAGCTGCAGCAGCCATCTTGTGACCATGAGGAAAGACCAAGTGAATGGCAGCATTTTGTCTGTGTCGAGGCGTCAGGAGGACCTAGATCCATGTGCGGCACCCTTCGGCCAGCCTGAGACCCAGAGTCACTTCCCCTTGATCGCCCAGCACCCCCAAGCCACTCCCGGGGCTCACGATACACCAGAAATACATCTACACGTGGAACAACTCCTACAGAACACCTACTGAACGCTGGCAGAAGACCTCAGACCTCCCAAAAGGCAAGAAACTCCCCACGTACCTGGGTAGGCAAAAGAAAAAAGAATAAACAGAGACAAAAGAATAGGGATGGGACCCGCACCAGTGGGGGGGAGTTGTGAAGAAGGAAAAGTTTCCACACACTAGGAATCCCCTTCATGGGTGGAGACTGCATGTGGCGGAGGGGGGAAGCTTCGGGGCCGCGGAGGAGAGCACAGCAACAGGGGTGCGGAGGGCAAAGCGGAGAGATTCCCGCACAGAAGATGGGTGCCGACCAGCACTCACCAGCCCGAGAGGCTTGTCTGCTCACCCGCCGGGGTGGGCGGGGCTGGGAGCTGAGGCTCTGCCTTTGGTCGGAGCACAGGGAGAGGACTGGGGTTGGTGGCGTGAACACAGCCTGCAGGGGATTAGTGCACCACGGCAAGCCGGGAGGGAGCCCGGGGAAAAGTCTGGACCTGCCGAAGAGGCAAGAGACTTTTTCTTCCCTATTTGTTTCCTGGTGCACGAGGAGATGGGATGAAAAGTGCTGCTTAAAGGAGCTCCAGAGACGGGCGTGTGTCACAGCTAACAGCGTGGACCACAGAGATGGGCATGAGATGCTAAGGCTGCTGCTGCCGCCACCAAGAAGCCTGTGAGCGAGCACAGGGCACTATCCACACCTCCACTCCTGGGAGCCTAGGCAGCCTGCCACTGCCTGGGTCCCGGGATCCAGGGACAACTTACCCGGGAGAACGCACGGCGTGCCTCAGGCTGGTGCAACGTCCCGCTGGCCTCTGCCACCGCAGGCTCGCTCCGCATCCACACCCCTCCCTCCCCCGGCCTGAGTGAGCCAGAGCCCTGCAAGCAGCTGCTCCTTTAACCCCATCCTGTCTGATCCAAGAACAGACGCCCTCTGGCGACCTACACACAGAGGCGGGGCCAAATCCAAAGCTGAGCCCTGGGAGCTGTGAGAACAAAGAAGACAAAGGGAAATCTCTCCCAGCAGCCTCAGGAGAAGCGGATTAAAACTCCACAATCAACTTGATGTACCCTGCATCTGTGGAATACATGAACAGACAACGAATCATCCCACATTGAGGAGGTGGACTTTGAGAGCAAGATTTATTATTTTTTCCCATTTTCCTCTTTTTGTGAGTGTGTAAGTGCATGCTTCTGTGCGAGATTTTGTCTGTATAGCTTTGCTTTCACCATTTGTCCTAGGTTTCTATCCG
This sequence comes from Mesoplodon mirus, assembly GCF_964341445.2. Lineage (NCBI taxonomy): Eukaryota > Metazoa > Chordata > Mammalia > Artiodactyla > Ziphiidae > Mesoplodon > Mesoplodon mirus. Next base: position 27,880,868 of record NC_138980.1, read on the forward strand.
TCCTTTTTTTTTACTTAAAAATTTTCTTTTTCTTAATAATTATTTTTATTTTAATAACTCTATTTTATTTTATCTTATTTTATTTTATCATCTTTCTTTCTTTCTTTCTTTCTTCCTTCCTCTATTCTTTCTTTCTTTCTTCCTTTCTTCCTTCCTTCCTTCCTTTCTTTCTTTCTTTCCTTCTACATTTTCTCCCTTTTATTCTGAGCAATGTGGATGAAAGGCTCTTGGTGCTGCATCCAGGAGTCAGTGCTGTGCCTCTGAGGTGGTAGAGCCAACTTTACAACACTGGTCCACAAGAGACCTCCCAGCTCCACATAATATCAAATGGCGAAAATCTCGCAGAGATCTCCATCTCAACACCAGCACCCAGCTTCACTCAACGACCAGCAAACTACAGTGCTGGACACCCAATGCCAAACAACTAGAAAGACAGGAACACAACCCCCCATTAGCAGACAGGCTGGCTAAAATCATAATAAGTCCACAGACACCCCAAAACACACCACCAGACTGGACCTGAACACCACAAAGACAAGATCCAGCTTCATCCACCAGAACACAGGCACTAGTCCCCTCCACCAGGAAGCTTACACAACCTGCTGAACCAACTTTAGCCACTGGGGACAGAACCCAAAACCAACGGGAAATACGAACCTGCAGCCTGCAAAAAGGAGACCCCAAACACAGTAAGATAAGCAAAATGAGAAGACAGAAAAACCACAGCAGATGAAGGAGCAAGATAAAAACCCACCAGACCTAACAAATGAAGAGGAAATAGGCAGTCTACCTGAAAAAGAATTCAGAATAATGATAGTATATAAGATCCCAAATCTTGGTAACAGAATAGAGAAAATGCAAGAAGCATTTAACAAGGACCTAGAAGAACTAAAGATGAAACAAGCAATGATGAACAACAAAATAAATGAAATGAAAAATACTCTAGATGGGATCAATAGCAGAATAACTGAGACAGAAGAACGGATAAGTGAGCTGGAAGATAAAAGAGTGGAAATAACTACTTCAGAGCAGAATAAAGAAAAACACAATGAAAAGAACTGAGGACAGTGTCAGAGACCTCTGGGACAACATTAAAGGCACCAACATCCGAATTTTAGGGGTTCCAGAAGAAGAAGAGAAAAAGAAAGGGACTGAGAAAATATTTGAAGAGATTATAGTTGAAAACTTCCCTAATATGGGGAAGGAAATAGTTAATCAAGTCCAGGAAGCACAGAGAGTCCCATACAGGATAAATCCAAGGAGAAACCTGCCGAGACATATATTAATCAAACTGTCAAAAATTACATACAAAGAAAACATATTAAAAGCAGCAAGGGAACAACAAATAACACACAAGGGAATCCCCATTAAGTTAACAGCTGATCTTTCAGCAGAAACTCTGCAAGCCAGAAGGGACTGGCAGGACATATTTAAAGTGATGAAGGAGAAAAAAGTGCAACCAAGATTACTCTACCCAGCAAGGATCTCATTCAGATTTGATGGAGAAATTAAAACCTTTACAGACAAGCAAAAGCTGAGAGAGTTCAGCACCACCAAACCAGCTTCACAACAAATGCTAAAGGATCTTCTCTAGGCAAGAAACACAAGAGAAGGAAAAGACCTATAATAACAAATCCAAAACAATTAAGAAAATGGGAATAGGAACATACATATCGATAATTACCTTAAATGTAAATGGATTAAATGCTCCCACCAAAAGACACAGACTGGCTGAATGGATACAAAAACAAGACCCATATATATGCTGTCTACAAGAGACCCACTTCAGACCCAGAGACACATACAGACTGAAAGTGAGAGAATGGACAAAAGATATTCCATGCAAATGGAAACCAAAAGAAAGCTGGAGTAGCATTTCTCATATCAGACACAATAGACTTTAAAATAAAGACTATTAGAAGAGACGAAGAAGGACACTACATAATGATCAAGGGATCAATCCAAGAAGAAGATATAAGAATTGTAAATATTTATGCACCCAACATAGAAGCACCTCAATACATAAGGCAAATACTAACAGCCATAAAAGGGGAAGTCAACAGTAACACATTCATAGTAGGGGACTTTAACACCACACTTTCACCAATGGACAGATCATCCAAAATGAAAATAAATAAGGAAACACAAGCTTTAAATGATACATTAAACAAGATGGACTTAATTGATATTTATAGGACATTCCATCCAAAAACAACAGAATATACATTTTTCTCAAGTGCTCATGGAACATTCTCCAGGATAGATCATATCTTGGGTCACAAATCAAGCCTTGGTAAATTTAAGAAAATTGAAATTGTATCAAGTATCTTTTCTGACCACAATGCTATAAGACTAAATATCAATTAAAGGAAAAGCTCTGTAAAAAATACAAACACACACTGGGCTTCCCTGGTGGTGCAGTGGTTGAGAGTCCGCCTGCCGATGCAGGGGATACGGGTTCCTTCCCCGGTCTGGGAAGATCCCACATGCCGCGGAGCGGCTGGGCCCGTGAGCCATGGCCGCTGAGCCTTTGTGTCCGGAGCCTGTGCTCCGCAATGGGAGAGGACACAACAGTGAGAGGCCCCCGTACCGCAAAAAATAAAAAATAAAAAAAATACAAACACATGGAGGCTAAACAATACACTACTTAATAACGAAGTGATCACTGAAGAAGTCAAAGAGGAAATCAAAAAATGCCCACCAACCTCAGTTCTCAGGAAGATAAAAGCAAAGTCACTGATTTTCAGCCTGCCCCAATTTTTCTTCTTGTAAGGATACAAGCGATCACTTGCAAGCTGTTTACATGTCATAGCTGAAACAGGAATTCCAAACAAGTTTTGGAATGCTAGAAAGTTGAAGATTATGAAATGCAAACAAAATCACAAAAATTCTTTAACTGCTCAAATGTTTAAATGCTGAAGTAATGCAACAGCTTCACAATAAGTACTCCAGTGTCAACAGAAAGAATATCAGGTGTTGTCTGTGCAGAATTATGCAGAAATGTTGAGTATGGGCAAGATAGCCAACACCCTGCATAGAATCCATTGCACTTTGATTCAACTTTGAATAAATTGTTTGCACTTTTGCACATCCACCATAATTTGCATTTGTATTATCTCTATGGAAAGCAGTACACTTCTCATGAACTCAATAAGTGAGCAGCAGCCTTCTAAGCAAGCCTTTTTCACGAAAAAAACATACAAGCAAAGGGATTTATTTTTCAGTATTGTGATTACTTGCAACTTGGGCTGTGTTGTAAAAAGACAAGGCATTTTAGATCTTTAATAATCTCTGTAATAGTAAATAGAGCTATTACATTGTTTTATTGTTACAGCATTTTATCCTGGCACTTAAAATTTTTTTGCAATTTTAGAATCAGAAAATACTCCTGGTATGTTTGATCAGTCATTTGTGCTGAAAAGAATGATAATGATGATACACAAGGTGGACGGTCATTACAACTTCTGCTGTGATTATTTTATTTTCATCCGAATTTGTTTTAATTAGAAAATGTATTTTATCTGTTTATAGCTGAGATAATCCTATATCTCTTAGGTTTAGCTGTTAATACATACTGGTTTATAAATGACTTTCTATCACTTTTTCATATTGAATGAACAGTTTCATGCTGTGGAAAAGGTTTCAAAAGGATTTTTTCCCTCATTTAATACATAACCAATGTTCTGAAAATGAATCATGAATTTACATTTGCATTTGGGATTCAAATACTAGATGATAGCAAACACCACAGAAATTGAAAATATTGAATTTGATAGTCTCATGGCATCATGATTATGTTTGTCACTCACGAGGCTAAAGTTATAACAGTAAATTGGGGTTGAACTGTAGAAGTTGTTACCAACTAACAATAAATTGAACTTTGATATGTGATGCGGAAAAGGTGGACATCATGTATGGCTGCAAGCGAGAGCTGTATTCGCAAGGAAGAACCTTCCCAAAGAAAGCCACAGCTCATCTCATACAAGGTTTTGGGAAGCTTCGTTCAAGGATTGGTGGATTTTCAGAAGCAGGGGTGTGTATTGATTGACAGACTTTCAATTATGTTAGTGTGATCACTGAAATAAGGCTGTTATTGACTGGCAAACTTTCAGAAGTATGGTCACTAGACTGAGGTATCTGCTGACTGACTTGTCTACAGGCATGGGATAGTAACAAATTGGCTGACTTTCAGAAGCTGCAGTCTCTTTAACTTGCTAACTGTCAGAAGCATGGCCACTGTTGATTTTCAGAGCATGTGTACTGATCCAAAGTAATCTCTAATTAATGGTGATTACTTGCTTACAACTTGAGACTGTGACAAAAAGAAGTCTTTTCCTTTCTTTAATATGGAAAAGAAGACTCTCAATTCTTATTTACCTTCTCCTACACCCACCCCGCCCCCCCAACTTTGGTCTTTCCTCCGCCAAAAATATGAGAGAGACTATAAGGGATTGTTTCGGTCTTTGTGGAGATACAATTTTCAGCTGGCATTGCCACCTAAGTCATTTAAGTGCCAATTACTGAAGCAGAAAAATAGTTTCAACTGCTCGATTTTCATTACTGGGACAAAGCACAACTTATTACAATAAGGGTGACCTGACAAAATCAATACAGGATGCAGTTCAAAGTCATTCAATACGAGACATATCCAGTATACACAGGATACCTGGCAACCCTACCTTCAAGTCAGCTTAGCCTTCTCATTCACCAACCTCATCTCTTTGCTTGTGAACACCATGTCTTGTTTCTAATCCATTATCTTGTCTCCTGTTCTCCATATATGCTATCCCTGCTTGAGTTTGGACTCTCATTCACCTATCACTTGAATTACCATAGCCCAGATTTCTAGGCATCAGTCTATACAGCTTTAATACATACTAAACACACCCTCTATACATCGTTGCCAGAACAATGTTCCTTACTTAACATTTTTAACTCACTCCATCATTTTCACGATAAAATCCAAACTTCTTTTCATGGCAAATAGGCCCTTTGTGTTCTGGCCTCTGCCTTCTACTCAGACTTTAACATCTGCCATTCTCCTGCTCATTAGTTCTATATTTGAGTTTCCATAAAAGTGTCATGGTATTACTCACCTCTACCTCTCCTATTTGGAATGCTTATCTCATCCTCTGGAGAGTTCTTATTATTCTTTCAAAACCTAGCTCAGGCATCATTGCCTCTGGAAAGCTTTCTCTGATGTCACCATGTTTCCTTGGTTACATTCAGGCTCTCCTTCATCACGTCCACATCTCTACAACTTTCTTGCACTGCAACATATTGTCACAACCTATCTATCTGCCTGTTAAAACAACCACACTTACATACAGTGACATAATAATTTGCTTTACTCATCTGATAGTCCTCCATCCCCTTTCCTCCATTCATGGCTTCTTGAAGGCCTGTGACTTTTTTCTTAAAATTCCCAGTGTGCAGCATAGTACATGTCCCAAAGCTGGGACTCAAACAACCAACCAACCAAACTACTGAGTTGCTTATAAATTACTCCTTTTGTTTTCTTAAAATTGTTTGACACTAGAGAACACCAAGTAGGAAAAGCATACTCTTTATTTCATGAAGTGATTGATGTACCTTCCAATATTTTGGCACATATGCTAGATTCATTAAACTACTTTTGACAGCCCCTTCTGCTGTGAATTTAGAATATATGTTATTAAATATATATGTATAATATATATTAAATATAATTTAATAGCTTTAAACTTGAAAACTGCTTATTTTTCCATTTAATATACTTAAGATGACAGCTCACAGTATATAGCATGTATAATTTCATAATAAATGACTTCAGAGCAAAAAAAAATAATTCTGAGAACAGAATTAAAAATTGTGTAGAAAATTTCCAATTCACAGCAATTACTAGAAGAACAAAGGAAGAGAACAGACTTTTATTTCTACTTTTAAATGAAATCCAGGCACAAAGTTTGACATCAAGTCAGGAAAAGGACAAACCCCAGAAAGTCAGAGGTAGTTTACAATTCATTTTTAACTTTCATTTGGTCCTTTTCTCTAAAAATGTATAATTTCTTTGACCACATCTTTTATATACTATTACAATGTCAGTTATTTTTTAAAAAGTATTAAGTTTACAGTTTAACAGGAAATCCAGTGCACACTTCCCCTCATCACCCAGATGTTTACAACAATGACATATGATATGCAGCATGCGATGCTGTAGAGAAAACAATTACTTTACAAATGCCCAAAGTCAAGGTCTCCAGTCCAGAATTCTTCATTTTAGGTTATTACAAAGTGTCTGATAGGACTGAACAATTTCCACTTTTCTCATTATCTATTACATAGGTTTATCCTTGGAATTTATTATTTGATGACTAAATCATAGAATGGCTTTTCATATCCATTACATTTATTACATCACTTTCATGTATTCTGATGAGCTTTGGTTTCAGAATGTCACACATGCAAACCTACTTTCTAGGGTTTCTCTTCAAGATGAATTTTATGATGATTAGTAAGAGATGACCTGTGATTGAAAAGTTTCCCACATGTATTACATTCATAGGGTTTCTCTCCAGTATGAATTCTCTGATGGGCAATACGTGATGAGCTTTGTCTAAAAGTTTTCCCGCATGTATTACATTTGAAGGGTTTCTCTCCTGTATGAATCCTTCGATGTTGAATAAGAGCTGATCTTTGGCCAAAAGATATCCCACATTCTTCACATCGATATGGTTTCTCTCCTGTGTGAATTCTCTGATGATTACTAAGGGATGAGTTACACCTGGATGTTTCCCACACTCATTACATTTATAGGGTCTTTCTCCAGTATGCATTCTCTGATGTTGAATGAGAGCTGAACTTTGTCTGAAGGCTTTCCCACACACTTTACATTTACATGGTTTCTCTCCAGTATGAATTCTTTCATGAATAATAAGTGTTGAGTGGGAACTTAAGGCTTTACCACATTCATTACAATTATAAAACTTCTCACCAGTAAGAATTAGTCGGTGTCTGTTAAGTCGTGAAATAGAAGTGAAACCTTTTCCACATTCATTACATCTATAAGGCTTTTCTCCAGTGTGAATTCTTTCCTGTTGAATAAGAGATGCACTCTGACTGAAGGCTCTCCCACATTCACTACATTTAAAAGGTTTCTCTCCTGTGTGTTTCCTCTGATGATAACGAAGGGATGAACTAGACTTAAAGGTATTGCCACATTCATTACATAAATAGGACTTCTTTCTGGAATTCATTCTCTGACATCCAGGAAGGGATGTGTTGCAACTAGATGCCTTCCTACCTGGATTATATTTATAGAGGTTTTCTCCAGCATGGATTTTTTGATGTATAAAAAGGCCTGACCTTCTGCTCAAGGATTTACCACATTCTTTACATCTATAGGATTTCTCCACAGTGTGTGTTCTTAGGGGTTTATAAAGGGATGTACTGAGAGTGAAGGCTTTCCCACATTCTTTACATATATAGGGTTTCTCTCCAGTATGAGTTATTGGATGTTGAATAAGAGCTGAACTTTCGTTAAAGGCTTTCGAACAGTCTTTACATTTAAACAATTTCTCTCCACTATGGTTTATCTCATGTTTATGAAGGGATGAAGTATTAATGAAGGTTTTCTCACACATACTACATTTATAACGTTTCCCGGCTGTGTTGATTTTTTGTTGATTAAATAAATTGGAATTCTGTTTGAAGCTGTTTCCTTGTATTTCACATTTTGGTGGGGTGTTTTCTCTGGGAACCATCTGTTGCCTAACAAGGACTGACTTTGGGCTGAAGTTTTGGCCAAATTCAGTATTTTTATGTTTTCTTTCTACAGTGAGGATTTTTTTGTGAGCGACTGAAACTATCTGAACACTTTCTTTTTTCTTCTGCTTTTTCTCCAATCTGTCTTCATATTTGTAGGGGTTTTCTAATTTGAAGTCCCAGGGTCCATTCCTTTTGGATCTTTTCATTATCAGCTCCTGAAATGAAGAACCTTGTGTTTGAGTTGACTTTGTGGTTTTATAACTGTTCTTCCATCCTGGAAGGGAAAGAAAAAACTGAAGATGTTCCATGTGATACAGCATTTGGCTACTGAGACTAAATGTATAGACTGAATATTGATGGTATTTAAATAAGGTCTTGGTATATGGCCAAAAACAGTAAGAAGAAAAACTTAGGAGATTTAAGCAGTACAGAGAATCAATCAACATGAGTTGAGAACAACAGGGTGGAGAAAAGATTAAACAAACCCATTTAAAGAGGGTGAGTGTAAGAGTGATCAGAAGAATTGGCTAATGGAAAATGGAGAAGAGGGATTCAAAGGGGAGCCATGAATTGGAAAAGGCAGCCTGGGATCAGAGTCCAAAGCCTATGATAGAATCCTAAATTATCTTCATGACATTTTTCTTCTTTGTGTAATCATTCCTAATCTGGAAAGTCTTCATCCCTTTTCCCTCATGCCAAATTCCTTTGTATCCTTCAGATTCAGTTCAAAAGTTAACTCTGAGTCCCTTCTTGACTGTGAGTTTCCACAGAGCATTCCTGTTATTATAGGCACTCACCACAGTGTTAAAAATATATATCTATATATTCTATATATGTAATTATATTTATCTATGTCTAAATATTTTTCACTTTCCTTTTCTACCCTAATGTTCTCTGCAAGCAGATTAGCATGCCCTATTCACCTACAGATCCTCCTAATGGCATCTGAATTATACACAAAATGTTTGTTTTGTTAACCTTCCTTAATAACTTATATATACCTAATTTGAACAATGTCAAATAATCTCAATTATTTATATATTAATTTCATACATACACACACACACACACACACACACACACACACACACACACACAGGATTCAAGACTTGCATGAGAAGTTGCCTTCCAGGACAGTACATTATACAAGCAGTGGGAGGGTTTCAGAGCCAGTTCAAACAGGAAGTAATTACTGAATTAATCTACAGAGGTGCCAACAGGTAGGCATGAAGCCAAAAGTTGCAAGATAAGAAAGCAGCCTTGCTCATTTATCAAGCAGGAGATGCTATGCAAGCAGCATAGAAAAGAGTCAAAGATCAGTAAGACAGGAATAAACATAAAATGGTAAAAAGGGCTAACATGATAAGGTGGTAAAAAACAGAATTAAATTCAATAAATTTTAAAGTTGGGTAAGGACACAATTCATTGAATATTAAATTCTGGTGGGGAATAGGTATACATATATTTTGGCATTTTCTCCTGGGCTAGAGTAACCATTTAAAGGGCTCCTTTGCAACTCACTGTATTTTGAGATTCCTATCTGACATTCACTTTCTCACCTGTTTACAGATTCTCTCTGCTTGGTGAACATAATATATTCTGCTTTTCTCTTTTCTTCTACCAGTGTTAACTTCTCAGTTTCCTTCATGGGTAACTTTCTATTTCCACTTTAAAACTGCTTTCCCTAGGGTTTGGGATTTTTTCCCCCATTCTACACACCCTCTCTGACTAATTTTAAATGCACCCATCTTTACTATTTTTTTAAGGCACTGATATTTGCCAAGCCAAGCAAGTGAGAATAACACTCATTTTAAAATACATATATAGGTAAGTATCAATAAATCACTCATTAAATTAGGAACCACATCTTCTGGAAGAGACCATAATGTGCATTTTGTGTAATAGCTCTTTTTCACTTAGCCAATCACAAAACCTATCTGCTCTCTAATCTTTACTATTTGTTGTAACAGAAAGAGGAGTTTTTTTTTTTATTTTCTGTTCAACACCTTTCAATTTCCTTATCCATCTAAGTCTTGCTTAAGTGATCCAAATTTCAATAACATTATTTGGGCACAAGTGTGGGAGGCAGTGGTAAAAATGGAGTACTTTCCCTGTGAACATCAGTCATTGGTTCTAGGTTACTACACGAGCTGGGAAGAAAATAGCAAGATTCCAAAATTTTGGATTGTAGTTTATAAGGCAAAGTTAGAGACCCTGCCTTAGGTCTGTATGTAAAGACTGCAGTTTTACAACCAACAACTTTACTAGAGCCCTGAGCACTGGGCTCGGGTACCTAAATGGTACTCTGTTTCTCATGCTTTACTGTTCCACCATAGACTCCTAACTAGTCTCCCCACCTCAAATCTTGCTGTCAATTCAGTCTCCACACTGTAGCCACAGTAATCTTTCTAAAATCCACATCTTACCATGTTGCAAACTTCTGTAAGATCCTCCAAATTATCTTCAATGATTTGTATATAAGTACGGTCCAGAGTACTTAACATGGTCAACAAGGTGTTTCATGATCTGACCTTCATTCACCTCGGTACTCATCTCCCTCCCCTGGTTTCTTGCCATGTATACTGAACTACATGCAGTTTCTGGAGCACTACATGGTTTTTTTCTTATTTTGTTATATTTGCATATGCTGGAGACATCCTTTCCATTCACAAATATTTATTAACTGCGTACTATGGACCAGGTAATGATCCACAACTGCTGAGCCTGTGCACCTGGAGCCCGTGCTCCGCAACAAGGGAAGACATCACAATGAGAAGTCCGCGCACCGCAACAAAGAACCCCCGCTTGCTGCAACTAGAGAAAGCCCGTGCGCAGCAATGAAGACCCAACACAGCCAAAAAAGAAAAAGAAGCTGAAGAACTGAAAAAATCACTTAGGCATTGTAATACTAGAGGGCAAGAAAAGGAAGAAAAGCAGAAGAGTATGGTGGTCCAGAAGCCAAAGGAAGAAAGTACTCCAGTGAGGAGGCAATGATCAACTTTGTTAAACAATTTAAGAATTAAAAACTTAACCCTGATTGTGCCAAGATGGAGACTGTCTGGGATTTAATAACTGCTTTTCATAGACTAGTAAGGAAGAAAGCCCTACTGGAGTGCACAGAAGAAACAATGGGAGGTGAGAACATGGAGACATCAAGTATAGAAATGCTTTTGAAAAGTTCTGTTTAAAGGAGAATAGAGAAACAGGACATGGGGAGTTTTTATTTTTTAATGCAAGTAATTATAGCTACAAGGGTCCATACCAATACTGGGAAACTCACCTCAACTCTACTTCAAGTGCCAATGCCTTAGTCCAGAATGGGACTAATAACTTAAAACAGTCATGTTTCCCAAGGAAGGGGACATGAGTCCTGGATTATGGACATCCTAACTGTTCTTTATGGTCTGCTTAAAGTTTTCTGTAGGTCTAAGATATGTCTCCTGAAGTGCAGTTCAACTTTTGCTCTCTCCCAGAATCAAGCCTGGGCCTGAGCTAACTCATGAACAAGGTTATGACTTAGGTCAGAAGTTTAGAGAACAGGTGATTTTGCCAATGACCACCACCCTGACTAGTTCCTGTCATTAGGTCTAGTTTCTCCTCCCTTGGTGCTTATGAAACTCTGTGAGTCTCTCTTCAACCTTCTCTCCCTAGATGATTTCATCCACTCCCACACCTCCTATCTGAATGACTATCCTGAGCCTCAAAACACTTTACAGAGGTATTTCCAGCTGCCTGCTAGACTCTTCATTTGAGGATTTTTCTTCAAATTCAGCTTGTCCAAATCCGAATCCAGTGCATTCCTTTCAAACTCTTTTTGTGTTTCCAAGTTCTGAATTATATCATAACTTCTTCAGCTCCTTTGCCATCAATTCTTAGTTTCATCTCAGAAGCTTCTCTCCCCTGCATTCCAAGTCTAGTCAGTCATCAAATTCCCTTGAATCTCTTCACTAAGATGTCTCTAACAACCATCATTAATACATCCAAGTTCAGGATCTCCTTACTCAATAGTGACTATTGCTATTGACCTTCAAGGTGATCCTCTGACCTGTTTCTCACCTTTCTAGTATTACTTCCCACTGAACTTAACCTTCTTACTATATAGAACTCCTCTTATTATTTCAAAAAGCACTGACTGCTCCTTATTTAATTCATTCAGCAAATACTTAAAAAGCACCTACAACATGTCAGGCTCTATCTTAGGCATGTGATCCACAAGACATTCCAGACCTGGTAATGAAAGGAAACAGTTAACTTCTTTAAGGAGCTCCCAGTTTGGCATTAGAGACAAAAAAGGAGAAGTGTGGTAATTTATACAACAAAAACACAAGACAGAAATGGATGAAAATGTGAGCTTACAACAACATCCAAACTACCCTCAGATAGTACCAAGTACAAGCTGGGAAGGCGTACTAGTGGTGGCCAGAATTTGGGGGAAGAAATGTCTAAAATGGGATTTTAAAGGATTAGCCATAGATTAGATGGAGGGATAGTGTGAGGGCTAAAGGCAGCATCAAAATCTTTGAACCCAAGCCAACTTTCCAGACCTATATCCTTCCCACCTTATCCTACAGGTGGTCAGATTCAAAATTATTCCTATAAAAATGTCACATGCATTTGCAGTCTCGTAAGGTTTTCTAGAGTCAGAGAATTGAGGGAGCTATATGCTGAGAATTACACACAACACCACGATGGGGGCAGAACTACACATCTGTAAATGTATTCCAGAATGCCTGTGTTGGTGAAAAAGAGAAATGCTGTTTTAGAAATTCTGTTGTTGGTAATTCTGATTTTTACAGCTTTTTATTATGGAAGATGTTCAAAAGTGGAGTGAATTGTACAATGAATTGCCAAGCCAGCATCAACAATCACTAATGCTGTTTCATCTATTACCTTATTATGGGTTGAATTGCGTCACCCAAAAAAGATATGTTGAAGTCCTAATTTCCAATAACTCAGAATATAACCTTATTTGGTAAGGTTAAGTAACTTTGCAGATTCAATCAAGTTGAGATGAGGTGATTAGGGTAGGTTCTAATATGACTGGTGTCTTTATAAAAGGGAAATTTGGACACAGGCAAGCACAGAAAGACCATGTCAAGATACCCCAGGGGAACACCAAGTGACAAGAGAAGCAGAGACTGGAGTGATGCAGCTGCAAGCCAAGGAACAAGGACCACTGGCCACATCCAGAAGGTAGGGAGAGGCAAGGAAGGATTCTACCTGGAGTTTCAGAGGGAGCATGGTCCCACAAAACTGTGAGACAATAAATTTCTGTTGTTTAAAGCCACACAGTTTGTGGCACTTTGTTGGAGCAGGTGAGAAAATTAATACAACTCCCTTACATCTCTTTCATTAGCATATGCTAAAGTACACTAATTCCGTATTATATCATTTCATCAATAATACTTCAGACACATTTCTCAAAGATAAGAACTCTATTTGTAAACATAACCACATGTTTTTATTATAACCACCAAAATCAACATTATTGTTTGAAGTTATTTTTGCCTGTAAGGTATTAATTACATGTTCTTCACCCAATTCCAATGTGGTGGTGGGGGGGGGCGGTTTCCACATCAATAATAGGCAATTCTTGGATACCAACTGGGTGTCCTCAATTCAGCTCAACTCTGACATTATCTACCTGGAGATAGCATCATATCCCACAGGTTAAGGGTTCAGTCCTACAAGACTGCCCCCTGCCTCCCTCAGACACCAGTTACAAACCCAGGTTATCATCTGTACTTCTGACCAACTGGCTATAAATCAGAGGTTCCCACGACCCCCTTCTTACGTTTGGTTAATTTGCTACAGTGGCTCATGGAACTCAGAGAAACATTCTGCTTACTAGATCACCAGTTAATTGTAAGAGGATATAACTTGGGAACAGCCAGATGGAAGAGATGCACAGGTCAATGTATGGGGAAAGGGAATGGAATTTCTAAGCCCTCTCTAAGTACACCACACTCCCCAGATCTCCACATATTCACCAACCCAGAAGCTTTCTGAATCTGTCCTTTTGGGTTTTTATGGAGGCGCCATTATACAGGCATGATTGATTAAATCATTGGCCACTGGCAACTAATTCAACCTCCAGTCCCCCTCCCCTCCCTGGAGGTCAACTTTCAAACCTCTAATCACATGATTGGTTATGGCAACCAGGCCCCATCTTAAGATAGGGTCCAAAAGAAACCTCATTAACATAACAAAGACACCTTTGTGGCTCTCATCACCTAGGAATTCCCAGGGTTTTAGGAGCTCTGTACCAAATATATATTACTTATTATTATTATAAACCACAATATTTATATAAATCACTAAGGATCTTTATTCAAGCTGCTGTGATTTAAAAGCATTTGAGATAATTTTTCTCTGTGACTAAGCCAACAACCTGAAACACAATTAGGGTCATTTGTTTCATTTTGCTTTCAATATTTATGGAACACTTTTTCATTTTTGTTTAATCTTGTTTTATAATTTAAATTTTTTTTTTTTTTTTTGCGGTACTTGGGCCTCTCACTGTTTTGGCCTCTCCCGCTGTGGAGCACAGGCTCTGGACACACAGGCTCAGTGGCCATGGCTCACGGCCCAGTCGTTCTGTGGCATGTGGTTATCTTCCCGGACCGGGGCACGAACCCCTGCATCGGCAGGCGGACTCTCAACCACTGCGCCACCAGGGAAGCCCTATAAAACATTTTTATGGTTCCAAAGTCAACATTATAAAAACAAGGTACCTTAAAAAAATTCTACATTCTATCCTTGTTCTCTCAATCCTTTTTCTTTTTCTTCCTTCACCTTATAGGTAACCATTTTTATAGATCTGCTTTTATCCTTTTTTTTTTTGGCTTCTCTATTTTTTTTTAATATAAGCAAATATACACTTTGTCTTTTTTGGTATCTCCTCCTTCCTTTGATAAAACTCCTATTCTCACTGTTCTGCTCTGCACTTTCCCCTACTTAGTAATATTATCACCCCACAGTGGAATTTACAGAATTCTTCCTCATTCTTATTTACAGTGAGAATTCCACCATGAGAATGTCCCTCAGCTTATTCAACCAGATTCCTTTGATGGACAGTTGGATTAACTCTAACTGTAATACACCAGGACATCATATGGGTACACGATAAAGGTACAGCTTTAAACCAATATCCATATTGCTAATTAGAAACCACAGCATTTATAAAATTCTAGCCCAAACTGGACCCAATGGGCTAACATTATCCAAAGCCACATACAACCAAAATCACCTCTTCTGCCAGCCAAGAAGAGAGCTAGCTGAAGGCCGTAGAACTACTCCTTAGAATGAGGAAGCTCTTTATGTACTGACATGGAAAGAGTTTCAATATATATCAAGAGAAAGGGGCAGAATAATGTGTGCTGTATAATATAATTGGAGTGGACAGAGAAAAACAAGAAATATTTGTTTATATTTGCATAGAAGAGCTCTCCAGCTACTGCCTCCTTGTCACATCTCACCTTGTCGTATCCCACACATATTTATCTCCTCCTGCTCACTCACCCCTCATGGGCTCCATTCTGGCTTCTGTCCTTACCACTACTCTAAGGCAACCATGACCTTCATGTGACAAAGGCAAGATGCTCTCTTCAGTCCCCACCTAACTTACCTCTCAGCAGCGTCTGATAGTGACCCCTCATTTTCCTTCAGATGCTCACTACCTAAGCTACAGTGACCCTGAACTTGCCTCAAATTCTTCTCATGTTCCACCAGCTTCAATCTCCTTTGTGTGCTCATTTTCCTCTACCTGATCTTGGAGTTCCGTAGGTTTGAGTGCTAGGCCCCTGATTCTTTGCACTCTGTACCCTTTCCACAGGCCAGCTTCATCTATAAACATACTCTAGGCAAGACTTCTCTACTCTCCATACCTAATTATACAAAACCCAGCTCAAAACAGCAACTTGAGTGTCTCAAAGACAGCTCAACTGAATTTATGATTATTTCCTCCCCCAACCTGTATAACCTTTCTGTCTCTGTAATTGGCACCAGTTCTGAATCAAAACTTTAAAAGGCATCCTTCACACCTCTCCCTCTGCTAATCAATTACCAAGACTTGTTTATTCTGCCATCTAAATATGTCTCAAGTTCATCTACTTTTCCCTACTTCTACTGATACCATCCTTTATGAGACTTGACTTCAATGACACTAGACTCCCGTGTTTCCTTCTATAGTACACCTTACCCTTGTCTTCCCTATGGGTTCATTTCTCTCTGCCTAGCCATGAAATGCCAGAGTTCCTCAAGATTGAGTCCTAGGCTCTTTCTTGCTCTTGCTGTACTCTGAATCCACTCCACAGGCTAACTCAAACTCAACCACTCTTTCAATTATCTTTAGTGACAGGGTCTCCCAAATTTACATTTAATGCCCAGGGTATATTATAAGGGGTGGAACTCCAAATCAAACAGGCTATTTGACATCTCCACTTGAATAACTGGGTCAACCAAAGACAATTTAAGTCATCCAAAACCATATTTATACCATCCCCCAATTCTGATCTCCTAGCACCACTATCTCAGTGAATGATATCACTGTCCATCCCAGAACAAACCACAAACCAAGCACGCATCCTTGACAACTCCATCTCCTCTATCTTCCATATCTAAACCATCTCCAAGTCCTGTTGCTTTTATCTGCCAAATATCTCTGCAACTGGTTCCCTTTTTTCGGTCTCCATCACGACTACCTAACCAAGTCATTCATACATTCACTAACTGGAAGCTGCCTCTGACCAGACACTATTTTAGGTACTGGGGACATGGGAACAAATGAAACAGACAACCCAGCATGAGGGAATTTACAATCCAGAGGAAGAGCTGATAATAAATAAATATGTACTATTTGGCAGTAATAAGTACTCTGAGAGAAAATGAAGCACGGTGAGGGGATAAAGAATGTGGAGGACAAAGGACCTGTGTCCTGTGGAGGACAAAGAACAAAGGATGAGCTGTGTCTAACTGACAAAGTGCCATCTGAGCAGAAACCTGTATAGTGTGAGGAAGTGAGTCAAGTGGGCTCCTGGCCATCAGGAAGAATGGTCCAGGAGAGGAAAAAGCAAGTGCAGAGGCCCTGAGGTGGGAGCCTGCTTGGCCTTCCTGATGAACTACAAGGAGGCCAGGGTGATTAGAGTTCTCCAATGAAGGGCAGAGAGGAAGGAGGTGAAGGCGAAGAGGTAGCTGGGGCCAGACCACAAAGGCCTCTGAGGGCCACGCTGCGGGCTTTGGATTGTGTTCTATGTGATAGAAGCCACTAGAGGTTTTGAGCATGCGAGTGAGATGACCTGATCTATCTTTTAAATAGACCATTCTGGCAGCTACAAGGACAGTAGATGTTGGTGGCAGAAGAGGAGCGCAGGGGATGAGAACAAGACTAAATCAAACATAGTAAACAGGGCTACAGAGCATTTGGGCTCAACTTTCACCTTGTAAGAAATTCACTCCTTAAAATCACTGCATGATATTTCATTAGGCTGCCGCTATAACCCCTACAGCACCTTTCTGCAAATTAGAAAAAGACCCCTATTCTCTGTGCAGATGAAGCCCCCGCAAGTCTCAGTGAGTCGAAGGCAGTCCACAAGCAACCCCTTAGCTGACCACCCTTCCAGGTTCAGTCTGCCCTGAATTCTTGCATAAATATAACAAAGGAAGAGAAAAAGACAAAGGAAGAAAAACACCTTTTCATTGGAGGTAACTGTTTACCTAGATCATCCCTGGATTTTAAACTTTTTGAATAAAAGAATATTTTCATGTTAGGTGTAAATCAAACTCATGAGACGTTCAAGTTGATTTAATCACATTATTCTTATTTTATATATAGATAACTTATATACATAATATGCCAGAATAGTGATTAGACTTTGGACTCATTTCTTAAGTAAGAGACTCAGATGAGACGTGTACCCTTTGAGCCATTTCCTCCCATCTCTCAACATGAAACATACAGATCCAGGGATGACAGTTTGTTTTCCCTTTTTGTCTTGTTTTTCCTATTTGTGAGGAGTCTTGAAGTGAAAATTATATTTTAAAAACACACTTGGAGGCAATTAGAGGTTCTAGGAGTCCTACCCTGGAAGCATAAGCTTTTCTGTCACCGGTTGTTCAAAGGGTTGGTTTTTGGTTTTGGTCTACAGTTAATGATCAAGGTACTTCCAAGAACATCCAGGTCCCTCACCTAAGCTCACAGGGAAGTGAGCTCCCCTTGGAAGGGAAACTGTTCCAAGGGCACTTTAGTCCAGGCAAATGGGAGACTCGCCAGGGGTGCAGGAGAGACACAACCACACGCCAGCACACCCAGGACGCCCCATCTCACTGTCTCCTTTGACCAAAGAGAGGAGGTTCATCCCATCAAGAGAAATGCACACACTGCTTGGCTCTGATGGCCTTACTTCCTCCAGACACCCACTCAGAGTTTTCCTTTGGGGACAGTTTCCCAACTCTGAGAAGGACTTGACATCACCACTAGGTGTCTTCAGGGTCTCTCTGGACAGCTTTCGACTCCAGTCATACTTTCTATTCAGTTTAATCCAACTAACATTTCACTCAGGAAGGGGGACTCCTCATGGATCAGAGGCTCCCGAGGCGAATGGAAAGGGAACAATTCTTCCATCTCTTCCTTTGATCTTCCACGCCATACTCAGTCCACACCTGACGCCCCTCCTAAACTCTCCACTGGTTTCCTGCTGCCTGTGTTCTCTGTTTACTTTGTGGTGGTCTCTAGCAGTTCCCACAAAATTAGAATATTTCTCCCAAGTGACAGTTAAAAGATAAAAGGAGAGATAAGTGTGGTTCCCACCTCAAAAGATCTCACATTATACGGGGAAGAACGAGCTCTACTAAAGGTGTGGGTGCTTTAGGGATCGAGACAGCCTGTCCCACAGCCCTTCTGCTGGGCCCGCATTGTGAGGGGTCATCACTGACTCGTCTGGACCCGACAGCAACCTCAGACAAGTCCTACTACGTCTATGGCAGGTGGCTCCACATTGGTTGCAGGCTGATCCTTGCACAATATAAACCTGGGCCCGTGGCCAGGGTACTTCAACTCCTCAGAGGCTGTGCCTGGCTCTCAGGTCCCGGCTCCCTCTCCCTGCTCCCGTCTCCACACACCGGCTTCCTTTGTCTGGACTCTCGGACATGCTCTTCCTGTGCCTGAACACTTCTCACAATGTGGGATCCGGCCCTTCCTCGGGAAGCCTTGCCCACAGCACTCCTCCTGTTCCACGTTCTCACAGCACCTGCGGCTCTTCCCCCGAGGTCCTCACCGGAGGCTGTCATTCCACAGCCCTGTGTGCGATTAGCCTCCACCTCCACTGAGCTCCGCCAGGGCAGGACCTGCATCCTTCTGTCCAAGGTTGCACTGCTGTTTATCACGGGACAGGAAAGCAGTGAGCGAGGCTTAGAACCTGGCTCCCCCAGAGCCCTGGCCTCCCCAAGTCAACAGCTCTCAGTCCTCAACTTCCATGACAGCCGAATCTGCCAGTTTTCTCCTCTGGTGACTTCTTCTCAGGCTCAGCCACAGATTCTTCCTTCTTAACCCACCTCATAAAACTGAGGTTTCCTGGGACTCTGTCCTCTCCTCCGTTCCCTCATCTGCTCAGCTCAAGGCTTCAAATGCCACCTTTGCACTGATGGCTCCCTGACCTCCCTGTTGAGTTCTGACCCTGTTTACCTTCTACAGCTGTCCACTGGTGACCTCTACCCATATTTCACTAACATTTCAAATGAAACCCATCCCACACCGAACCTGTCCTATACCCTTAATAAAGGGACCTCTCCTCTTTCCTGAACTCACTGCACATGCCTTCCTCCAGGTAATGTCTTGCCTACATTAGGCAATAATCTCCAGAAGGTTCCCACCTCTAGTTTTTCCTCACTTCAAATCTAGGACCAACAGTGTTTCCAAAGTAACCATTCTTAGTTAATTGAAACTGTGTAATAAGGACTCATAAATATATTCTCTGTGAAAATTTTAATAACATTGCATGTAACTAAAGTCCCCTTTCATCAATGCCCATTCTCAGTCCCAATCCAAATGTAACTAGTTACCAGCTTAGGTGTCCCCCGACCTTTCTCTTGGCACTTACACGCACATAATGCATATAGACAAACACCCACCTAATTTTCTTTACACATAAATGGCGATATGTCATAATAATGCACCGTAACTTGCTTTAGTCCTTCACGTAGCTTGGAGCTCTGCCCACACCAGTGCTGCTGCTTTCTGACTGTGGTGCTGTGTGCCAGTGTAGGGACCCACCTCAGCTTCTTTAGCCTTTACTGAAGGACGTTTAAAGTATCTCAGACTCAGACTATTTTTTCTAAAATATCAACAACCATACAACTCTTCTGCTTGAAACTCTTCAATTATTTCCAGTCATCCATGGACAGTTCCCATCCCTAAGAACTGTACCAAAGCACTTCATAGTGTGGCCCCCACCTGGCTCTCTAATCTCATTTCCTTCCTCATCTCTTTCTTTTCCCATATACCCTGAGCTTCAGTCTGAATGAATTATCTGCAGTTCCTTAAATGCACTAAGTTTGCTGAATGAATGCATGGCAATGTAGCCCTCCTCTGAAACAACAGGAAATCACAAGAGAAAAGATCCTGAGAGATTCACTTGTGCAGTAATTATCAGAGAAGAAGAGGAAGCTTGTGACTAGGGGCCTTAGCATCCCTTCTCCAAAACTTCTTCAGGACTGAGAACCTGCAGAAAATTCCCCGACCAACATCTCCGAGTTGCACATGCACTCACTTACCAGACTGCTGCCTGCAGAGATTCCGCACCCACTCACCTAGAGAGGAGCCTCCAGGGCTGTCTTTCTCTACCTTCCAGGGATCTTCTCCTTGCTGCAACAGGGAGATCACCTCGGGTTTGGAAAATGGGAGTCCTGCTCATAGACCAAAAAGAAGAAAAAAAAAGAAAAAGAAAAAAAAGACTTGATTTTGCCTTGACACAAAGAGGTATCTGAGATCTGAGCGGAAAACTCAAAGGATGATACAGAGAACTTCTGTGGGATGCTCCAGTTGTGCCCCCACAATGTGAGGGGTGTGTTAGGGTAAAAGCAAGGGGCAATGTAACATTTAGTTGTATGTTAGTGAAGTATGATAAACATGCAGACTTGATTAACAGGGTGCTAATAGCTTTCTATACAAGAGGGAATATGTATATACTGTTAAATGTATGTTAAATGTACAGATTAAATTAATATTTGTAACAGGTATCTGTGGAAAGGATTATGTACCAAGTAGCTTGTTTAAAATGAGAAAACACTATCTGACTCCCTTTGAAAGATGGCAGCAGTCAGCAAACTATGGGTCATAGGCCAAATCTAGGCCACTGTCTGTTTATGCATGGCCCTTGAGCAAAGAATGGTTCAAAAAAAAAAAAGAAAAGGAATACGTTACAGAGACTATATGTGGCCCACAAAGCTGAAAATATTTACTCCCTGGCCCTTTACAGAAAAAGTTTGCTGACCCCTGTAAAAGAGAATTGAAAAAAGCCAGTGTTGGGTCAAAGAAAAAGGTTGAGGGATGCTCTCTGTTAAGAGATGAGCAAACACATCATAGTTCAGTCATAGTGGGAAAATGTTGCCTGCAGTGAGGGAATTTCTAATGGGCAGCTCTGTAGATTGTCCCATCCATGGGGCAATTCCATACCTACGAGGGAGAAAAAGGTTTTCAGGTTTATTTATGGAGATCCAGTTTGCACAGTGCTAAGGCAAAACTCAGCTAAAGTTTTTAATGACCCAGGGCTTTTACCCAGGAAATCAGATGCTGAGGTATCCCAATTTCTGAACTCTGTATCTACAGGGAAAATTTCCTTACCCAATGAGACAAGGTTACTATAGTTCTCCAGCATCACATCTTGGTACAAGTTTCTCTGAGAAGGAGCCAGCTTTCTCCACTCATCCCGTGTAAAGAACACAGCCACATCTTCAAACGTCACTGACACCTGTAGAGACAAGCATCCCAGCTCACCCAGGACCACCCATCACACAGGGTGAAAAAGGCGGCAGTGGGGAGTAGACGGGCTACCATGAAATGCTTCTGTATTATTCTAGGTTCTGAAGGTTCCAGGTCATTTGCTTAATGAACAACTGACCAATGACAAATAGATACTGAGTAGCAGGAAGTATGAACCAGGCTCTGAGTTAACTGCTACAAGAGATGGGTGGAGGTATTAAGGCCATTAGTGGGAGTGTTAATTAGAATAATCTTCCTGTTGGCAATTTGATAACATACATTAGAAGCTTTAAAATGTGCATACTCTTTAACTCTCCAATTACTATATTTGTTTGATAATGAACACTGAACAAAAATGCACATGCAAGGACATTTATCATGGTGTTAGTAACAGCAAAGAAATGGAAACAACCTCAATAATCACCGACAGAGACTAGGTTAAATAACTGAAGGCACTCTGTGCTCCCTAAAGCTTGAGGACAGTAATAATGGAAATTAAAATAGCTATAATTTATTGAATGCTTTTTTCAGGCTAAGTACTATTCTTAGAGCTTTATATTAACCTTTAGTGTATATCTTTATTTTATCTTCACAACAACCCTATGAAGAAGGTACTATTATTGTGTCCATTTTACACAAGAGAAAACAAAGAGAAATTTATCCAAGTCACACAGCTGGTATGAAGGGAAAACTCACTCCTCCTGCATGTCTCCGCTACTCTTAATACAACACTACTTCACTTCTGACACCAGATGTGGGGGGTTTTCCGCACACCAAGCAATTGTGGGACACCAGCTGGGTGTCCTACAATTAAACTCAATTCTGACACCTGAAGATAGTGTCAGATTCCCACAAGACTGGCCCCCTTTCAATGTCAATCACAAGTCCAGGTTGTTACCTGTGCTGCTGACTGACTGGCTATAAATTGGAGGTTTCTACAACCCTCTCCTCAGGTTTGATTAATTTGCCAGAGTGGCTCACAGAACTCAGGAAAACATTTACTTACTAGATTACTGGTTTATTATAAAAGAAGACATAGGAACTGGCAGGTGAAAGAGCGGCACAGGGAAGGGGTGCACAGCTTCCATGCTCTCTCGGGATTCACCATTCTCTCTGACTCTCTACATGTTCACCAACCTGGAAGAACTCTGAACCCTTCTGGGTTTTTATGGAGGTTCATTACATAGGCACGATTGATTAAATCACTGACCATTGGCGACTGATGCAACTTTCATCTCCTAGGGTGGTGACAGATGGATAAGAGGGGTTATTGGGGGGCAGGACTGAAAATTCCAACACTTTAATCAAGGTTGGTTCCCCTGGCAATTTGCCCGCATCCTTAGGTGGGGTACAAAAGTAACCTCATTAACATAAACTCTGGTGTGGATACAAAACACACCCATTGTGCCTTCATTGCTCTGAAGTAATTTCAGGGATAAAAAGCATATATTACTAACCACTTAGGAAATCACAAGGGTTTTGGAAATTATGTGCCAGGAACAGGGACAAAGACCAAATATATATTTCGTATTATAAATCACAATATCACTGGTCAGTGGTAGAGGTAGAATTCCAATCCAAGGAACTGCCTCTCAACGCCTATCTCATAGGCTTAAGTAATAAATGATAATCCATACAATGGAGGTAAAGAGCAGTGATGGTAGCAAAACACTGTGAACGCACTTAATGCCAATATACTCAAAAATGATTAAAGTGGTGAGTTTAATCTTATGTGTATTTTATCAAAATAAAAAGCTAAAATGAGAAAATAAAAATATACATACATACATATGTACACATGTACATCAATAAATAATAAATAAAGAAAGGTACACAGACAATTATTCTGAGGGCTGCATACCAAAGGTATGACCATGATTATCTCAAGATGTTGGGGTAAGACTGATTTTACGTTTTTATTCTCTGAGATTTTTAACATTAACATGCAGTGCATGTATAATAAGATAATTTATTGGCACATGGCAGGGAATACAAGAAATGATCTTTGCCCTCAAAAGAATTTACAATCCAACTGGCAGACAAGAAAAACGCATGAAACAATTTGAACAAGAAAAGTGTCGCTGGACAGGACCATATACTATTTCCTCGTTCAATCCTCATTTTAGAGATGAGAAACACCAGGTCCAGGGCAGTTAAGACACCAGGTCACATACTTTACCAATGGCAGAGACAAGACGATAACTGAAGTTTTCTTTTAACCCAGCACTTGGTGGGTATATTCTCTCTCTGGTCTTAAACGTCCTGTCACTGAGTTTTACACACAATTCCACATAGTACTGATGTATCGGCAGCAGGTGAGGTTAGGGAGAAATGTCACATAGGACTCACAAGCAGGGATGGAGAAGATTCTGGGTAAGAGAGCAGCCTGGCTCTGTTGGAATGGAATGGGAAGGGCTTAGAAAAAAGTAGCCCAAATATGCAGAGGCAGGTCCTAGCCACAGTCTCAGAAGATCAACCACTACCACATTTCATGGGTCCAAAAGATACACAACATCACATTGCAGAGAACTCTGGTCATTTGGGAGCCAGGCCTGCCCTGTGTTCTGAAAGATGTACCAGAGGAAAGGCTGGATGATAACTAACATGAACTTAGAGGCCAGACATACCTGGGTTTGATTTTAGGTTGCCTGACTTCGTTGAGCCTCAGTTTCAAGTGTAAAATGGGGGTGATAACTTCTGCTTCGCTATGAGAGTGAGAACAAAGGTGAAGCCCTCAGGATATTCCCCAGCAACGTTAACTACTATTAGATGAGGATGAGTAAAGGAAGGACACTGTATAGTCATTTCTATCTACCAACAGTAGATAGATAGACATCATGAACTAGAATAATATCGTTTAGCTACCACAACCACCACATATTGAACATCTACTATGTGCCCGGCCCTGATAAGAATGCTTTCCATGCACTAACTCCCAGGATCCTCTCATCTACCCTTTGAGGTAGGCCCAGTTGTTGTATTCACTTTACAGGTGAAGAAACTGAGGCACAGAGAGGAAAGAAACTGAGGCACAGAGAGGTGGAGTTTTTTGCCCAAGACCCATTAACAGCAACAGAGGAGATGGGCACAAACCTGGCCATCTGGCTCAAAAGCCCCACTGAGGAATCACTGTATACACTGCCTCTCCACTACCAATATCCCATGAAACTCTCACTGCTGCTTCCTGAGGAGTCTTCTCTCTGCTCTTGGAGTCAAGAGACCTCTCCATCTACGTCCCCACCAGCATGGCTATCCTTTGTTCACACAGTGGCTCACCTGGATGGGGTCCCACCCTCATTCTCACAACATAAAGGTGAAAATGGCAGGTCAACATCAGTTTTCAAGAGAGTGACAGAAGCAAGGCACATGATCCAGAAAGTTAAGATGGAGAAAAACTAAAAACTATGGACTGGGAAAAGCCTGGCGAAGGTATCATGAGGATTTCTCAGGGCGGAAAGAAAAAGAAAAGCATTCTGGCCAAGGGTAGGGAGGGGGACACGACTGAGCAAAGGAGACAGGCCAGAAAGGAACTCTGCCAAGTGTGCATGTTTGTTTGTTCTGACCCCAAGTGGTATAAGACATGTGGCATCTTACCTATCAATTCAGTAATCATACAGTGAATTGAGATTAATGAATAAAAGAGTGTCTATTAGAAAAAAAAAGAGAAACACAGGCCATGGATTGGGGGGTTGGAGGCAAGCATTCCCTATGCAATCCACCATCCACCAGGGTGGACCAACTCTTCCAAGGCAGAAGGACATGGGCTCCAAATCCTGGTGAAGACTGTATTGGGGAGAAAACTTCAGTTTGAGGGTAAAATAACAGAAAAAAAAACCCCATCTATCTCTAAGACCTGAGATGGCAATGAACTCACCTGAGACCTTGCTTCCCTCTGTTCAGTAGCCATGTCCTCTTTTTGGGCAGTTTCACCTTAGGATGGGAGAAGTCTCCAGAAGCCAGATCTGAGAGAAGAAAAAGGGAACCAGGAGGAAGCCCCTTCTGCTTTCTAGACCTCAGAATCAGCAGCTCTGAAACCTTTATACCACTTGAAAATGATGCCAAGTGCCCCCAGAGAAGGAAGTCAGAAGGAACGAGGGCTAGACAGGACCAGAGAGAAGGGCTGGGTCATCCTGGTCCAGGCCCAGCTCCTTCCCTGGCTCAGAGGAAAAGTCCTAGGACTCTATCAGCAGTAGCAGCAACTCCCTGAGCCTCACCGCGTGCCAGGCACTACCTATCAATACATCATCGAGTCCCACAGCACAGTTGGCATTGTCAGCACCCCATTTTATAGATCAGGAAACTGAGGGCAGAGTGGGAGCAACTTGTCCCAGTCCACACAGCCAGGGAGGGTGGCACCAGGGTTCCAGGCACCGCGGGCTCCAGAGCACCTGCTCTAACCTCCCTGCGTGCATGTGACAACTTTTCTCCACCTCAAGCATTCCCACCCAATTCCTCCCCCTCCTGTCAAGGAAACAATTTCCAGATTTCTAGAGAAAGCTGCTTCGGAAAGGGAAAACATCAGCTCTCCTATGGCGGGGAGGGGCTGCTGTCTTGAGGAAAGGGCCCATTAAACCAAAGACCTGGGTCCAGTCCTGGCTCTGCCACTGGGGGAAGCTGGCGACTCACTTCTCGCGTAAAACAAGCCTGTCACTCGGGAGTGCAGGGGTGATGGTAAGGGGAGGAAATAATTTTCTCACGTTCACTGCCAGCCCGAAACAAATTCAAATGCCGGCAGGCGCTGAGCAGGTAGCGCGCTGGGAACTGGTCGGGAAGAAGCAGGAGGGTGGCTGGGTCCAGCCAATGGGGACGATGTGTCCGACCTGTCTCGTTCAGGGCCACGTCAGTGGGATGGCTGGGGGCGGCAGGCGAACAGAGCCAGGGGTGCCCGGCTCTCGGCCCGCCGGCGCCCACAAAGACCCGGCTCGCGTCTCTTGGGCCTGTGCCCCATGCCCCGGCGACGCATGCTCCCGAAGCCCGGTCCTCCCTCCCGCATCCTGCCTACCCCCCGCCGCTCACCTCGCCCAGGCATCGGGGGTTCCGCGGGCCGCAGGCTGGAGGCTCCGGAACTGCCACGGCCAGACAGAAGCTTCCACTGGGGACTCCACGCGGTGCCGCCTCGGCGGACCTCTGGCGAGTAATTAGCTCATGCCAACGGCAAACGCCCGACGCCCTACGCCCCACGTAGCTCCGGGAGGGACGGGGCAGGGACAGTCGCGAGCCCCTCTGGGAAATGTAGTCCATGCGAGAACAAAAGATTCTGGGAAATGTAGTTCTTCGAGCTTGTCTGCGAGGAGAGCCCTGGCTGAGCCTATCACTTGTCCAGACCCCATTCTGGGTTCGTGGTCGAGCTCCTTGGGCTGCTGGCTCCTGGGTTCCTGGTTCTTCCAGGAGGAAACCGACGTTCCTACAGGGCAGTGACTTGTAGCTCTGCATCTGCGTAAATGAGAGCAAGGCAAGTAGACAACCGCCAAGAACAAACCTATTTCCCCGTAAGTCTTTCAACAAGAGTGTATGGAGGACTTCCCTGGTGACTAAGTGGTTGAGAATCCGCCTGCCAATGCAAGGAACACGGGTTCGAGTCCTGGTCCTAGAAGATCCCACATGCCTTGGAGCAACTAAGCCTGTGTGCCAGAACTACTGAGCCTGTGCTTTAGAGCCGGCAAGCCACAGCTACTGAGCCCATGTGCCACAACTGAAGCCTGCGCACCTAGAGCCCATGCTCGGCAAGAAAGAGAAGCCACCTCAATGAGAAGCCCACGCACCTCAACGAAGAGTAGCCCCCCTCACACCACAACTAGAGAAAGCCTGTGAGCAGCAACGAAGATGCAGCACAGCCAAAAATAAATAAAATAAAATAAATTAATAAAGAAAAAGAAATTTATCCTGAGCACAGACTCTACATTCTCGCTATATGCTATGTTCATCATTGCTCAGCTGTGTACCAGAGCTGTGGCACAGCTCTGTGTCTTCAGATGACCCCACTTGGAAGCACACTGCTTGCTCTACCACCAGTAGACTTCAGGGGTCACACTGCACGTCATCCCCATGGTTCCAGTCCTTACATCATCTTTACAATTTTTCCCATAAGAGGTTTATTTAATGAATTGTCTAATACATAACAACATGCATGTGTAATCAGTACTGCATACCATTATACCTATACCAATTAATAACATTGAAACCCAAATCTAATCTTGTCCTATAGGACTCAAATCATTGGCTAGGTTTAAGGAGCACATATTTTGAAACATTTAAATTTGATCCAGTTCTAACAAGTAATCCACACTTATTCTATTCTCATTCACATCATTTATGACATTACATTAATACTTTCTTTCATTTCTTGGCTCAGCAATACATCAGCCCAAGAAATGTGACTTAGCAAATTGTGGCATATTAATCTCTTGCTAGCACAGAATATATTTTGTAAAGATTTCAAGATACCCCTTACAGATTTCCTCCTGTGTCTAAAGCACTATGCTCATAAGGCATGTGATTCTGTGTGTTCTCAAGGCCTCCAGACACCAGGTAACAATGGCCCACACAGAAGGACAAATCTGAGAATAGTCTTTAAGTTGAAGTGAGCATTTTCTGTCCCAAGAGGTAAAGGTAAAAAATTATGATTAATAAACGTACCCATGCATCTTAACATACAGAAAAATTTAGATCTTATACCTTCTATCCAAGAATATATAGCTAAGATTAGATAGGTGTAACTTTGGGGCCATTATCCTCCACATCCTCCAAGTGTCCAGAAGTATCTTCTGGCCCAGCAGCCATAATTTCAGCTGGCTTCACACCGTTTTATTGTTTCATTTGTGTTTTGAATAGATACAAGGAGTGCAGTGTGACAGCTGGTCTTTGTCAGATATTTCCCTTCAGTGGGAGTGGTCTTTTCAGATGTGCATACAACTATTCAGCAGCTGTCTCCTCAGATGTTTCAGATGATAGCTCAGGTACAAGGAAGCAAGACTCATGTTGGCTTTGAAGCCCTAGGCCCTATCAGATCTAATGTATCTTGTAACAGCCTATGAGAAGAGCTTAGTTTCCAAGGTTCCTGCAAGGGACTTGCCCAGTGTAAATACACTTTACCAATCAGGAGTCATTTTTATCTTAAGCAATGTTGCCTCATCATGCAGCTGATGAATCTTTTGAGCATGTTACCAAGGCAGTCAGAAACATAAATAAGATTGTTCAGAAACACAGTTGACATACTTTCTTGGGTGGTTACCAGGGGAACAGAGCTAAAATGCTATTCCAAGGTCAAATTCTTTCACAGAGAAAGAGAAAGGATTTCCTTATCTTATTACCTACCACCCATCCCCTTGTTCTTTGGTTAATTGTTTTTTTTCATTAAACTCTATTTTGAGATCATTACTGATTCGCATGCAGTTGTCAGAAATAACACACAGGGCTCCTGTGTATACTTTACCGTTTCCCCAGTGGCAACATCTTGCAAAACTATAGTACAATAATGTGCTTGTTAGCTTTTTTAATACAGAAAAGAAGACAGGTTAGTATATACCTGGTCACCAGGACTTATATTGTAAAATGGGCCATTAACAACCACTTTATTTATTAAATAATTAGGTGATTTTTTTGATCAAAATAACTTTTTAGTATCCATAGTATTTTTATAGGAAATTTTCTACCAAATAATAGTATGACAGTATTTAACACACCAAACAGTGTTATTTGACAGAGTTAACAGTATCTCTTTCACCCTCTCAGCAAGTGTCTCTTTTAGGTATCTCAAACTTAGTATGTTTTAAATTGGATGTTTTATCTTCTCTCCCAAACCAGTTTTACCAACATTTTTAGTAGACTTTATTTTTTTAGATCATTGTTAGCTTCACAGCAAAACTGAGCGGAAGGTACAGAGAGCTCCCATAGACCTCCTACCTTACCCACATACACAGCTTCCCTCACTATTTTTTTTATATACTGCAGGTTCTTATTAGTCATCCATTTCATACACATCAGTGTATACATGTCAATCCCAATCTCCCAATTCGTCACCTCAACCCTGCCCACTGCCACTTTCCTCCCCTAGTGTCCATACATCTGTTCTCCACATGTGTCTCAATTTCTGCCCTGCAAACCAGTCCATCTGTACCATTTTTCTCGGTTCCACATACATGCGTTAATATGCGATATTTGTTTTTCTCTTTCTGACTTACTTCACTCTGTATGACAGTCTCTAGATTCATCCATGTCTCAACAAATGACCCAATTACGTTCCTTTTTATGGCTGAGTAATATTCCATTGTATATATGTACCCCATGTTCTTTATCCATTCATCTGTCAATGGGCATTTAGGTTGCTTCCATGACCTGGCTATTGTAAATAGTGCTGCAGTGAACATTGGGGTGCGGTGCATGTGTCTTTTTGAATATGGTTTTCTCAGGGTATGTGCCCAGTAGTGGGATTGCTGGATCATATCATAATTCTATGTTTAGTTTTTTTTTTTTACATCTTTATTGGATTATAATTGCTTTACAATAGTGTGTTAGTTTCTGCTTTATAACAAAAAGAATCAGTTATACATGTACATATGTTCCCATATCTCTTCCCTCATGCATCTCCCTCCCTCCCACCCTCCCTATCCCACCCCTCCAGGTGGTCACAAAGCACCGAGCTGATCTCCTTGTGCTATGCGGCTGCTTCCCACTATCTATTTTACATTTGGTAGTGTATATATGTCCATGCCACTCTCTCACTTTGTCACAGCTTACGCTTTCCCCTCCCCATATCCTCAAGTCCATTCTCTACTAGGTCTGTTTCTTTATTCCCATCTTACCCCTACGTTCTTCATGACATTTTTTTCTTAGATTCCATATATATGAGTTAGCATATGGTATTTGTCTTTCTCTTTCTGACTTACTTCACTCTGTATGACAGACTCTAGATCCATGCACCTCACTACAAGTAACTCAATTTCGTTTCCTTTTATGGCTGAGTAATATTCCATTGTATATATGTGCCGCATCTTCTTTATCCATTCTTCCAATGATGGACACTTAGGTTGTTTCCAGCTCCTGGCTATTGTAAATAGAGCTACAATGAACATTTTGGTACATGACTCTTTTTGAATTATGGCTTTCTCAGGGTATATGTCCAGTAGTGGGATTGCTGGGTCATATCGTAGTTTATCTTTAGTTTTTTAAGGAACCTACAAACTGTTCTCCATGGTGGCTGTATCAATTTACATTCCCACCAGTAGTGCAAGAGTGTTCCCTTTTCTCCACACCCTCTCCAGCATTTATTGTTTCTAGACTTTTTGATGATGGCCATTCTGACCGGTGTGAGATGATACCTCTCTGTAGTTTTGATTTGCATTTCTCTAATGATTAATGATGTTGAGCATTCTTTCATGTGTTTGTTGGCAATCTGTATGTCTTCTCTGGAGAAATGTCTATTCAGGTCTTCTGCCCATTTTTGGATTGGGTTTTGGCTTTTTTGTTATTGAGCTGCATGAGTTGTATGTAAATTTTGGAGATTAACCCAACTGACAAAGTTGCTTCATTTGCAAATATTTTCTCCCATTCTGAGGGTTGTGTGTTGGTCTTGTTTATGGTTTCCTTTGCTGTGCCAAGCTTTGAAGTTTCATTAGGTCCCATTTTTTAATTTTTGTTTTTATTTCCATTTCTCTAGGAGGTGGGTCCAAAAGGATCTTGCTGTGATTTATGTCATAGAGTGTTGTGCCTATATTTTCCTCTAAGAGTTTGATAGTTTCTGGCCTTACATTTAGATCTTTAATCCATTTTGAGCTTATTTTTGTGTATGGTGGTAGGGAGTGTTCTAATCTCATACTTTTACATGTACCTGTCCAGTTTTCCCAGCCCCAATTATTGAAGAGTCTGTCCTTTCTCCACTGTACATTCCTGCCTCCTTTATCAAAGATAAGGTGAGCATATGTGCGTGTGTTTATCTCTTGGCTTTCTATGCTGTTCCATTGATCTACATTTCTGTTTTTGTGCCAGCACCATACTGTCTTGATTACTGTAGCTTTGTAGTATAGTCTGCGGTCAGGGAGCCTGATTCCTCCAACGCCCTTTTTCATTCTCAAGATTGCTTTGGCTATTCGGGGTCTTTTGTGTTTCCATAAAAATTGTGAAATTTTTTGTTCTAGTTCTGTGAAAAATGCCAGTGGTAGTCTGATACGGATTGCATTGAATCTGTAGATTGCTTTGGGTAGTATAGTCATTTTCACAAAGTTGATTCTTCCAATCCAACAACATGGTATATCTCTCCATCTATTTGTATCATCTTTAATTTCTTTCATCAGTGTCTTATAATTTTCTGCATATATGTCTTTTGTCTCCTTTAGGTAGGTTTATTCTTAGATATTTTTTTCTTTTTGTTGCAATGGTAAATGGGAGTGTTTTCTTAATTTCACTTTCAGATTTTTCATCATTAGTGTATAGGAATGCCAGAGATTTCTGTGCATTAATTTTGTATCCTGCTACTTTACCAAATTCATTGTTTAGCTCTAGTAGTTTTCTGGTAACATCTTTAGGATTCTCTATGTATAGTATCATATCATCTGCAAACAGTGACAGCTTTACTTCTTCTTTTCCAATTTGGATTCCTTTTATTTCTTTTTCATATCTGATTGCTGTGGATAAAACTTCCAAAACTATGTTGAATAATAGTCGTGAGAGTGGCTAACCTTGTCTTTTTCCTGATCTTAGTGGAAATGCTTTCCGTTTTTCACCATTGAGGACGATGTTGGCTGTGGGTTTGTCATATATGGCCTTTATTATGTTGAGGAAAATTCCCTCTATGCCTACTTTCTGCAGGGTTTTTATCATAAATGGGTGGTAAAATTTAAGTTAATACATGCATAAGCCCTCTGACTTCCCACATACCTGAATATGTGCATATTTTCCATCAGTTCCCCTTTTGATTGCAAATCTTGTTAGAAAGCAGTGATGCTCAAAATATCCATCCCTCAATGCTGGGGTGCTGGCTCTTACCTCAGGTTCAGATC
Source organism: Mesoplodon mirus (assembly GCF_964341445.2). Lineage (NCBI taxonomy): Eukaryota > Metazoa > Chordata > Mammalia > Artiodactyla > Ziphiidae > Mesoplodon > Mesoplodon mirus. Next base: position 27,913,583 of record NC_138980.1, read on the forward strand.
ATGTCCCTCGCTGTTACGTCTCCTTTGTTTTCACCTAGTCACTCACGTTGGAGGAAAACTACGCTGATCTCATGAACAGGCTCAGAGATATGTTAATGGGGAAACACTTTATAGGCTATACATTTTATCACTTACACTCAATTGTCACAGAAGCATTGCACATGTGCTATTAGCAGCAGACTTAAAGCAAGCAGTGTCACATTTCATGAATAGTTATAATCTGTGAAAATTTCACTAGATAATTTTCTTTCCATTCAGAACATCAGGGCAAAAGCATGGTTAACACAATACCTGTCATAAATACAGACCTTAACTAACAGAACTAGAATTTAACATCCACTAAAACATAGTCTTTTTTCTCTCTGAAATAACCCTCATCTCCACCAAACACAGCAAATCAAAACTAGTTTGTTTGCAATTGACCATATCAGCTCCTTCAAGCTGGCTGAGGTAGAAGTCCTCAGGAGTCTCAGACTGAATTCCCCAAAGGCCTCTCAAGGCCAGGAATGCCATGACAAAAGCCTGCCATAAGCCTCCACCTCAGTGGATTTCTGTCTTCTAGAGGTATCCCAAATATCAAGATTCGTGCACATGCCAGGAGACAGTCTTTCCCATTCACCTGATAAGGCTGCTCAGAAACCAGGAGTCCCAGTTTTTGGAGGGACTAGGTAGAGAGAAAAGAAAAATGTTTCAATTCTACCCTCAGGAGTAGTTTACCCAATTGCTGTAAGTCACAACTAACTTGAGGGGAAGGGCATCCCTCTATCTGGAAAACACAGATCAAAACTTTCCAGACAAAACCCATAAATATTATAACCATATTCACCAGTTCACTCAGTAACCAATCCTTCCATTAACTTTTTACGAAGCCATCAGGTTTTCCTTTAGGATTATTTAAGTTTTTACCCAGTTCTGAAGTGTAATCTGAAATTTATCAGAGACCTGTTATTAGCAAAAGGTCGTTCCTATGAATCTGGAAGATGAAGCACTTTTGCAAAAGCATCAGAGTACAACAATAACTGTCTACAAAAGACAAAAGACTTAAAAAGTCACAGTTAAACATATTATCACAATATAAGCAATAAAGAATCTTGGTTATAGTAACTAGGATTATGACTGATTATAATCTTAACCCTTAAAAACCTTAATCTCTCACCAAAACCAAAAAACAATTGTGCATTTCCTGATTGGTAAGCTTAATGCTTTAGTCTTATTCTCCTAAGCAGGCAAAAGTAGATAAACTTAGACCTGCCCAGCAATTAGTGTTCCAATATTTTACCTTTTTTGAAATGACTTAGTCAATGAATTCTCTTCATGTAACTTAGTTTAGTTTCAAGTTACAAAAATCTTGAGAGACTATTTTAGATAGACACTCCCAAAACATAATTATTCCCATAAAGAATTTTAAAATCCTTGCTCCTTTTTGTTCATTTACTCTTAGAGATCACATATGATTAGATTAAAGTTCCTGAGAACCCAGGTAGATCATATACATCTCAAAGGTACAGGAAGAGAAATACCAATTCCTTCAGAGAGCTAGCTTAACCAATTACAGAAGGCTCACTTTGATACAATAGCAGAGCCATGAGGGGCCATTGTTCTCCAGATCTCTTGGCCGCCCCCATTCATCATGCACAGCCACTACAGGGTCCCACATACTAGTAGACATCCACTGCAGTACTACCCCTGCAACTTTCAGGATTACCCCCTCAACTTTTGGACCCCACGTGTGAATGGCCGGCCACCCCGGGATAAAACCCACAACTTTCAGGCCCCACAAGCTAGTGGACAACCCCTGCAACATTCCATTCCCCATCCTGTATTTCCCAACATCTCCGTGCTCACAAGAGTTTCCTTGTTCTCCTGGCTGGCTCTGCCAACTGTTGGGCTGCACCCAGCAGGCCTCTAAGGCCTACATTTGCCCAGTTTAAGACCAAAGAAGAAGCCTGGAGTCAGCAACAGAGACATCAGTGGCTTAATGGATGGTAGGGGGTGTAGATTGCCAGTTATAGAGGGAATTACATCAGTTTGGCGCATTAGTTACCAGGACCCATACTACCCCTTTGATAAGGACAATCACTAGCCTGGGCCTGGGGCAAGCATGTAGGAAGTTCAGTCGTGTGAGTAGGGTATAGGGGAAGCAGGCAATGGTTGAGCAGGGGATGTTCAGAGAGGAAGAGAACCCCTATCCTGAGTGGCCTGACCATATAAATGTCATCAGTAGTATACCATGTCCCTGTTCCCTCCTTCCTGATCCTCTCCTCCCCACTTCATGTAGTAAAGTCAGAGTAATTTATTTACCTATTTGGCTTTGAATGATTTCTTTACCAAAATATTATATTAGATATGATTTCTTGAGACTACTTTTGGCTTCATTATGACAATTTTTAAGGATATAAGCTGAATTTATTTACGATAGAAATTTCTTGAAACAACTGGATCACTAGGCAGTTCTTTGGTCTTTTTAAGTTCTATAGGGAGTTTGTGTTGTAATCATGGCTTTGTATTGTGGGATTTGATCTGCATCATCAAGTCTGAATTCTTAAGGGACATCTGCAGTTACTTTCATGCAACAAAGATAACCTCACATCCTTCTTGGCAAATATATCCATCCACAATACAGGGGCAAGTTTGTGCCTTTATATCAGTTGTATGTCACATTTAGAAATCATGATGAACCTGAACCAGTAGTTTTTGATGAGCAACAGGATATGCTTGAAGTTTAGAATGAATAAAAGGTGGCCTGTTTTGACGGTGGGCTTGGCAATACACTGTGTACCTCTGTGTGGCTCACAAATGAAAAGTTAATCTAGAAAACCAGATTCATTTGGAATCAGATTTCATAAGTTAGACATAGCCAGCTTTCAATATTCAAGTGACAAAAGGTCAATGCCGAGAACAAAGTCATCTACTAGAAGGCCAATTGACAATGTGATAGATAAAGTTCATATAAAGCCTAGCTTTCTGCCCTCAAGCACAAGGAGACAAGATATTACAGGCAGAACACTAAGAATATCTACTAGGCTACAATATCCAGGGAATAGCAGGAAGGGCTTCTTCAGCTCATGAGAGATGGTGCTGGACTCTGATGGAAACCGTGGCCTTGGAACAGACACTTGAAGGACAAGTTAGAGGAAAATGATTCCATGAAACTTGAAAATACCTCCAATGGCCGTGACATGGAGCAATCCTTGCTCCCTCCAGGGAGAACAGTATCTGGGGAAATGTGCCAGGAAGAAGGATGAGCCTTTATTCCAACATCATTGAGGTGAAGCCAAACTTTTCCCTCCATATGTTTTTTGTTTGTTTGTTTTTGTTGTTTTTTAAACATCTTTATTGGAGTATAACTCCTTTACAATAGTGTGTTAGTTTCTGCATTATAACAAAGTGAATCAGTTATACATATACATATGTTCCCATATCTCTTCGCTCTTGAATCTCCCTCCCTCCCACCCACCCTATCCCACCCCTCTAGGTGGTTTGTGTCCAAATGGTTTTAATTGGCTCACAAAGAGCTGTTCCTGTTGGCTAACTAGTGCTAGATGGAAGTTGCCTGTGGGGAAGTGGGGGTGGTGTCTTTAGGGAGTCCCAGCTGCAGAGAAGAGGCTCCTGGCACAGGCCTGGCCTCTGCTAACTCAGGCCCTGGAGGGTGAATTCCCAGACACAATCCTGATTTCCTGGCTGCTCCCAGGGGGGACTCTGCCAGCCTGGCACTGCTTTGCTTCTATGGGCAGAGGTCCCTCAAAGCCCTGCATGAGGCTGAGCTTTGATTTATGACCACTTCATGTCATGTGTGACTCTCACATGCAGGAAACCACAACAGAGGCTGATTCTACCTGGACCTTAGAGTAAACCCCTTTTCTTATTTCCCCTTCATTCCCCTTAAGTGGTTGAAGTAATGCAAGGAGCCAGTGAAGATGGTGTTGAAGGTGGCCCTCAGAAGTAGGAGGTTTAAAGACTCGAGGCTCTGGTAGAATTAAACAGCATATAACCTCACACCACAGCCAGTCTGAGCAAGACAGAGGCCTTTCCTCTTTCTGCTAACACCACACTGCTGAGATTTCTTTTCCCCTTCAGACAGGATCTTCTGTCTGGTGAATGATGATTTCTCCCTTGAGCTGAATGAGTGGGGACCATGTAGATAGAGAGTGATTTTCCCTTTGACTTTGTACCCTATTGTAAGTTCACTGATTTCTCTCTATCCTCATGCTCCTTCTCACAGCCAACTTTTGACTGACAGTTGAGGGAGAGATGGATGAGCAATAAAACTATATCCCAAACATGGCTCTTTTCATTCAACCCTGCTGCTTCTTTGGGTCCCAGAATACAGTGGAATCTTTCTGTGTTCTGGAGTAACCTTCTCAGTACTTTAGTTCCCTAGATTTAAATTTTTACCCTTCTGATTTTTTTTGTGTCTAGGAATGTTCACTTCCCAGTTTACCATTAGACTTGCATACCACATCATCAGTGATTTTTCAATACATGATTATTTGGGATGAACAAAAACTCTACTGAGCATTGTATGGGATGTGCCCATGCATAATCTATGGTATTTTATCAAAGTGAATATGTAATGTAATAACCAGAGGAGACATGTATGCAGATATGGGTAATGCAAGGAAGAATATGATGAGACCAAAATGAGTCATGTAACCTTAAACACCAACATTAGTCCATGTTATTATATCTCAAACATTTGCACTAAACTACTTCTAAAATAAAACTTAACAGTTCAGAACACTACATTGATTTTATCACATGTAGTCAGGTTCCCACTGGCACCAACATACATTTGGGAGTTCATTTACTACAACCAAGAAGAACTGTGTTGTGTGCTCAGTACATGTCTGTGAGATGTAATTAGTAAAGAAGTTAAGGGGAATGCACAATTATTAGAGTCTTTAAAAATCAAGGGAGGGCTTTCCTGGTGGCACAGTGTTTGGGAGTCTGCCTGCCGATGCAGGGGACACGGGTTCGTGCCCTGGTCCAGGAAGATCCCACATGCCGAGGAGCAGCTGGGCCCGTGAGCCATGGCCGCTGAGCCTGCGCGTCCAGAGCCTGTGCTCCACAACGGGAGAGGCCACAACTGTGAGCGGCCCATTTACCACACACACAAAAAAAAAAAATCAAGGGAGTTTTTCAGCAGACGAATGAAAGAAAGAGGAAGAGAATTAGGAGAAAGTCATGGAACATATAATTATGTGAGTTGATGACAAACAAAGTTGTAAGTATGGCTCGGGGCCGAGTCATCTTGGGCTTGTATTTGAAGGTAATACTTGGATTTATCCTGGCCTCTTCAATATTTCTATAAGGAGTGGCTGACAGGATGTCATCAATGTTTTAGGGGGATTAAACTGATCCTGTGTGCAGGACAGATATGTGTAGGGGGAAGCAGGAGGCAGTCAGAACCACGATAAGCCTGTTGCTGTGCTCATGGTAAGAGCTGGTCAGTGTTGGGACCAAGTGGGAAAGAAGGTGATAGTGAGGACAATGAGTACTGATTTTTCACGAGAGTAGAGAAGATTGAGAAAGGAGAGAAGGCCAATGAGGAATTGAAGGCTTTTGAAGAATGACCACTGGAGATTTAGGTGAGTGCTCCCTGGACACCAGGGAAGACGAGGTGGGAACCCTCAGGTGTAGAGTAGGAAAAGAGGCAAGGGCTCCTAGAAACTTTCCCCATGGATTGGAACAAACTCTGGACTTGGAGTCAGAAGTTCTGGGTTCTAATCCAAATCCTGTAATTAATTCATGTTTTCATGTTCCTAAGTTGTTATAGGAACTCTGGGCAGTTTAGCATTAAGGGAACCTCTGCTTCTCTTAGCCCATCTAAATTTGAAGGGATACCGAGATTTCTATGAGGAATTCTAGCTACTGTCTGAGGCTCGTCACCCTCTGATACCCATCCCTGACACCCATGCCAGGCAATAAACCACCAAGAAGTTAGATTGGTTGTGGGGGAAGAAGAATAGTGCAGGGCTAGGTTCTGAGCTGTGAGAGGAGAGGGTAGGAATTGAGCCTAAGACAGAGGAAAAGTTAACTAATTCAGTAATGACCAAAGACCCTGAAAGTAACAGCACCATTTGTAACCAATAATTGCTCGTTGTACAGCCCTGGAAAAGGTAACTTTTCTGTGACTCAGTAAATTGGGGATAATTTAACATCTCCTAATGTGAGGCCATAGAGGACAGGTGACACTGAGGAGAGCCAACTCTAAAGTTTTCTGAAATTCTCAGACCATAGAGTAGCCACTGTCTCATAGGGTTGCTGGACCCAATCCTGTCTTTTCCTGAATTTTTGTTGTCTGTAAAATAAGTGTTTTTAAATCACACCTTTTTATACATAACTAATGGTTTTATGACTTATGAGCACCTATCAGCCTCATATTTAAAAGCATGACCATGATCACATATCATTAATTACAGGAATAGTCATGGGTAAATTTACACCTATAGGGACTCAGTTTCTTGGTCTGTAAAATGAAAAAAATGTATGCTATCAAGAGTCCTCTCAGTTCTAAAAGTTTTAAATTATAGAATATGAAATTAGTTTCCTTAAAGCTCCCTTCATGTCATGATTTCTCAAGCTGTAGATGAAGAGATTGATGAGAGGAGTCACCACTGTGAAGATGACAATAGTCACCACATCTTGCACTGAGTACGAGGATGAAGGGTGCTTATAGACCCCCAGGATTGCCCCATAGAACAGGGAGACCACAGTGAGGTGGGATCCACACGTGGACAGGGCTTTTCTTATTCCATGGGCAGATGGCAACTTCAGTACATTAGAGAAGATGGAATCATATAAAATGATGATACATGTAAATGGTGTCATAAATACCAGTTCACCCACAGTGAATACCATCAGGTCATTGATAAAGGTATTCAAACAAGAGAGTTTTAGAATAGGATAAGGGTCACAGAAAAAGTTATACACAGCATTGTTGGAACAAAATGTGAGTTGCACCATGAGAAGAGTGTGTAGGAGAGCATGCAGATTTGTACTGAGCCAAGATGCAGCCACCAGAAGGACACAGAGTTTGGGCCTCATGATCATGGTGTAGTGGAGTGGGCAACAGATGGCAGTATAATCATCATAGGCCATCACACTCAGGAGGAACCCATCTCTGTTGATGAAAATGATGAAGAAGTAAATCTGGGTCGTACATACCATGTAAGAGATAGACTTGCTTCACAGTATGTGATTCACCAGCTTCTTGGGGATTGTGACTGATGAAAAGCAGATGTTGACACAGGAGAGGTTGGCCAAGAATAAGGACATGGGTGTTTGGAGATGACTGTCACAGCTGATAGCCAAGACAATGAGAAAGTTCCCAATGAGGGTGACCAGGTACATCCACAAGAACATCCCAAAGAGAATCTCCTCCTGCTCTGACTGCCCAGAGAGTCCCAGGAGAATGAATTCTGTGACTCCAGTCTGGTTGTCTCTGCCCAGGGGAGAAGATGTGGTCAAAAGTAAAAGGAAATATTTATTTAATTAGGCTCCATATATTGTTTAGAGATTACAAGTTTTTAATGATACCAGATCCAAAATGTATTTCTTAATTAATAACACTTCAAATATAAAAGTAGATGAGATTGATAATGTCATCATTTGAGCAAATTTTTTATGATACTGTTTTGTCATGGAGAATTAATTCACATTAGATAATTCTATGAAGCGAGTTTTAATGAAATAAATAGCTGGTTAATTTCTATAATTTTCATTTGTGTTTAATTATCTTTGATTTCATGCAGCTTAATTCATACTTCAATAACATTTAATGAATATCTGGTATATACAAGTTATTTTCACATACACAATCTCTTTTAATCCATATCATTCATATATATATATATATATATATATATATATATATATATATATATATATTGGCCGCCTCACATGGCTTTTGGGATCTCAGTTCCCTGGCCAGGTACTGAACCTGGGCCACAGCAGTAAAAGCCTAGAATCCTAACCACTAGGCCACCAGGAACTTCTGTAATCCATCATTCATAAGTGAGGACCCTGAGAAGAAGAATCAGAGATGAAGAACCTGGGATTCAGGGAAATTAGGTGATGACAGATTAGATTGAAAGAAAGCGTAACATTTATAGTCTTGAAACAGCTGAAATGCCCTTTTCTTTATATTCCTCCCTAGTTTTACTTCCAAGTTTCAATTATCAACCATTTATTGAGACTATAACCAAGTGCCAGGCAGTGTCTTCCTGCCTTACATACATTTCTTACAGATTTAAAATATGTAAATTTAAAAAATAACAAGCCTCATTAAGCAGAAGGGAAAAATGAAGCAATGAGATTTAGCTATTTGTTTAAAGTCATAAGTTCTTTTACCCGAATAACTTTATACAACTCACTCAAATTCATTCTGGATCTCTCTTATTTTCTCAGGATTATACTAATTCTAGGCACTGAAGGATCTGCCTGGCAGTTTTCCCTCAACGTTGTAACTGGAGAGCATCAAAATGTCATTGCAGTAGCTCACAAATGTTGGCTTGGATGAGCTAAGCATGCTAGTGAGTTTGCTATGTACTGCATTCTGTGAAGAGACTTCTTTTCTCCCTGTGCTGGCCAAAACAGGATCACTGGTATTTGTATTATTTTTGAAGAGGAAAAGGAGATTCATAGAGAAAGTCAAGTTATGGGGGCATATCCAAGTGATAATCCCAGCCTTAAGGAATTCATGCAGGCAGAAAGAGTCAGATAGAGAATTTTGAATATGTAAGAATACACAGTATTCGAATAGTAAAGAGGAGAGGAGATGGCATTTCAGGGGAGGAGATTTACAGGTTAAATGTCTTGACTGACTGGGATAAAGGATGTCACAGGCAATACTTTTAGGAGAGTGGTTGCAGGATGTATATAGTATGGTGACTATAAAGTATCCAGCATTTTGAGAGTTAACTTAGTAAAACCAATGTAAAATTCTGAGATCTGAAGCCATTTTCTCATAAATTATATCACAGAATTAAAAGGTAGAAAGGCAGTAGTTGGCAGTACCCAGAGCTATTGAAAGAAAGTACTTCAGGGAAAGGATGTCGAATGTAGAAGTGGGGTACAGGGGTTGCATCAAGGAAAAACCAAAACAATATTTGTGCAGACTTTTTCATTGTGCTCCAAAGAGTAGATGTTGATATTAGGGTCTTAATTGTAAGCTATTTCCCATAATGGAAATGGTAGTAGAATGTGAAAGAAGTATAGCAGGATGGTGTAGGGTTTTTCCTATTGTCTGGGAACTGGCAAAGGCCAAAACAGGTGTACAGGCTCTAAATAACCCAGACTCTAGGTCGAGAGATCTGCCAGCATTAAGGTTAGCCACTTCCTGTCAATGTTTGCTGAGATAGTCCTACCAGGAGTACAAGCAACGTTGGCCCCAACCCCCAAGTCAATATGGTAAGAGGGCCTGGTTTCATATATTAGTCCCTTGTGAATCTCTTTAGTTTGTGACTGTCTCTGAGACATCTCATGTTTTGCAGCATTGAGTGTTTGTGTTCCTGGACCTTAAAACTGAGGATGCTTCGTGCTTGGACCGCAGCTCAAGCTGACCCCCTCTGTGGGGTTCCATGTGGCATCCAAGCAACCTCCCTCTGAGACACTTCTGTAATGTGGTCATAGACCACAGTGAAGGTACACAAGGAAGCAACTAATAAAACGGTGGAGCTTAAGGGTAGAATAGGAGGGTCTTGAATGTCTGACAGAAGAGTCTCTTTTGTGAGGAAAGAGGGTGGCTCTTGGCTCTGAGCTTTTGGCCAGAATTTCTAAGAGCCTGCCATCACTGATCTTAGCAATGCTGCCCTTAGTTACCTCTTTCGTTTCCCACTGCTTAATTTTCTGTTTCCACCTTGGAAACATGCTTGCTCTCTTCTGCAATGGGCAGTACATCCTGAAAGAGGAAAGGCTTGTACATGTTAAACCAGGTGATGTTTCCCGTTTGAACTTGGTGAGATGCTGAAGCATTTAGTGTGTGTTTCTCCAAATGTAAATGTATGTGTTTTTGTCTATGTGAATCTGTCTCTGTGGGAGATAACTGTGTCCTCACCTGCTTTCCCAGATTTTCTTACCTGGCTGCTCTGCTGCTGTGAGAGGCTATCATGGGACCCCTGTCTCCACTGGCTCCTTGCCTGACCCTGAATCATGAGAATGTCACAGCTAGTGGGGGAGTCAGAAAGATTTTCTCCCTGGAGGAGAACACTTAGATTCAGACAGGTGGATTCCCCACAGCTCCTCATTAAAGGCACACATACTAAGTGTTCTTTGTTCCTATCCTCTCTGGAAACAGATATCTCAGCCTGAGGGGAATCAGTTTAGTGTTCAGACTTGTTGCTTCCCATTGCATCAAGTACATCTCACACCCATGTCACAGACAAAATATACTTGGTCCCTTGTTCTGTGCTCAGAATTGATCTGAAGAAAAATTGTGAAGCCAGTGAACTTGGCCCACAGATATTCACGGTAGCTCCATTCTTTGCTCTACACTGACTCCCTTTTGTATAATCCTTAAGTCTTTAGGACTCTGCACTCTTTCTTCTTTCAAATAAAAGGTTTGTCAATTTATAGTAAGAAAGTAAGGTCTAAGAACAGACCCTCAATTCTGTCTCAGTTAATCTCTGTAATAGTTGCTGTGTCCCTGACATAGGAAACCAGAGGTACCACTTAGAAATGCTGGCCTGTGGATGGGGGTAGGGAATACTGGGTGTGGGTTATATATGTGGTCATCTAAATAATATCTGTGGGCTATTGGAACTTGGATGTGTATTTTTAAGTTTCTATTTGTGTGCATATACATAGCAAAATTTTTACAAGGTGAGTTTTAAAACCAATTTTAAAAAATGAAAGAACACAAATATGAAATTGGGCAAAGGTGTGTTAGGCAAGTGCAAATATTAGAGAACATTGGTGGCATTATTAATTACAGATAAAGCAATAATTAAGTCAACTGAAAGCATAAATCACAAAAGAGGAATATTTGATGATAACAAAGGACAAATTCATAAAACTTAATCACAGTTATGAAATCAAACAAAACAATGTAGCAACTGTTTGCAATAGCAATGTAGAATAGGAATAGGTTAGGCAAAGGTTTAAAAAAATTTTAAAGAAGTTGATTAATGTCTTAATGATGGACTTTAATATACAATTCCCAGAATTTGATAGATCAAGTAGTTAAGTTAAAAAATATGACAGAGATTTTGTTTAAACAACAAAGAAATTTGATTTGTACACAGGGAAATATATTCAATATTCTGTGATAAACCATAATGGAAAAGAATATTTAAAAAATGCATATATAACTGAATCACTTTGCTGTACAGCAGAAATTATCACATTGTAAATCAACTATACCTCAGTTAGAAATATATATATAGGGCTTCCCTGGTGGCGCAGTGGTTGAGAGTCCGCCTGCCGATGCAGGTGACATGGGTTCGTGCCCCGGTCCGGGAGGATACCACATGCTGCGGAGCAGCTGGGCCCGTGAGCCATGGCCGCTGAGCCTGCACGTCCAGAGCCTGTGCTCCGCAAGGGGAGAGGCCACGGCAGTGAGAGGCCAGTGTACTGCAAAAAAAAAAAAAAAATTTATATATATATATATATATATATATATATATATATATATATATATACACATATAAAATACACATATTTCCACCTTGAAAATAGAAAATATATATTCTTATTTTAAGCCCAGGGAATAATTATAAATGTTGGCCATTTTCTTGACTACAACAAAAACTTTATAATAGAGTTTTTGAAATGAAAACTGAATCAATGAAATCAAACATTGATTTCATAAGATATATTCTCTTATGGCCTTCACCACAAAGCCAAAAATTAGAAACCAGAAATCAAAATGTAAAAAGAAATGTTCAGTTGATAAAATTTAAAACAGTGTTCTTCATAATCCCCATATCAAAAAGAAAGTTTAAACCAAATGATTCATAAATTAGAGAAAAAATATAAAAAGCTATGGGAAAATAGACTTAAATGCTCTTATTAATAATAAAGGAATATAAAAACTGAATAAATCAAGTATTTAATCAAGAATTTTTATTTTAAAATTATTTTAGTCAAATAAATATATTAGCATAGCTTTAAAAGTTAAACAATTCTTTAAATGAGAAAGGTAGTTCACTACCTATCTTTCCACTCCATGATCCAACTTCCCAATGTAAATACTTTTATATATTTCTAAATAATATGTTTATAATGCTATTTTTGATCATTGATTTACAATATATTGTCTTCCCATTTTGACAGGTGATGAGTTAATACCATTTCACCATCCCTTTTCCTCTTCCTCAAATGCTCCTATTATAGGCACATCACAATTTGGAGGTATGTCAATATCTATTATTGACTTTCTGACTCTGTTATACACCGTTTGTGTACTAATCCTTTTGTTTTTCCTGGCACAAATTTTGAATGTTCCTGAAGTTAATAATTGCCTATTTTTTTCATTTGCTTAATTTTTTTTGTGTGTGTGGCATGTGGGCCTCTCACTGTTGTGGCCTCTCCCGTTGCGGAGCACAGCCTCTGGACGCGCAGGCTCAGCGGCCATGGCTCACCGGCCCAGCCGCTCCGCGGCATATGGGATCCTCCCAGACCCGGGCACGAACCCATATCCCCTGCATGGGCAGGCGGACTCTCAACCACTGCGCCACCAGGGAGGCCATCATTTGCTTAATTTTTATGCCTCTTTTCCTTCCATATTTTGAAATTAATTTTGGGGGGGTGAGTTATAATTGATAGATAATAAACATTACCCATTTACATTACACTTCGATGAATGTTAAAATCATGTTGTCATGTAACCACCACCACAATCAAGAAACACAACAGTTATATCACCCTAAAAAGTTTTCTTGTTTCCCTTTGAAGTTAGCACCCTTCCATGACCAGGTAATCACTGATCTGCTTTCTTTCACTACAATTTTGTGTTTCCTAGAATTTAATATAAATGGAATCATACAGTATGTGGTCTTTTGTGTTTGAATTCTTTCACTTAGCATAATGCTTTTGAGATTAATCCATGTTGTCAATGTATCACAAATTTGTTGCATTTATTAACATTGTGTTCCTTTTCATTCCTGTGTAGTATTCCATAGTAAGGAGATCCACAATTTTTATAACCATTCAACAGTTGAGGAAATTGGTTTGTTTCCAGTTTAGAACTATTATGTATAATATGTATGCATATCACTATATATGTATACAATGTGCATATAATACTACCATGTATATTTCTGTAGAAGTTTGTGTGTGGCCATATGCTTTCATTTTTCTTGGAATGTGATTACTGGTTTTTATGGTAAATGTTTTAACTTTATAAGATACTGCAATACCGTTTTTGCAAAAAATAGCTGGACAGTTTGCATTCCTATCAGCAATATTTGAGAGTTCGAATTGTTACACATCCTTATCAACACTGGGTATTGTCAGTCATTTTTTTTTTTTTTCGGTATGAAGGCCTCTCACTGCTGTGGCCTCTCCCGTTGCAGAGCACAGGCTCCAGACACACAGGCTCAGTGGCCATGGCTCATGCGGCACGTGGGATCTTCCCGGACTGGGGCACGAACCCATGTCCCCTGCATCAGCAGGCGGAGTCTCAACCACTGTGCCACCAGGAAAGCCCTTGTCAGTCTTTTTAACATTAACTATTCTACTGGATGTATAATAATATCTCATTGTGGTTTTAATTTGCATTTTCCTGATAACTAGTGATGTTGAGCATCTTATACTTATCGCCTATTCATATATCCCCTTTTGTGAAGTTATGTTCAAATATTTTCCCCGTTTTTATTGGGTTGTTTGTCTATTTTTATTGAGCTGTTTTTCTTCTCAGTTTTGAGTTTTATTTTTTCTGGACTCAATTGTAAATTTCGCAAAGATTTTCTCCCAGTTTGTGGTTTGCTTTTAATTTTCTTATGCCTTATGAAAAGAAAAAAAATTAATTTTAATGTTCATCTTATCACTCTTTCCCCTTAAAGTTATGCTTTTTATGTCCTATTCATGAAATCTTTGCCTCAGTCAGTGTAACAAATATTTTGTACCATGTTTTCTTCCAGTAGTTTAATAGAATTTTGTCTTTAACTTTATGATTCATTTCCGTGGGTGAATATGATGTGAGATAATAATTAGAGTTAGTTTTTATCTATACTGATTACCAGTTGTTCCAACATCACCTGCTAAAAAGATTTCTGTTTCCATATTGAATTATACTTGCACCTTTGTTGAAATTCAATTCTATTTCTGGAGTTTCTGTGTGTTGCATTCATTTCTATGTTTATCTAACACCAATACCACACTGTCATGATTATTGAATCTTTATGTTAAATATTGAGATCAATAGTATAAGTGATCTGAACTTGTTCTTAATTTTCAAGGTTTTCGGCTATTTTAGGTCCTTTGCTTTTCAATATAAACCTTTAAATCAGCTTGTCAATTTCTTGAAAATTGTCTGTTAGGATTTTGATTGGGTTGTATTGAATCTGTTGATTAATTTGGGGAGAATTAAATTCTAATCTTTTATTGCTAACATATAGACACACAGTTGATTTTACGTATTCACCTTGTACTCTGAAATTAGCTTATCAATTCTAGGAATGTTTCTATAGATTCCATTGTGTTTTCTATGTACTTCAACATGTACACTACGGCAAGAGTCAGCAAATTTTTACTGTAAAAGGCCAGTTACTGAGTACTCTACATGTTGCAATGTCACCTCTCCCATTGTAGAAGGAGAGCAGTCATAGAAAATATGAAAAAAATGATGATGGCTATGTTCCAAAGAACTTGTTAAAAAAAGAAAACAGAATGCAGAGGGCTGAATTTTGCTTATAGGCTGTGCTTTGCCAACTCTTGTTCTTGGGTTTTTCAGAAATGAAATCCTATAACATGTACACTTTTGTCTGGCTTCTTTAACAGCATAATTGTTTTGAGATTCATCCATGCTGTAGCTGTAGTTTATTCCTTTTTATTGCAGGTAATATTCCATTTCATGGCTATACTACAATGCTTCATACAGGCGCCTATCTATGAAGACTTGTGTTGTCTCTTAGAAATAAAGCTGCTAGCAACATTCAACTACAAGACTTGGTATGGATCTATGCTTTTTCTTCTCTTGGATTAATTAACTAGAAGAGGAAAGGCTGGATCATTTTAAGAAATTAACATTTTTAAGAAAATGCCAAACTCTTTTCCAAGGTTGTTGTATTGCGTATATTTCTTGGTGAATTGCCTGTTCAAATTTTTTGCATTTTTCAAAATTACAATGTTTGTCTTTATATTCTTGAATTTGTATATTGGGCATAGTTAAACTTTATCAGATATATGAATTAACAGATAAATGTTCTCGTTAGATATATGATTTGCAAATGTTTTCTTCCAGTATGTAACTTGTCTTTTAATTCATTTATCAGTGTATTTTGAAGAGCAGAAGTTCTTACTTTGATGTTCAATTTACCAGTTTGTTCATTTATATATGGTCTTTTGGTGTCATATCTAAGACATATTTATGTAATCCAAGTACCCAAAGTTTTTTGTTTTTTTTTTGTTTTTTGTTTTTTTTTTGGTGCGCGGGCCTCTCAATGCTGTGGCTTCTCCCATTTTGGAGCACAGGCTCCAGACACGCAGGCTCAGTGGCCATGGCTCACGGGCCCAGCCACTCCACAGCATGTGGGATCTTCCCGGACCGGGGCATGAACCTGTGTCCCCTGCATTGGCAGGTGGACTCTCAAGGACTGCGCTATCAGGGAAGCCCTCCAAAGATTTTTTACGTGTTTTGGAAGTTTTATAACTTTAGATTTTACATTCAGATCTGTGGTCCATTTTGGGTTAATTTTAAAATATGGTATGAGGTATGGATCTAAGTTCCATACCCCCTCACCCCATATGATTTAGATAGCCAACTGGTCCAGCACCACTTGTTTAAAAAAGCCAGACGTTCTCTGCTAAATTGCCTTTGTATTTGGGTTTATTTCTGAATTCTTTCCTTTTCATTCATATATTTGTCTATACGGATGGCAGGACTCATGGCCAAGACTGATGGCCAAGACTCATTTGTCTTGAGTACAATCTTTATATAATAATTCTTGAATTTGGACAGTGTAAGTCTTCCAACTTAGATCTTTTTCAAAGCTGTTTTTGCAATGCTAGGTTTTTTGCATTGTTATATAAATTTTAGAATCAGTTTGCCAATTTCTATGAAAAAGTCTGATGAAATTTTGAGACCACATGAAATGTTATCTATTTCAGAATTAACGATAATTAGTATCCTGACCCAAAAGCATAGCATATTTCTTCATTTTAAAAGGTTTTCTTTTATTCCACTCATGAATATTATTTTTAGTTTTCAGTGTATGGATTGCTCATATTTTTGACAACTTTAACACTAAATGTTTCATATTTTATGCTACTGTAAATGGTACTAAGTTTTTAATTCAAATTATTTATTATTTGTTGTTATATGATTATTTTTTAATATTGGTTTTGAATCCTGAAACTTTGCTAAACTCACTAATTAGCTATAATAGATGCCTTATAATTCCATCAAAAATTCTGCATGGCAGATTATTGTGTCCACATACAAAGACAATTTTACTTTTTCCTTTCCAATCTAATTGGGTGCCCTATAATTTAATTTAATTCAGATACTAACTATTCTGACCTAAGACAGACCCCAGAGTTTAAGGGCTCAGTCCCACAAAGCTACCCCCATTCAGATGCCAATCAGAAGTACTGGGCCCCCAGGTTACTCATACTCTGTTAAACTTGGTTACACATCGGGGTTTCCATGACCCTATCCTCAAATTGGATAATTTGCTATAATGTCTCACAGAACTCAAGGAAACAGTTTATTTACCGTTATTGGTTCATTTTAAAGGATACTATAAATGACACAAATGACCAGCCAGAGGAAGAGGCACATAGGGACAGGCCAAGGTCAGGAAGGGTCCTGAGTGCAGGAACTTCTGTCCCACAGAGTTTGGGGTGCACCAGCCTCGTGGCACATGGATGCTCGCTCTTCTACTTTTCCTTCTTTCTCTGGCCTGTGGTGTGGAAATGATGACAGTACCTCCAGCTGCCACCCTGGACCATAAGATGAGGATGGAAAACTTACACTAAGATAATGGGGTAGAAATTTCTGAGCTTGGGAGTCTGATGACATCTTAGATCCACTGTACCAGCCTTTGAATACCTACAACTGATCTTATTTTGTGGGTGATAGAAATAAACTTCTATCTTGTCTAAGCCAACATTTTATACATTTTTGTCTTTTGAAGGTAATAGTACTGTTCCAAATGGCCCCCAAGCATAGTGCTGCAATGTTGTCTAGTGTTCCTAAGTGCAGGAGGGCCATGAGGTGTTTAACGGAGAAAATAATCTTTGTTCAGGTATGAGTTACAGTGCTGTTGGCCATGAGTTCAATGTTAATGAGTTTACAATATATATTAAGTAAGGTGTATTTAAACTGAGACACACATACAACAATGTTATGTATTGATTGGTTGACCAAAAATATTGTGGCCAGAGGCTCACAGGAACCTCTTTCCCTTAGTAACAGTGGTTCAGTATTCACCAATTCAGTGTTTATCATGACTTTATGGAAGAAAACTACCTACATAAAGAGAATTGACTGTATTATTATCCTTAGATGATAAAGCTGAGGTGCAGAGATACAAAGTAATGAGCCCGGGATCACATAGCTAGTAAGTGGTACAGTTGATATTTGAACCCAGGGCAGCCTGATTCCAGAACCTGTATTCTTCCCCACCACACCATCCTGCCTCTGGTAGGGTGAGAGAACCCTGGGTATCAGACTTCCTTGAAGGTCAAGTTTGAGTGGGAATTTGGATGCCCTGGAAAAAAACTCCTTCCCAGCCTTCTAGGAAATAATGGTATCCTGGGATGTCAAGTCAAACCTGTAGTGTCTCAATGTCTTGGGGAGCAGGGTAGTAGGTCAGAGTTTCTTTGTACTATCAGAGTGTCCTGGGATCATCAGGCTGCTTTGGATGGCTGGTCAGAGTTCCCTTATAGGGTTAGGCTATTTTGAGGCAGCAAGAGTATTGGAATTCAGTGTGTGCTTGTGGATCCAAGTTGACTACATGAATCTGGGGAGGCAGAGCTGTCATATAGCTCGAGTTTCTCTAGGAGGCCACAGTATACCCTGGGGTAGGGGGAGAGGGGTTGGCATCTTGGATCAGTGTTTCTCGACTTTTATGTTGTTATGACCTGAATGTTTGTGTCTCCTCACCACTTCATATGTTGAGTCCTAACCCCAATGTGATGCAATGATATTTGGAGGTGGGGCCTTTGGGAGGTGATTAGGGTTAAGTGAGATCGTGAGGTTGAGGCCACAAGATAAGAGTAGTGTCTTTATAAGAAGAGAAAAGAGACCAGGACTGAGTTCTCTTTCTGTCTTGTGAAGACACAGAAGGTGGCTGTCTGTAACCCAGGAAAAGTCTCTAAGGAACTGAATCAGCTGGCACGTTAATCATGGACTTCTCAGCCTCCAGAACTGTGAGAAATGGATACCTGTTGTTTTAGCCACCTTACCTTTGGCATTTTATTATGGCAGCCAGAGCTGATGAAGACAAGTGTACAGTCAGTTCTCTTGGGGATCTTGTTACGGTGAAAATTCTGATTCAGTAGGACTGAAGTGAGGCCTCAAATCTTACATTTCTAACAAGCTCTCATGTGCTGCTTATACTTCTGATCCATGGATCATATTGTAAGCCTCAGGATCCTGGAAGATTACTATGTTTTTCTGTCTTGAGTTGTTCTTTTAAAGAATGTGTGTGAAGGATTAGCATAACATTGGGGATCAGACAGTCCTATGAGTACAGTGTGTTCCAAGGGGATTAGGGTGCCCTCATTGATTCAGTCTATTCTGACATTTCAGAACTTCATGGCGGGGGACAGGGATAATCTCCTAGTTGAGGTTGAATACTCTAGGTTTCAGTGTGTCCTAGAGAACCCTAGAGTCCTAGGATATTGGGTTGTCTTTAAAGGGTCAGGATGTCCTACAGATGTCAGAATGTAGTTCCTAGATCTAAGTAATCTCAAGAAGCAGAGTACTGCGTGTGTCAGGGTGTCCTGACTGCTCAGCAATGGTGGGTATGTCAGGGTTTCCTTGAAGAATCAGAATGTCGGGATGTCATGGGAATCTCAGTCTTCTGCAGAGTCCTGAGGTCCAGGGAGATCAGGATGCACCTGGAATACAGATGCTCTTGAGGGTAAGTGTTCTCTGATGGTCTGGGTGACCTTGGAGGGTCAGGGAGTCCTGGGGGGTTCTGAGTGAATGAGGAGGTGACATTTGGGAGAAGAAAACAGAAAGTACTTGAGAACTATGGTGTCCGGGAGACTCATCCTATGGTTCAGGTTGTCCTGACGGGGTGTCCAGTGTATTCTGAGAATCAGGATATTTAGGAGGGGCCAGAATGTACTTGTGTTTTTAGTTTTTTAGTTTCCTGGAAAGAAGTCTGTGGGAATCACCCACGTACTGAGACACAAGGCAGGCCCTACTCCTCATCTCCATTTGCACAAACTCTCCCTCTCCCTCTCCCCTCATGATGAGGTTCTGAGGAGGAGTCTCAGGAGGAATGCATTTTCTCTTCCTTCCCCTGCCTGCTCCCAGGAGGGGATTTAACAGGACAAAAGAATTTGGTCCTCTGGGAATATGAGCTCTTGGCCCCAGTCCCTAGACCCTCCAACAGAGCACCTTCCCTCATCTGGCTTGTGATCCTCCCCTGATGATGGGGGCTCTGGCGCCCAGGCAATGATTGGATGGGCTCACAGGGGTGAGGAACAGGTCACTCCTCCAAGGCTCAGGGAGAAAGAGTTAGTGTGGGATTGCAAGCTGGGAAAGTAGGCATCTGAGAGCAAAAGGAGAGAATGGCATCCCAGAGAGAGAAGGTGCAGGCGGAGAAAAATGCAGACTAAAACAGAGAAACAGGGTGAGAGCAAGGCAGAATGAGATGATACTCAAGCAAAGGAATGGGGAATTAGAAATAGAAAGAAAAGTTAGAAAAAAGGAGAGAGAGAAAAAGGTCTATCTATCTATATCTACACAGGGAGAGAGATTCAGAGAGAGGTATAAACAGGGGGAAAGCAGTGAAATACAAGGCATAGAGGGGAACAGAAACAGAGAAAGACTGATCCAGAATCAGGGACAGGAGACTGAGCTGTCTTTGGTCTTTGTTGTGAGCCATGGATGCAGAAGGGAAGAGTGAGCAGGGTAAACAAAAGAAGGGGCGAGTTTGCAGCAGTCTCTGGCCCAAGGGCTACGCAGCCGCTGGGACATTGACCTCCACAGTGGGTGAGTGAATCTCTGGGGTGGTCCTGAGGAGACAGCAGGTGTGCATGCTCCATGCTCAGGCTCCATGGGGCGATGGTTCACCACGAGGAAAGTGAAGAGGAGAAATAAAAAACCAGAATCCTAGAATGTTAAAAACAAGGGAATCTTAGAACACATGGGCCGATACAACGCCTTTGCTTTACAGAGTGGCACACTGAGACCCTGACGGATGAGGAGGCGGCAGAGGCTGAGCTAAAAGCTGTCTCCTCACTCCTGACCTCAGAGTTTGCTCACTGCACTGCTTTCTCCAAGGAAGAGAGGTGGAGGGGCCAGGGCTTTGGATCTGAGGAGAGCAGGGGCTAAGGTGGACAGTGAGCACTGGGTAGGGACTACTGCCTGGGTCCCCATGGGGATGGGATCCTCACTCCAGATATCTTTTCTCAGTGTGTGCCTCCCAGGTGTTTCCTTTTGCTCCTGTTCTCTATTCCCCAGCTGGCTCTCAGACTAATTAGTGTGGGAGCTTAGTGAGTCTGTAAGGAGAAGAGGCAGGCCTTTCCCACGAGCTCAGTTTCCTGCAGCCTGGTGGCCAGGCCAGGACTGGGATAGGGGAGAAGATGAAATGTATGTGTGAGGAGGGTGTGTCTGAGCAGAAGAGTGAGGAATGTTTCATCTTCCCAGGTGGAGGGAATAGGACAATGGGAACAATATAAAGGTTTAAGTTGCATGTGAACCATGAGAGCAGGGAGCAAGTCATAGGGGTCATAGACAGAGACCTGGGCAGTTTGTTAGGTTGTCAGAGCGAATAGGAGATCCACAGGGTGAGACCCAGGAAGGTGGTATGTGTGCTGAGAGAGATGAAAGGCTATGGAGGGGCATGCCTTACATGGGGATGCATCTGGGGGAGTGTAATGGGGAGTGGGCACAAGATGCAGAAGTGAGGCAGAGGGAGCGTGAGTGCCTAGGACAAGTGAGACTGAGGGGCAGACTTCATGTGGAGAGGGCAGCATGGGTTAAGGGAGTCAGAAGTGAAGCAGGGCCAAGGCTGAGCTGGATTCAGCTAATTCTGAAAGCTGAAGAATTTCTGGTCAGTGCAGAGTATATGAGCAATACACTGGGTCCTAGTAGAAACTGGGGGTTCCAGCATATGTGGTCTGGGATGGATGGCTGGATCCATGTGGCAGCAAACTCTCCTCCACCCTCCTTCTCAGACATGAGCACTCAGCCCTACAGGAACCTCTCTGGTGTAGGAGTGGGGAGACCAAGTCTTTGCTCACAAGGAGGACAGAGGGGTTGCCCACACTCCTGGCGCTGCCAACGCACCACCTTCAGTCCAGCGCACTTGGAACAGCTGGAGTCAGCTTTTGGGAGGAACAGCTACCCTGACATTTGGGCCCAAGAAGGCCAATTTATTTAATCAACAAAAAATCAACACAGCCGGGAAACGTTATAAATGTAGGATGTGTGAGAAAACCTTCATTAATACTTCATCCCTTCATAAACATGAGATAAACCATAGTGGAGAGAAATTGTTTAAATGTAAAGACTGTTCGAAAGCCTTTAACGAAAGTTCAGCTCTTATTCAACATCCAATAACTCATACTGGAGAGAAACCCTATATATGTAAAGAATGTGGGAAAGCCTTCACTCTCAGTACATCCCTTTATAAACCCCTAAGAACACACACTGTGGAGAAATCCTATAGATGTAAAGAATGTGGTAAATCCTTGAGCAGAAGGTCAGGCCTTTTTATACATCAAAAAATCCATGCTGGAGAAAACCTCTATAAATATAATCCAGGTAGGAAGGCATCTAGTTGCAACACATCCCTTCCTGGATGTCAGAGAATGAATTCCAGAAAGAAGTCCTATTTATGTAATGAATGTGGCAATACCTTTAAGTCTAGTTCATCCCTTCGTTATCATCAGAGGAAACACACAGGAGAGAAACCTTTTAAATGTAGTGAATGTGGGAGAGCCTTCAGTCAGAGTGCATCTCTTATTCAACAGGAAAGAATTCACACTGGAGAAAAGCCTTATAGATGTAATGAATGTGGAAAAGGTTTCACTTCTATTTCACGACTTAACAGACACCGACTAATTCTTCCTGGTGAGAAGTTTTATAATTGTAATGAATGTGGTAAAGCCTTAAGTTCCCACTCAACACTTATTATTCATGAAAGAATTCATACTGGAGAGAAACCATGTAAATGTAAAGTGTGTGGGAAAGCCTTCAGACAAAGTTCAGCTCTCATTCAACATCAGAGAATGCATACTGGAGAAAGACCCTATAAATGTAATGAGTGTGGGAAACATCCAGGTGTAACTCATCCCTTAGTAATCATCAGAGAATTCACACAGGAGAGAAACCATATCGATGTGAAGAATGTGGGATATCTTTTGGCCAAAGATCAGCTCTTATTCAACATCGAAGGATTCATACAGGAGAGAAACCCTTCAAATGTAATACATGCGGGAAAACTTTTAGACAAAGCTCATCACGTATTGCCCATCAGAGAATTCATACTGGAGAGAAACCCTATGAATGTAATACATGTGGGAAACTTTTCAATCACAGGTCATCTCTTACTAATCATCATAAAATTCATCTTGAAGAGAAACCCTAGAAAGTAGGTTTGCATGTGTGACATTCTGAAACCAAAGCTCATCAGAATACATGAAAGTGATGTAATAAATGTAATGGATATGAAAAGCCATTCTATGATTTAGTCATCAAATAATAAATTCCAAGGATAAACCTATGTAATAGATAATGAGAAAAGTGGAAATTGTTCAGTCCTATCAGACACTTTGTAATAACCTAAAATGAAGAATTCCGGACTGGAGACATTGACTTTGGGCATTTGTAAAGTAATTGTTTTCTCTACAGCATCGCATGCTGCATATCATATGTCATTGTTGTAAACATCTGGGTGATGAGGGGAAGTGTGCACTGGATTTCCTGTTAAACTGTAAACTTAATACTTTTTAAAAAATAACTGACATTGTAATAGTATATAAAAGATGTGGTCAAAGAAATTATACATTTTTAGAGAAAAGGACCAAATGAAAGTTAAAAATGAATTGTAAACTACCTCTGACTTTCTGGGGTTTGTCCTTTTCCTGACTTGATGTCAAACTTTGTGCCTGGATTTCATTTAAAAGTAGAAATAAAAGTCTGTTCTCTTCCTTTGTTCTTCTAGTAATTGCTGTGAATTGGAAATTTTCTACACAATTTTTAATTCTGTTCTCAGAATTATTTTTTTTTGCTCTGAAGTCATTTATTATGAAATTATACATGCTATATACTGTGAGCTGTCATCTTAAGTATATTAAATGGAAAAAGAAGCAGTTTTCAAGTTTAAAGCTATTAAATTATATTTAATATATATTATACATATATATTTAATAACATATATTCTAAATTCACAGCAGAAGGGGCTGTCAAAAGTAGTTTAATGAATCTAGCATATGTGCCAAAATATTGGAAGGTACATCAATCACTTCATGAAATAAAGAGTATGCTTTTCCTACTTGGTGTTCTCTAGTGTCAAACAATTTTAAGAAAACAAAAGGAGTAATTTATAAGCAACTCAGTAGTTTGGTTGGTTGGTTGTTTGAGTCCCAGCTTTGGGACATGTACTATGCTGCACACTGGGAATTTTAAGAAAAAAGTCACAGGCCTTCAAGAAGCCATGAATGGAGGAAAGGGGATGGAGGACTATCAGATGAGTAAAGCAAATTATTATGTCACTGTATGTAAGTGTGGTTGTTTTAACAGGCAGATAGATAGGTTGTGACAATATGTTGCAGTGCAAGAAAGTTGTAGAGATGTGGACGTGATGAAGGAGAGACTGAATGTAACCAAGGAAACATGGTGACATCAGAGAAAGCTTTCCAGAGGCAATGATGCCTGAGCCAGGTTTTGAAAGAATAATAAGAACTCTCCAGAGGATGAGATAAGCATTCCAAATAGGAGAGGTAGAGGTGAGTAATACCATGACACCTTTATGGAAACTCAAATATAGAACTAATGAGCAGGAGAATGGCAGATGTTAAAGTCTGAGTAGAAGGCAGAGGCCAGAACACAAAGGGCCTATTTGCCATGAAAAGAAGTTTGGATTTTATCGTGAAAATGATGGAGTGAGTTAAAAATGTTAAGTAAGGAACATTGTTCTGGCAACGATGTATAGAGGGTGTGTTTAGTATGTATTAAAGCTGTATAGACTGATGCCTAGAAATCTGGGCTATGGTAATTCAAGTGATAGGTGAATGAGAGTCCAAACTCAAGCAGGGATAGCATATATGGAGAACAGGAGACAAGATAATGGATTAGAAACAAGACATGGTGTTCACAAGCAAAGAGATGAGGTTTTTGAATGAGAAGGCTAAGCTGACTTGAAGGTAGGGTTGCCAGGTATCCTGTGTATACTGGATATGTCTCGTATTGAATGACTTTGAACTGCATCCTGTATTGATTTTGTCAGGTCACCCTTATTGTAATAAGTTGTGCTTTGTCCCAGTAATGAAAATCGAGCAGTTGAAACTATTTTTCTGCTTCAGTAATTGGCACTTAAATGACTTAGGTGGCAATGCCAGCTGAAAATTGTATCTCCACAAAGACCGAAACAATCCCTTATAGTCTCTCTCATATTTTTGGCGGAGGAAAGACCAAAGTTGGGGGGGCGGGGTGGGTGTAGGAGAAGGTAAATAAGAATTGAGAGTCTTCTTTTCCATATTAAAGAAAGGAAAAGACTTCTTTTTGTCACAGTCTCAAGTTGTAAGCAAGTAATCACCATTAATTAGAGATTACTTTGGATCAGTACACATGCTCTGAAAATCAACAGTGGCCATGCTTCTGACAGTTAGCAAGTTAAAGAGACTGCAGCTTCTGAAAGTCAGCCAATTTGTTACTATCCCATGCCTGTAGACAAGTCAGTCAGCAGATACCTCAGTCTAGTGACCATACTTCTGAAAGTTTGCCAGTCAATAACAGCCTTATTTCAGTGATCACACTAACATAATTGAAAGTCTGTCAATCAATACACACCCCTGCTTCTGAAAATCCACCAATCCTTGAACGAAGCTTCCCAAAACCTTGTATGAGATGAGCTGTGGCTTTCTTTGGGAAGGTTCTTCCTTGCGAATACAGCTCTCGCTTGCAGCCATACATGATGTCCACCTTTTCCGCATCACATATCAAAGTTCAATTTATTGTTAGTTGGTAACAACTTCTACAGTTCAACCCCAATTTACTGTTATAACTTTAGCCTCGTGAGTGACAAACATAATCATGATGCCATGAGACTATCAAATTCAATATTTTCAATTTCTGTGGTGTTTGCTATCATCTAGTATTTGAATCCCAAATGCAAATGTAAATTCATGATTCATTTTCAGAACATTGGTTATGTATTAAATGAGGGAAAAAATCCTTTTGAAACCTTTTCCACAGCATGAAACTGTTCATTCAATATGAAAAAGTGATAGAAAGTCATTTATAAACCAGTATGTATTAACAGCTAAACCTAAGAGATATAGGATTATCTCAGCTATAAACAGATAAAATACATTTTCTAATTAAAACAAATTCGGATGAAAATAAAATAATCACAGCAGAAGTTGTAATGACCGTCCACCTTGTGTATCATCATTATCAATCTTTTCAGCACAAATGACTGATCAAACATACCAGGAGTATTTTCTGATTCTAAAATTGCAAAAAAATTTTAAGTGCCAGGATAAAATGCTGTAACAATAAAACAATGTAATAGCTCTATTTACTATTACAGAGATTATTAAAGATCTAAAATGCCTTGTCTTTTTACAACACAGCCCAAGTTGCAAGTAATCACAATACTGAAAAATAAATCCCTTTGCTTGTATGTTTTTGTCGTGAAAAAGGCTTGCTTAGAAGGCTGCTGCTCACTTATTGAGTTCATGAGAAGTGTACTGCTTTCCATAGAGATAATACAAATGCAAATTATGGTGGATGTGCAAAAGTGCAAACAATTTATTCAAAGTTGAATCAAAGTGCAATGGATTCTATGCAGGGTGTTGGCTATCTTGCCCATACTCAACATTTCTGCATAATTCTGCACAGACAACACCTGATATTCTTTCTGTTGACACTGGAGTACTTATTGTGAAGCTGTTGCATTACTTCAGCATTTAAACATTTGAGCAGTTAAAGAATTTTTGTGATTTTGTTTGCATTTCATAATCTTCAACTTTCTAGCATTCCAAAACTTGTTTGGAATTCCTGTTTCAGCTATGACATGTAAACAGCTTGCAAGTGATCGCTTGTATCCTTACAAGAAGAAAAATTTGGGCAGGCTGAAAATCAGTGACTTTGCTTTTATCTTCCTGAGAACTGAGGTTGGTGGGCACATTGCAACACTGAAATCTGGAGAGACAGGCATATCCAGAAAGATACATCCAAGATCTGCTTACCTGGAACAGAAATTACTGAAGCCATAAACTGGTAGAAAGATTTAAATGCTCATTTTGATAAATTGCTGAAGGTTGTGTGGACTGTCTTGAGAGTGAGAAACTCCTGGGGGGCCACAGCCTTAAGAGTCCCCCACATTTCCATTGTCATTAGATCCAGAAACCCGGTTGGATTTGCATGGTGGCAACCTGAGAAATATTCCCTCAGGGCTCTAGTGGAAGAAGAGTAACCATTGTAAAATACACCCAGAGTCTTCTCCACCAAAAATGCCTACTCTCCTGGGGAAAAGAGTTTCTAGAGTCTTATGGTAGCTGAGGTAAGGACACTCCTCCCACTTTAGCCCCCTTTAACCTTCCTGTCTCACTAAGGAGGAGAAAACAGTCAAGTAGATGGGGTTGGGGGGGATTCAAGGAAAAAGATTGGGAATGCTGCAACTAGAGGAGGGAGTATAGGGCAAGGAACTTGGGAAAAAGCTATACCACCCGATAAACATTTGCCCTAGACATGGGCCTACTAAAACTGAGATTTAATTGGAAGATTATAGAATCCTCCTCCCCCATCCCTACTCCCACCCTTACCCCACAGCTTGCCAACATACCAACAACACTGGATTACAGCAGAAAGAGAGATACAGACTCTCCTTGAGGAGGAGTGTTTAGGGAGTGTTTAGTGTTTTGTCAATAGTGGAGACAAAAACAAGGATACTAGAGGAATTTGAAGTCTCTGGCACGTATGGCTGCCTAACTCCTAGCCAAATTAACATAAATCTAGCGGGATAAAGCACCATGACCATGTGGGCTTTATCCCAGAAATTGAAGATGTGTACAGCATAAAAAAAGCAATCAATATAATACATTGCATTAGTAGAGTGAGAGCAAAACACACACACACACACACACACAACCATCTTGATGCAGGAAAAACATTTCACAAAATGCAAAATCCAGTCATGTAAAATTACTGAACAATTCAGGAATAGAAGGGAATTTCCTTAACATGATAAAGTACAGTGATGAAAAATCCACAGCTAACATCATGTTGAATAGTGAAACACTGACAGCTTTCCCCCTAAGATTAGGAGCAAGAGAAGGGTGCCTGATTTTGCCACTTCTATTCAACACTGTACTGGAAGTTGTAGTCCGAGCAGTTAGGCAAGGAAAAGAAATAAAAGGCATCCCAATTAGAAAGGAAGAATTTCTCAATTTGCAAATGACATGACTTTATATATAGAAAAGCTGAACAACTACCAAAATTCAATTAGAATTCATAAATGAGTTTAGCAGTATTTCAGGATATAAGGTCAACATGTAAAAATCAGTTTTATTTCTATATGCTAATAATAGAAAATTTAAAAGGAAATTAAAGCAATTTCATGTATAATAGCATCAAAAATGATAACATACTTAAGGAGAAATTTAACCAATTAGGTCCAAGACTTGCACACTGAAAACTACAAAGCACTGTTGAAATATATTAAAGAAGACTTAGACCTAGACCTAAATAAATGGAAAGATATTTGATATTCATGGATTGGAAGACATAGTTAAAATGACACTACTACCAAAATGATTTACAAATTCAATGCAAATCACTATCAAATTTCCAATAGCGTTTTTGCAGAAGTGGAAAAGCAGATCCTAAAATTCATATGCAATTGCAAGGGATCCCACATAGTGGAAATAATTTAGAAGAAGAACACATTTGGAAGAAGAACACTTCCCAAGTTCAAAACTTACTACAAAGCTACAGGAATCAAAACAATGTGGTATTGGCATATAGAAAAACGTATAGCTCAGTGAAATCAAATTGAGAGCCTACGTATCTATGGTCAATAGATTTTTGACAAGACTAAAAAGACCATTCAATGGGGGAAAATATAGTCTCTTCAATGACTCGTGCTGAGACTACTGGATATCCACATGCAAAAGAATGTATCTGACCCATACCTCACAACACATACAAAAATTAACTCCAAATGAATCAAAACCTAAATGTAAGTGCTAAAACTATTTTAAAAACTATAAAATTCTTAGAAGGAAACATAGGTGAAACTCTGCATGACCTTGAATAGGGCAACATTTTCATAGATATGACACAAAACACAAGCAAACAAATTCAATCAAAATTAAAACTTAAAAAGAAAAATTAAAATTTTGCGTATCAAAAGACACTATCAACAGAATTAAAAGACAACTCACAGAATGGAAAAAGATATTTGCAAATATTTTCTAAAAGCCTCATGTCTGAAATATTTTTTTTAACTCATAATTTGACACAATCCAAGTAAAAAACACAATCCAATTAAAAAGGGGCAAAGTAATTGAATAGACATTTTCCTAAGGAAGATATACAAATAGCTAATAACCAAATGAAAAGATGTCTGACATCATTAGTCATAATGCAAGAAATGCAAATCAAAACCACAACGAGATATCATATCACACCCATTAGGATGGCTATTTTTTTTAATAACAAATGTTGGTAAGGATATGGAGAAATTGAACCCTTCGGCATTAATGGTGGGAATGTTAAATGGTGCAGCTGCTGTGGGAAACAGTTTGGTGGTGTTAAATACAGAATTACCATAGACCAAGAAATTCAACTCCTAGGTATATACCCAAGAGAATTGAAAACATTTGTTCACATAAAAACCTGTTCACTACTGTTCATAGAAGCACTATTCACAATAGCCAAAGGATGGAAATAATGCAGTATCCATCACTCAATGAATGGATAAACAAAAGGTAGTATATCCATACAATGAAATATTATTCAGCAAGAAAAAGGAATAAAATGCTGATACATGCCACAACATGGATGAATCTTGTAAACATTATGCTAAGTGAAGGAAGCCAGACACAAGACCACGTATGATTCCATTTATGTGAAATATCCAGAATAGGCAAATCCAAGAGACAGTAGATTAATGGTTTCCAGTGCTGGGGAACAGATGAATGAGGAGTGATTGCTTCATTGGTACAGGGTTTTCTTTGGGGGATGATGAAAATGTTCTGGGGCTACATAGCGGTGAGGGTTGTGCAAAAGTGATTGTACTAAATGTCACCAAATTGTGTTGACTGAAAACAAATAGACTGCCAGATATTTCTCCAGAAAAAAAATAGGTTTATTCAGCAGAGAATTACAGTTCAGAGTCTCAACCGTGGCAAGTCACATGCAAGTTCCCCAAATAGTGAAAGAAGTAGAACTCAGACATCATCTGCTTCAATTCTGGGAAATCTTTATTTTCAGGTCACCAGATGATGTACAGGTCCAGTCAGGGTGGGAATTTTAGAGTCTTCAGTAAGAGTGGGTTGTTATTTGGTCCAAACCAGAGCATTCTCTTGTTATCAAAAAAAAAAATATATTGAATTTCCAGTCTTGTTTTTCCTTTTTTCAGGCCAATTGTTGAAATTCTCTGGTCCAGTTTTCCTCAGTTATCATTTGGGGAACTATCCCTTTGGACCATGACAGAGGTTTGGCTGGTTTTGGTCCCTTTAATAGCAGCATTCCTTGTGGAAATGTCAGTAAGATAAATTTCCCTTAGCTTCTAGAGAGTCAAGTTTAGAATGTCCTGAAATCTTAATGGCTAAAGTGGCAGGTAAAAGTGTTGCATCCAATAACACCTAAACATAGGGGCCATTTTCAATTTTATTTCAGCTGGAAGTAAGGCAACCATGTTGCTTCTACCACATTCCAAAAGCATGAGCTACACCAAAAGCATATCTACTATCAGTATAAGTATTGGCAGTTTTGCCCTTGGCTAAAGTACAGGCCTGGGTAAGAGCTCAAGCCTGTGTAGGCCTATTAGGCTGAATTACCCATAAGTAAAGATGCTGCCTCAACCACCTCAAAGGAAGTTGCAGTAGAATACCCAGCACGATATTTGCCACTGTCACCTTTTAAATAAGAACCATGGGTGAACCATGAGAAACCACTGTTACCCAAAGGAATTTCCTGCAAATCATCAAGTGAAGTCAAGAGGAGGTTCTTCAGGGCTTCCCTGGTGGTGCAGTAGTTAAGAGGCTGCCTGCCAATGCAGGCAACATGGGTTCGAGCCCTGGTCCAGGAAGATCCCACATGCCACAGAGCAGCTAAGCCTGTGTGCCACAACTACTGAGCCTGTGCTTTAGAGCCAGCGAGCCACAACTACTGAGCCCGTGTGCCACAACTACTGAAGCCCATGCTCCTAGAGCCCGTGCTTCACAAGAGAAGCCAGCACAATGATAAGCCCGTGCACCACATCAAAGAATAGCCCCCGCTCGCCGCAACTAGAGAAAGCCCTTTCACAACAACGAAGACCCAATGCAGCCAAAAATAAATAAATAAATAAAATAAATTTCTAAAACAAGAGAAAGAGGAGATCCTTCAGCGTTAAGCAGTTGTGAGGGACTTCATTGGTGATGGACGGGAAAAGAGTAGTAGTGCTAAGGTTATTACAACATAAAAGAGTTATATGAGGAGCAGTTAACAAAAGGACTTCATAGGAGGTGAGGTGGCTAACTGAGAAATGTTGAGTGTGATGAGAATTCAGGAGGGTTTCTACTGCATGAGGTACAAGGATGATTAAAGGGAATCCCACAATGATTTTCTTGGCGGCCTCAACCAAAAGGGCAGTGGCTGTAATGGCTCTAAGGTGTGCCACAGGGTCCACCTGCTGGCTATAATACCCTATGGGTCAGTGGTATCCCAAGGGCATTCCCTTCCTTTTCATATACAAAAAAGGAAAAGAGGATCTGATAACTGGGATTCCCAAGGGCAGGTGGGTTTCTCAAGCTCTCATTTAAGGCCTGAAAGTTTGTTTATGCTGTTTGGCTCTTCCCATAAAACTGGGTCAGAGTTGTTGTTGTTGAGTAAGACACACAGAGGTTTGGCTTTAAGAGAGAAATTTGACAGTATACTAAGAACCTGCTGTATAAAATAAAGAATTTAATTTAATTTAAAAAATAGAGAACTTTGGAATAGACATTCAGCAATAACTGACTAGCCTGAGAAAACCTTGCAGTCAATGCTTAGATTGGGGTTTTGGGAAACTCAGGACACCATGAAAGCTATCTGGAACTAGGTATAGCTTTTGTTCTGATATCAGATGCCCTAAATCTCAAACCTGGGTTTGGGCAAATGGCAATATTTCCTTGGCAACCTTGTGTCCCTTTAAGACTAAAAGCTTTAGGAAGTGGGTGCTGTCTTCCTGTGAAGCGGTCTGAGGAGAGCAAAGAAGCAAATCATCCACATGTTGCAACAAAATAGAACTTCTGGGAACTTTACATTATCCAGATCAGCCTTGAGAATTTTTGAGAAATAAGAGCTCAGTAAAACCCTGAGTCATTACTGTCACGGTGAATTGTTTTTCTTCCAAGTGAAGGCAAAAACGATAGACAATAGTCCATCTTCATCAACTGGAATACTAAAGAATGTACTTCATAAATTACAGTAAAAAATGTACATCCAGTGGGAATGGATGTTAGTGAAATATGAGGATTAGGAGCAACAGGGTGTGGAGGGATGACAATGTTGTTTATTGCTCTGAAGTCCTGAACAAACCTCCACCCTCGGCCCTTGGGTTTCTTCATTAGTAAAATAAGGGTATTGCAGGAACTCTTACAAGAAATAATGAGTCTTTGAGACTTGTAATGTCCTATTATGGGTTTTATGCCATGAAAGGCTTCTTTACTTATAGCATGTTGATTAATTCTGGGAGAGGTTTTGAGGGATCTATTTGAATTGATGCACTGTGAATTTTGCCAATATCAGTTGGAGATTTTGCCTATAAGGGAGGTGGTTGTTGATTCAATAGGGACAAAGGATCAGTGTTCCCAGAATCAGCTCAGAGACAGAGCTGATAAAAGATGTCAGAGTCATTTAATTCATCTGGTTGGCTGCTTTGATAACTACTATCAAATTCCAAAATTATTTTCCCCTTTCAGGGGAGAGAAATTTTAGCATGATGCTTCTGTAAGAAGTCTCAGCCTAATATAAATGGATAGCGGCAGAGGAACTAAGGAGAAAAGAGTGTGTGTTTCTCAAAGGGCCTAAACGAAAGGGAATCAGTCCACAGGCAGGAACCTCTTGAGGTTCATTAAAGATGCCCACTGTTTGAACTGTATTAGTACTCCGAGGCAGAGGCTGCTTTATAGTAGTGGGGTTGAGCACTGAGAGGGTGGCTGCAGTGTCAGTTAGGATGAGAAGAGACCCATCCCAAATCTGAAGGAATGTTTCTCCAAGCTGATTAAGAGGGAGGATTGGGAAGAGCCCCTGTAGTTCCTTGGAGCCCCACAACTGGGAATTGGGAGGAAGTTGGAAAGCCTGGTTAGAGGGCTGATGGTGACTGAAGGGCTTGTATCTGTAACAATCTCTTTTCCAGTGCCCTGGCTCTTTGCTCTAATAGCAGAAACTAGGAGGGTTTTTGTTTCATTTAGGGAACTTTATTTGCTGAAGTTTACGATTAAGAATTTTGGCAGTTTTCCTTTTAGGTGACTCATCTAGAGTGTGAGAGAGCTGGTTTGTAAGATTAACTAAATCTGGAGTGGACATCATTTCCTATTCCATCCTGTTCTTTTTTACTAGAAAGGAAAGACCCTGGTTCAGACCATTAATAAACAGAGTTAAATCTACCTGGGTGGGATCAACATCTGAAGGAAGACCAGAATTTTCTTTAAAATAATCTGAAGTTGATTGTAATAGCTATGAACAGATTCATCAGATTTGTGTGTGTAAGCCTGCATTTTATTCCAATCAATAGGCTTTGGAAAAGCCCTAGGAATTGCCCAATGAAGTCACCTAGAAATTGCCTTGGCCTGAGCATATAAGTTAGCAGGTTGCTCTCCTGCTTTTAATTCTAGAGACCTTTCAGGACTTTCCCAGTCAGCAATTTTCATCCAATGCTGGGCCTGGCCTTCACCAACAAGCATATGACCTAGCTGATGTAAGTCAGAGCACAAGATTGGTAAGATTGTTATATGAAATTCCTCAGCAAATCTGTGAGGATCTTTGGTTACTTTGGGACACTCTTTAACTATGGCTCGCAGTTCAGTTTTAGCCCAAGGAATATTTAAAGTTAAGGGTTTAACCTCTGGATCCTCAGAAAGCTCAATTCTAAAGGGACAGGTTCTGATAGATTCAGAGGAAAATGGGGTGAGGAGATTTTCAGGGGGAAAGGGAAGTTCAGCGAGGGAGTTAGTGTGGAGGACCTGAGGGTACAGAGGAGGAATAGGCAGTATAAAGGGGAAGGAAAAAGATGGCCCTGAAGGCAGGGCCTGAGCACAAGGTCCCAGAGGAGGGAAACAAGATGGCGCTAAAGGCAGAGCCTGAGACAAAGAGGCTGCAGAAGAAGAACGTGAGGCTTCAGAAGCTATTTTTTCCTTCTTTAATCATTTGTTTGCCTCAATTAACCTTAAAATCTTATTTTGCAGAGAGGCAATTTTAGGCTCCTGCTAACATTTGGAAGCCTCAAAATACCAATAAAAATAAGTGTTTTGTTCAGTTTTAGAAGTTTTATAGGTAAGGTTGTTCAGTGGGGTTTTAAGAAAGGTAAGTTTGGGGATTTCAAAGGTTTCCCGTAATTGCCTTTGGTTAGGTTAGTCTAATTTCAGAGTGCAGTGAGCAGCAGCTGGAAGCAAGACCATGATTGAACCCTGATTGCAGCAGTGAGAGTGCCAGATCTTAAGCACTAGATCAGGAGGGCCAGCGGATAACTTCTGAGCCCCATTTCTTGTCTGCCTTGAAAAAAATTTTGACAAGGAGACAGAAGGTAGAGAGGAAAGTAGGCATATATTAGAAAAGCAGAGTACATGCCAACACAGGCAAGGTTGAGTTCAGAGAAAAGTCACGCCTCTGGGAAGTTTAAATCATTTGTAAGGGGGCAGTCTTCCAGGTCTTTGTTTTTCTCTGGCCAATCATCTTGCTTTGTCCTTTGACTCAGGGCCCACCCCTATGTGCACCCCTATGTGCACACGCATACTTTAGCCAAGATGGATTTTAGCACAAGGACCTTTGGGAAGTTAGTAAAACTTAGTATAGTCTGGTGTCCCCTCCCTTTTTGACCCCCGAGGATCCTATCTGCGCATGTGCAGTCAAGATCTCCCTGACCCCAAGGATGAGAAATATGTGACCTCTTGATCTTTTGCCCAGGCAGTGCTTAGCCTATTCCTGTTGTTATTTCTATCTTGAAGTATAAACAGGAGGCTGGCTGTAAATGTCTAATCTGGAGCCCATCTCTACCCTGCCTCAAGAAATATGTACAGGAGGCTAGTTGTAAATGTGTGGCCTGGGGCCCATCTATCTCCTGCCTCAGGTCCACCTAGAAATGCACATGAGGAAGGACCACAGATTTTAAACATAAAATCAGCCAGGGCCCCTGTGGTTGAGGGGTGGGGGGGAATGCTCCTTCAAAATGTTTAGATAACTGGGATCCTATTTCCCAGAGGTCTTTCTCTAGAATAGAAGGATAAATTACAAAAAACCCTAACAGCTCAAACAGCCTGTAGGCCTAACACCAGCCAGTTCCAAGGGCACGGCCTAGCTCTGAAAGACTCAGGCCAACTGCTTAACAGCACAGATCCAACAGAAGAGCCCCTGTTCCAATGGGAATCAGGCTGAAGGCAAGGGAATTCCAGTTGGAGCAGCCTGATTGCAAAAGAGCCGGGTCAATGTGCCAAATAAACAAGGCTTTAATCAGAGAGGACAAAGCCTTAATATAGATCCTGAATAAAACCGGGAGAGCCTCAAAGTAAAGAGGGCAGAAGCTCAGATCCAGGAGAAAGACTTACCCTCAAACCCCAGGGTCCCAGCAAGCATCAATGAGGTTAGTGTTGGTATCACACTTGTTTGCTTGCCCACCTTCCAGTTGTCGGGGGTCTTCTCTGGGTCCCTGTGTGGGCCAAAATTGTTGACCTAAAATAGACGGCAAGTTATTTCTCCAGCAAAAATGGGTTTACTCATGATCATCAAAGAACTGCAATTTGGCGTCTGCAACCATGGCAAGTCACATGCAAGTCTTTCACATAAGGAGAGAGGGGGAAAGGAAGTTGGGAGGGTTTTAGTAAACAAAGAGTTCCTTAGAGGAATTGAGAATTAAGAGTCTAGTGGCTTCTCATTTACTGAATTGTGACAATCGTTCGTTGGCTGAGCTCTTGCCAGACAAGAGGAGGAAGTCTTCTTCCTTTGGGGTTCCACTACGGTTGTAGAGTGTGAGAGCTTCCCCTTCTGGCCTCCTGGCTCTATTTTAGTTGAGGTTTCTGTTTATTAATTTTTTTTAAGATTTGTTTATTTTTGGCTACGTCGGGCCTTAGTTGTGGCACGTGGGATCTTTGCTTGGGGCACGCGGGATCTTTCAACGTGGTGTACGGGCTCTTCGTTGTGGTGCGCGGGTTTCTCTCTAGTTGTGGGGTGCGGGTTTTCTCTCTCTACTTGGGCTCCAGGGAATGTGGGCTCTGTAGTTTGCGGCATGCTGGCTCTAGTTGAGGTGCACGAGCTCAGTAGTTGTGGCATGCGGGCTTAGTTGCCACGCAGTGTCTGGGATCCCAGTTCCTCAAGCAGGGATCAAACCTGTGTCCCCTTCATTGCAAGGGGGATTCTTTACCACTGGACCATTAGGGAATTCCCCTGTTTATTAATTTTTACAGGCATCATCATCCTTTGATTGAGCATTACTGGGCCTCCTGTCCCTCCTGGCAAAGTTGCAGCAGGTGCTTCTTCCTTCAGTTTCTTTGACCATCATAACATAGATATATGTTATTATCTCTGTGTCTCCTTCATTGCTTTCTGCACATGTCCTAGGAGATATTTGTCAAAAACAAAACACTTCTCCTCTGTGTCGATCCCACTTTCACAAGTCTTCCTCTTAAACAACTTTTACTGTCATTCACACACACACACACATGCACACACACAAACATGTCACTTGATTTTCACTTTCCTAACAATAAAGAATATAAGGCAAAAAATATATGAGAATTGTATCACTGGTCCAATATTGCTTTTCAGGGGGAGATTATGAGCTTTGTGAGAACTTCACTTGAATGTGTGGCCAACTATAGGGCTCCATTCACTAGTCCTGAAGGCGAAAAATCCTTCGAGGAGGTCGAGACTTTGGGCTTGTTTGGGAAATCCCAGGTGATTGCTGGGGCTCTGCCAGGTCCCTTGGGTGTGTACCAAGGACACGTTGATAGGCCACTTAGGAAGGTGTAGTCACTGGCATACCAGGATGTGGTTGTAGCACTCCAACCTGGGCTCAGTGGCCCTTCCCCATGGGACTAACTCTTGGTGCTGAAGGGAGCCATTGTGCCCTGACGAAGATTCCCAAGAGCTCCAGATCCCCCAAGGATGCCAAGACCTTCAGTGGCTCTCCTCCAGAGAGCAGACAGAAGAAGCAGACCCAGGCTCACCAAGGGCTCTGGGGGCTGCCACTGGGGTTTTCATCTATGGGCAGGGAGCTTCCTGGGACGGAATGACCCTAACCCTCATCCCCCCTCTCCCTGTTCCCCATCTGCCACAGGATGCTAGCAACCACTTCACACTGTTTGAGGGCATGGAAGTCTCCAGGAGTCTCAGTGGAATACCAAGATGCCCTGTTGGCATGATGACCCAGAAGCCAAGGGCACCTCTTACCCCACATTCCCCCAGAAACCAGTCAGGGGAGTCAAGATGCCCTAGATTCTAGGATGTGTCTCAGGAGCACCTGACTTATGCTCATAATTTCCTGTATCTTGTACAAAGGAAATAATATATTTATAACTGATATATAAGGCTCTTGTCTAATTTGGTCATCAGTGTCTTCTCTGGATATGCTTCTATTGATTAATTTATTCTTGTTATTGTTGGAACTGAAGGATTTTATTTTTGAACTGGGACAAATGCTGTCGATTTTAATTATTTTTTAAAAATTCATGTATAATAGCTCAGAGGAAGAAGGTTGTCATCATGAACCTTTATATAGGGTGAGCCCCCAAAACAACCATTGAACTTGGGGAAATAATTTATTTGTCCATCTTTTAACAGAATTCAGGGAAAAAATAAGACATAACTCTAATTTTTTTAAATCCTCATTGCCCTTTGCATCTAGGTTTCTTTCTATACATTGAACAGATCATCTTCATACCACTTCAGGACCTAGGCATCACCTGTCCTTGGAATGTTCTCCAACAAGAAACTTTTTTTTGTCAATTTGTTTTTTTTTTTTTTTTAATTTTTTATTGGCGTATAGTTGACGTAAAATGTTGTGTTACTTTCTGCTGTACAGCAAAGTGAATCAGTTACACATATATCTGCTCTTTTTTAGATTCTTTTCCCATATAGGTCATAACAGAGTACTGAGTAGAGTTCTCTGTGCTATATAGTAGGCCCTTATTAGTTATCTATTTTATATATAGTACTATGTATGTGTCAATCCCAATTTCCCAATTTGTCCCCTCCCCCATTTCCCCCTGGTAACCATAAGTTTGTTTTCTACATCTGTGACTCTATTTCTGTTTTGTAAATGAGTTCCTTTGTACCATTTTTTAGATCCACATATAAGCACTATCATATGATATTTGTCTTTCTCTCTCTGACTTACTTCACTCAGTATGACAATCTCGAAGTCCATCCATGTTGCTGCAAAAGACATTATTTCATTCTTTTTCATGGCTGAGTAATATTCCATTATATATATATATATATATATATATATATATATATATATATATATACACCCTATCTTCTTATGCACTCCTCTGTCGATGGACATTTAGATTGCTTCCATGTCTTGGCTATTGTAAATAGTGCTACAATGAATATTGGGGTGCATGTAACATTTCAAATTATGGTTTTCTCCAGATATATGCCCAGGGGTGGGATTTCTGGATCATATGGTAGTTCTATATTTAGTTTTTTAAAGAACCTCCATACTGTTCTCCATAATGGTTGTACCACTTTACATTCCCACCAACAGTGTAGGAGGGTGCCCTTTTCTCCACAACCTTTCCAGCATTTGTTGTTTGTAGACTTTTTGATGATGGCCATTCTGACTGGTGTGAGAGGACACCCCATTGCAGCTTTCTTTCTCAATTGGGGTATAGTTGTTTTACAATGTTGTGTTAGTTTCTACTGTACACAGTAGAAGTGTAGAGTTCCCTGTGCTTTACTGCAGGTGCTCATTAGTTCCTCATTGTAGTTTTGACTTGCATTTCTCTTAGAATTAGTGACGTTGAACATCTTTTCATGTGGTTTTTGGCCACCTGTATGTCTTCTTTGGAGAAATGTCTATTTACGTCTTCTGCCTATTTTGTGATTGGGTTGTTTGTTTTTTTGACATAGACCTGCATGAGCTGTTTGTATATTTTGGAGATTAATCCCTTGACAGTCACTTCATTAGCAAATATTTTCTCCCATTCTGTGGGTTATCTTTTCATTTTGTTTATGGTTTCCTTTGCTGTGCTGAAGCTTTTCAGTTTAATTAGGTCCCATTTGTTTATTTTTGTTTTTATTTTCACTACTCTAGGAGGTGGATCAAGAAAGATATTGCTGCAATTTATGTCAGAGAGTGTTCTGCCTATGTTTTCCTCTAAGAGTTTTATAGCCTTATATTTAGGTCTCTAATCCATTTTGAGTTTATTTTTGTGCATGGTGTGAGAAAATGTTCTAATTCCATTCTTTTACATGTAGCTGTCCAGTTTCCCCAGCACCACTTATTTAAGAGGAGTCTTTTCTCCATTGTATATTCTTGACTCCTTTATCAAAGATAAGGTGACCATATGTGTGTGAGTTTATCTCTGGGCTTTCTATCCTGTTCCATTGATCTATATTTCTGTTTTTGTGCCAGTACCATACTGTCTTGATTACTGTAGCTTTGTAGTATAGTCTGAAGTCAGGGAGCCTGATTCCTCCAGCTCCGTTTTTCTTTCTCAAGATTGCTTTGGCTATTCAGGGTCTTTTGTGTTTCCATTAAAAATTGTAAAAGTTTTTGTTCTAATTCTGTAAAAAATGCCATTGATAATTTGATAGGTATTGCACTGAATCTGTAGATTGTGTTGGGTAGTGTAGTCATTTTCACAATGTTGATTCTTCCGACCCAAAAACATGGTATATCTCTCCATCTGTTTGTGTCATCTTTGATTCCTTTCATCTTATAGTTTTCTGAGTGCAGGTCTTTTGCCTCCTGAGGTAGGTTTATTCCTAGGTATTTTATTCTTTTTGATGCAATGGTAAATAGGATTGTTTCTTTAATTTCTCTTTGTGATCTTTCCTTGTTAGTGCATAAGAATGCAAGAGATTTCTGTATGTTAATTTTGTATCCTGCAACTTTACCGAATTCATTGATGAGCTCTAGTAGTTTTCTGCTGCCTTCTTTAGGATTTTCTATGTTTAGTATCATGTCATCTGCAAACAGTGACAGTTTGTCTTCTTCCTTTCCAGTTTGTATTCCTTTTATTTCTTTTTCTTCTCTGATTGCTGTGGCTAGGACTTCCAAAACTATGTTGAATAAAGTGGTGAGAGTGGACATCCTTGTCTTATTCCTGACCTTAGAGGAAATGCTTTCAGTTTTTCACCCTTGAGTAGTATGTTATATAATACATAATTTTTAAGTATGGCCTTTATTATGTTGAATTATATTCCCTCTATACCCACTTTGTGGGGAGTTTTTATAATACACAGATTTTGAATTTTGTCAAAAGCTATACCTGCATCTATTGAG
The DNA here is from genome assembly GCF_964341445.2 of Mesoplodon mirus. Taxonomy (NCBI): domain Eukaryota; kingdom Metazoa; phylum Chordata; class Mammalia; order Artiodactyla; family Ziphiidae; genus Mesoplodon; species Mesoplodon mirus. The sequence continues at coordinate 27,954,010 of NC_138980.1, forward strand.
ATGATCATGAGTTCTTTATTCTTCAGCTTGTTAATGTGGTACATCACATTGATTTGTGGATGTTAAAAATCCTTGTATCCCTGGGATAAATCCCACTTGATTATGGTGTATGATCCATCTGATGTATTGTTGGATTTAGCTTGCTAATATTTTTTGAGTATTTTTGCATCTATGTTTATCAGTGATACTGGCCTCTAATTTTCTTTTTTTGTGTGTGATACCTTTTTCTGTTTTGGTATCAGGGTGATGCTGGCCTCATAGAATAGGTTTGGAAGAATTCCTTTCTCTGCAGTTTTTTGGAATAGTTTGAGAAGGATGGGTGCTAACTCTTCTCTAAATAGTTCATAGAATTCACCTGTGAAGCCGTCTGGTCCTAGAATTTGTTTGTCGGAAGTTTTTTTTAAAAAATAAATGTATTTATTTATTTATTTATTTATTTATTTATTTATTTATTTATTCTTAGTTGTGTTGGGTCTTCGTTGGTTCACGCGGGCTTTCTCTAGTTGTGACGAGCACGAGCTACTCTTCATTGCAGTGCATGGGCTTCTCATTGCAGTGGCTTCTCTTGTTGCAGAGCATGGGCTCTAGGCACATGGGCTTCAGTAGTTGTGGTACGTGGGCTCAGTAGTTGTGGTTCCCAGGCTCTAGAGCATAAGCTCAGTAGTTGTGGCACACGGGTTTAGTTGCCCTGCGGCATGTGGGATCTTCCTGGACAAGGGCTCAAACCTGTGTCCCCTGCAATGGCAGGTGGATTCTTAACCACTGCACCACCAGGGAAGTCCCTGTTGGGAGTTTTTTAAATTTTTCTTTATTTTTTCAATTTCATTAATAGTAATTTGTCTGTTCACATTTTCTATTTCTTTCTGTTTCACATTGTACATTTTGGTAATTTGTCCCTTTCTTCTAGGTTTTCCGTTTTATTGGCATATAGTTTTTCATAGCAGTTAATTATGATCCTTCGTATTTCTGTGGTTTCAGTTTTAACTTCTTTTCTATTTCTGATTTTATTAATTTGAATCCTCTCTCTTTTTTTCTTGATGAGTCTGGCTAAAGGTTTATCAGTTTTGCTTATCTTTTTGAAGAACCAGCTCTCATTTCATTGATTTTTTGTTTTGTTTTGTTCTGGTTTTTTAGTCTCTATTTCATTTATTTCTGCTCTGATCTTTATAATATCTTTGTCTCCGATTACAGTCTTTGTTCTAAATTCTATTTTTATTATATAAGTATTGCTACAACAGCTTTATTTTCATTTCCATTTGCAAGGAATACTCTTTTCCATCCTCTCACTTTTAGTCTATGTGTGACTTTAGATCTGAAGTGAATGTCTTGTAGGAAGCATATTTATGGGTCTTGTTTTTTATCCATTCAAGCCACTCTATGTCTTTTGATTGGAGCAAAAATTCATTTACATTTAAAGTAATTATTGATAGGTATATACTCATTGCCATTTTAATTGTTTGGGGGTTGTTTTGTAGTCCTTTTTCATTTATTTCTTCTTTCCCTCACTTCCCTTGTGATTTGATGACTATCTTTGGTGTTATGTTTGGATTCCTTTCTCTTTTGTGTGTGTGTATCTATTATAGATTCTTGGTTTGTGGTTACCATGAGGTTTATATGTAACAACATATATACATATATATATATATATATATATATATATATATATATATATATATGATTATTTTAAGCTTAAAATCTCTTAAATTCGAACACATTTAACAATGCTGAATTTTTACTCCCCTCGTCCATATGTACTGTTTTCTGCATCATATTTTACATCATTTTGTTTTGTGTATCCCTTAACTACTTATTATAGGTATAGATGATTTTACTACTTTTGTCTTTTAACCTTTCTACTAGCCTTATAAGTGGTTGATCTACACCTTTACTGTATATTGCCTTTACCAATGAGGTTTTTCCTTTTATAATTTTAATATTTCTAGTTGTGATCTTTACTTTTCCACTTAGAGAAATCCCTTTAATAATTGTTATCAATCAGTTTAGTGGTGCTGAATTCTTTGAGCTTTTGCTCATCTGTAATATGCTTTATCTTTCCTTCAAATCTAAATGATAGCCTTGCCAAGTAGAGTATTCTTGGTTACAGGCTTTTTCCTTTCATCACCTTAAATATATCATGCCACTCCTTTCTGCCCTGCAAACTTTCTGCTGAAAAGTCAGCTTGTGGTCTTACAGGAGTTCCCTTGTAGCTATCTAGTTGCTTTTCTTGATTCTCTCTTCATCTTTAATTTTTGCCATGTTAATTACAGTGTCTTGGTGTGGCTCTCTTTGGGTTCATCTTGTTTGCAACTCTGTGCTTCCTGGACCTGGATGTCTGTTGTCTTTCCAAGGTTAGGGAAGTTTTCAACTATTTTGTCTTCAAATATGTTATCAGTCCCTTTCTCTCTCTCTTCTCCTTCTACGACCCCTATGATGTGAATGTTAGTATATGTGACATTGTTTCAGAGGTCTCTTAAACTATCCTTATTTCTTTTAATTCTTTTTTTCTGTTCAGCTTGGGTGATTTCCACTATTCTGACTTCCATTCACTGCTTCATTCTTCTGTATCATCTAATCTATTGTTGCTTCCTTCTAGTGTATTTTTTATTGATTGTTGTATTATTCAGCTCCATTTGGTTCTTTATATTTTCTAACTCTTTGTTAAATTCTCACTGTGTTCTTCCATTCTTCTCCCAAGTTCGTTGAGCATCTTTAGGATTATTTCCTTGAACTCTTTATTGGGTAGACGGCTTATCTCCACCTCACTTAGTTCTTCTTCTGCAGTTTAGCCTTGTTCCTTTGTTGACAACACATTCCTCTATCTCCTCATTTTGCTGAATTCTGTGTGTTTATTTCTGTGTATTAGGCAGTTCAGTTATGTTTCCCAATCTTGAAGAAGTGGCCTTATGTAGGAGATGTCCTATGGGGTCCAGCAGCACCCTCCCCTCTGGACATCAGATCTATATGCTCTAGGGGTGCCCCCTATGTGGGCTGCATGGGCCCTTCTGTTGTAATGGGGCTGACAACTGTGGGCATGCTGGTAGGCAGGGCTAGCCCCTGGGCTTACTTAGCTATTAGGCCCTGCTTTGTGTGTAGGCGCCAGCTTGCTGATGGGTGGCATCAGTTCACAGTGTGCCTGGCTGCATGGCCTAGGGGACCTAGAGTTGTGGTGACCCACTGGTGGAAGGGGCTGGGTCCCAGCAGCTGGCTGTGAGCCTTGGGGGACAAGGCCCAGGACTGGTGCTGGCCCACTGGTGAGCAGGGCTGTGTCCCTTATGGCTGAATTCTGAGCCTGGGGAGTCCTGGGACTGGTGCCAACCAGTTGGTGGACAGGTAAGCTCCCAGCACTATTAGGCCTGAGGGAGGACTCCAAATGGGGTTTGCCTGCACCAGTGTCCTCATGGTAGAACGAAATTCCATAAATGGCTCTCCCCTGTGTCTGTGTCCCCCGAGGGAGTCCCAGTTGCCTCTTGCCTCTCCAGGAGGCTCTCAAATATCAACAAGTGGATTTAACCCAATCTCCTTTCAAATTACTGCCTCCACACTTAGTCTTGAAGCATGTGAGATTTTTCATGCACTGTATAAGAACAGAGTCTCTGTTTCCTACAGCTCTCCAACTCTTCCATACACAAGCCCCACTGGCCTTCCATGTCAGGCATTCTAGGGGCTCATCATCCTGGTGTAGGACCCCTAGGCTAAAGAGCCTAATGTGGGGCTTGGACCCCTCACGCCTTTGAGAGACCCTCTGCAATTATGATTATCCTCCAGTTTGTTGGTTGTGGATCTTGACCATACCTTGTCTCCTCCTCTCCTACCCATCACATCGTGGTTCCTTCTTTATATATTTTGTTATGGAATATCATTTTTGGCTAGTCTTTAGGTCATTCTCATCAATAGATTCTCTGTAACTAGTTGTAATTTGGCCTTTCTGGCAGAATATCTGTCTGGCAGAACATCTTCTGTCCATCTGTCCAAACATCCAGTCATCTGAGGTTTGTCCTTCTGTCTGATCATCCATGTGTCAGAACAGCCATCTGTTAGTATGTCTGTCCACCGTTTGGAACATTCATCTGCCTCAACATAGGTCTCTGTGTCTGAATACAAGCATACTGTGGAGATACTGTAGGTTCAGTTCCAGGCCACCACAATAAAGCAGACAATGCAGGAGAGTCACATGAAGTTTTTGGTTTTCCTGTGCATATAAAATGACATTCACATTGTACTGTAGTATATTAAATGTGTAATAGAATTATGTCTAAAAAATAATGTATATACCTTAATTTAAATGTACTTTCTTGCTAAAAATTGCTAACCATCATCTGAGCCTTCAGCAAGTTAGTTGTAATCTTTGTGCTGGTGGAGGGTCTTGCCTCACTGTTGATGGCTGCTGACTGATCAGCATGGTGGTTGCTGAAGGTGACTGGGGTGGCTGTGGCAATTTCTTAAAATAAGATAATAATGAAGTTTGTGGCATCGATTGACTTCCTTTCACGAATGATTTCTCTGTAACATACAATGCTCTTCGGTAGCATTTTACCAAGAGTAGAACTTCTTTCAAAATTGTAGTCAATCCTCTAAACCCTGCCACTGCTTTATCAACTAAGTTTATGAAATATTCTTAATCCTTTGTTTTCATGTCAACAATCTTCATAGCATCTTTACTAGGAGTAGATTCTATCTCAAGAAACCACTTTTCTTGCTCATCTGTATGAAACAACTCCTCCACTAAGTTTTATCATGAGATTGCAGCGATTCGATCACATCTTCAGGCTCCACTTGTAGTGCTAGTTTTCTTGCTATTTCCACCACATCCGCAGTTACTTCTTCCACTGAGGTCTTGAACCTCTCAAAAAGTCGTCCACGAGGGTTAGAATCAGCTTCTTCCAAATTCCTGTTAATGTTTATATTTTGACCTCTTCCCATGAATCACGAATGTCCTTAAATTTACTTTGCCAAGATCCATCAGAGGAATCACTACCGATGGCATCTATAGCCTTACAAAATGTGTTTCTTTCTTTCCCCTTTTTTTTTTTTTTTTTTTTTTTTGGTGTGCTGCATGGCTTGTGGGATTTTAGTTCCCCAAAAAGGGACTGAACCCAGGCCCTTGGCAATGAGAGCATGGAGTCCTAACCACTGACCACCAGGGAATTCCCCAAATGTATTTCTTAAATAAGAAGACTTGAAAGTCAAAATTACTCCTTGGCCCAGAATGGATGCAGCCATGAAAACATTAATCTTGTTGTACATCTCCATCAGAGCTCTTGGGTAATCAGGTGCATTGTCAGTGAGCAGTAATATTTTGAAAGGAGTCTTTTTTTCTGAGTGAAAGATCTGAACAGTGGGCTTAGAATATTCAGTAAACCATTTGAAAACAGATGCGCTGTCATCCAGGCTTTGTTGTTTCATTTATAGAACACAGGCAGAGTAGATATAGCATAATTCCTAAGATCCCTAGGATTTTCAGAATGGTAACTAAGCATTGGCTTCAACTTCAAATCACCAGCTGCATTAACCCCTAATAAGAGAGTCAGCCTGTCATTTGAAGACTTAAAGCCAAGCATTGACTTCTTTCTAGCTATGCAAGTCCTAGATGACATCATCTTCCAGTATGAGGCTATATTAAAAATCTGTTGTTTGATATAGCCACCTTCATTAATTATCTTAGCTAGATGTCCTAGATTACTTGCTGTATCTTCTACATCAGCCCCTGCACTTTGATGTTGTAGAGACAGCTACTTTCCGTAAACTCATGAATCAACCTATGCTAGCTTCAAACTTTTCTTCTGTAGCTTCCTCACTACTCAAAGCCCTCATAGAATTGAAGAGAGTTAGGACCTTGCTCTGGACTAGGCTTTGGCTTAAGGCAAAGTTGTGGCTGGCTTAATCTTCTATCCAGACCACTAACACTCTTTTCATATCAGCAATAAGTTTGTTTCACTTTCTTATCATTCATGTGTTCAAAGGAGTAGCACTTTTACTTTCCTTCAAGAACGTTTCCTTTGCATTCACTACCTGGCTAATTGTTTGGCATAAGAGGCCTAGATTTTGGCCTATTTGGGCTTTTGATAGGCCTTCCTCCCTAAGTTTAATCATTTCTAGCTTTTGATTTAAAGTGAGGCACATGTGATTCTTCCTTTCACTCGAATATTTAGAGGTCATTGTAGGCCTCTAGATTGACCTAATTTAAATATTGTTGTGTCTTAAGGTAGAGAAAGGCCCAAGGAGAGGGAAAGAGATGGGGGAGCCGCCTGTCAGTGAATCAGTCAGAACACACACATTTATTAATTAAGTTCACCATCTTGTATGGGTGCCATTCTTGGCACCCCAAAACAATTACAATAGTAATATCAAAGATCACTGATCACAGATCACCATAAGAAATTAAATGATAATGAAAAAGTTTGAAATATTGCAAGAATTAGCAAAATGTGATACAGAGACACCGAGTGAGCAACTGGTATTGGACAAAATGGCATAGATAGACTCACTTCATGCAGGGTTGCCACAAAACATCTGTCAGCACACCTGTCTGCTGAAATGTCTGTCAGAAGAATTGTTTGTCTGAACTTCCCTCTCTGTGAATAACTGTTCATCTGCCTAACTGTCCATTAGTGGGGACATCCATCCATCTGAACACTGGTCTGTCTGAACACCCATCTGTCCACATGCCCATCTGTCAGAAAGTCTGTCTGCCAGAAAGGTTCTCTGTCAGAATGTGTGTCCATGTGTTTGAATGTCCATCTGTAAAAATGTCTTTCTGAATATTAATCTGTCTAAATATGAATCTATCAGAATATCCATTTTTCAGAAAGTCCATCTCAGAACATCTGTGTGTCAGAACACCCATCTCTAAGAATGCCCATCTGTCTGAATGTGTATCAATCTGTTCCAATGTCCATCTGTTTGTATGTCCATCTTTCTTAACTTATGTCCATCTGTCTGAACACCCACTGTCCGAACATCAGTCTGTCTGTGCGAACATCCATCTGTCTGCATGCTTATCTGCAAAAATGGCTCTCTGTCTGAACATCTGTCCATCTGTCCAACCAACCATCTGTCTGAACATCTGTTCACTTTTCTGAATGTGAGTCTGTTTAAACGTCAGTCTGAACCCCTGTCCATGTGTCTGATAATCGTGTTTCTGAATGTCCGTGTGTCCAAAACTTGTGTGTCGGAACATCTGTCAATCTGTTGAAATCAGTCTGAACATCTGTCTGTCTGTTATACCAAGCAGGACTCTTTAGGACCCTCTCAGGTATACAAGCCCACCACCCCGTGCTCCGGCTCTCTTAAGTAAAAGGCTTTGCTTCAGGCTCCCCTGAGTCTCAAAAGCTGGCTCAAGAGTTAATGATTAGGAAAATGTGAACATGTAGAAACAAAGAATAGCTGTCAGGCAGGGAAACTGGTAAAAATTTAAACAATAGATCAGCCATATAGCAGAGCCACCAGACCTTCCATTTCTCACTGAAAGACATAGATAATAATGTCTGACGCACATTCCTAAGTTGTTTTTACAGAAACCAGATTCCCACCAGATGGAAACTGCTGACCACAAGTACACAGACTCTGAACTCATTGGGACCAGAGGTTGATGATTCAGATTCTTGAAACTTCACCCTGTTACCTCACCACCAACCAGTCAGAAGAGTGTCCATGAGCTGATCAGACACCCTGAAACCCACAACCCTAATGTTGCCTTTAAAAACACTTCCCTGAATGCCATTAGGGAGTTCTGGTCTTTTGAGCAAGAACTGTCCTTTGTCTTTGCTTGGTGCCTTGCAATAAGCACTTTACTTTCCTTCACTACAACCAGTGTCAGTAGATTGTCTTTGCTACATGAAGGGCATGTAGATCCAAGATTGCCAGTAACATCTGGACATCTGTGTGCCTGAACACCCATCTGTTGGCACACCCACCTGCCAGAAAGTCTGCCAAGGGAGGCATGCCTCATTGGAAGGCCATCTTTGGAGAAGAGCCTCCACACACCTTTATTAACCATTCTGGAGGCAGAATTGTGTGGTCTGCCATTTACTTGGGTCTGTGGACAACTTTCCTATTCTCATACATCAGGCCGCTCCAGGTTTTCAGTTTTTGCCTTAGTTTGTAGTATGTGGCCTCATGGCCAAGAGATGGTACTCAAGTACCCTTTAGATTTAAGGTTTGTTTTACATTTCATGAATCATTACCGTTCTGATTTAAGGTTCTGTTTTACTGGATTCCTTATGCCACTTACAGAGGCTGGCCACTGACAAACAGTTCTGGTTGACAAATCAGCTGAAATATGTCATTACCAGAATTCAAAGCCATGCCTAATGCTGGTCTCTGTGGGCTAAAGTACAGAGATTAGTGCATGGGGAAGCCAACTTTGCTCAGAACCAAGGGTCCAGTTAAAATGCTCATGTGCTGTTCTCCTCAGATTTTTGCCAGCAGACACATAAGAGATTAGGAAAAACATAAAAATATAGAAGACAACACAAGCAAAACATTCTCTGACATAAATCATAGCAATGTTTTCTTAGATCAGTCTCTCAAGACAATAAAAATAAAAGCAAAAATAAACAAAAGGAACCTGATCAAACTGAAAGCTTTTGCACAGCAAAGGAAACCATAAAACTGGGAGAAAATATTTGCCAGTGATGTGACCAACAAGGGCTGAATTTTCAAAATAGACAAACAGCTCATACAACTCAATAACAAAAAACCAAACAACCCAATCAAAAAATGGGCCTAAATAGACCTAAATAGACATTTCTCCAAAGAAGACATCCAGATGGCCAACAGGCACACAAAAAGATGCTCAATGTTGCTAATTATTAGAGAAATGCAAATCAAAGCATCAGTGAGGTATAACCTCACACCAGTCAGAATGGCCATTATTTAAAAGTCTACAAGTAATAAATACTGGAGAGGACTTCCCTGGTGGTGCAGTGGTTAAGAATCTGCCTGCAAATGCATGGGACACAGGTTCAAGCCCTGGTCTGGGAAGATCCCACATGCCACAGAGCAATTAAGCCCACATGGCACAACTACTGAGCCTGTGCTCTAGAGCATGCGAGACACAACTACTGAGCCCACGTGCCACAACTACTGAATCCCGCGCACCTAGAACCCATGCTCTGCAACAAGAGAGGCCACTACAATGAGAAGCCTGTGCACCAAAACAAAGAGTAGCACCCACTCACCACAGCTCGAGAAAGCCCGCATGCAGCAACAAAGAACCAACGCAGCCAAAAGGTAAATAAATAAAACAATAAAATAAATCAAAAAAAATAATTAATTCTTTAAATAAACAAATAAATAAATACTAGAGAAGGTGTAGAGAAAAGCAAACCCTCCTACACTGTTGTTGGGAATGTAGATTGGTACAGCCACTATGGTAAACAGTATGGATGTTCCTTTAAAAACTAAAAATAGAGTTACCATATAGAGTTACTAGCTATCCCAGTCCTGGGAATATATCTGGAGAAAACTATAATTCAAAAAGATACATGCATCCCAATGTTCATAGCAGCACTATTTACAATAGCCAAGACAAAGAAGTAACCTAAATGTCCACCAACAGATGAATGGATAAAGAAGAAAAGAATATGTGATATATATATATAATGTGGACTATTACTCAGCCATTAAAAAGAATGAAATATTGCCATTTGCAACAACATGGACGGACCTAGAGATGATCATACTAAGTGAAGTAAGTCAGTCAGAGAAAGACATATATCATATGATATCACTTATATGTGGAATCCAAAATATGATACAAAATGAACTTATTTACAAAACAGAAACAGAATCACAAACATAGAAAGCAAACTTGTGGTTACCAAAGGGGAAAGGGGAGGTGGGGGATAAATTAGGAGTCTGGGTTTAGCAGATACAAACTACTGTACATAAATTAGGTAAACAACAAGGTCCTACTGTATTGCACAGGGAATTATATTCAATATCTTATAATAAACCATAATGGAAAAGAATATATATATACACACACACACACACACACACACACACACACACACACACACACACATATATAACTGAATCACTTTGCTCTACACCAGAAACTAACACAACATTATAAAGCAACTATACTTCAATTTTTTCAATTAAATTTTTAAAAAAGAAAAGAAAAAGAATAGACTGGAAATGTAAGGCATTTTTGACTCTAAATTAGAGGATGTTCAAGGATTTATTGTATTTCTTATTGGTGCATATTTGAAGAAAGTTTGTTTTGCTTTTCTCCTAAACATTACTCCTATAATGACATAAAATTAGTATATATGTAAAGGTTATCATCAAAACACTAAATGCTGCGGTACAGAGGCCCTTACAGTCAGCTCTTACTTTAATAGTATTAATGTTGATGATTTATGTACTTTCAGCCAATTCTTCTCTGTGTAAAGCTCACATTTTTGTATCAGTTGTTCCCCCAGGTTCATCACTGTTAGCAAACACGTTGATGTATTGTCATGAAAACAACCGTGCCAACGATAATAATACGTACATAAGTGTAGGGTCCTGCGAATAAGAGCAGAGGATTTAGGAGACTGGAAGGTGATGAGACTTATGGCACATGTCAACAGACACAGAGAAGATGAACTTCATTTAGGAGATGAAAACCAGAGGAGGCATTTACAGACAGCAGGAATTACATGTTCTGATGTCTCTAAAAGAGCTCTCATGAGTAACAGAGATTGGATGAAGCCAAGCAAGGGAGTGGGAATTCCGCCAGGCACAAGAAGCTTCCTTCATCTCTCATAAGGTTTTGATCTCCTTTCCCTAGCATCTCTCCTCCACACACAGACATTCGTAACTGTTCTCAAGAATGACTATGTGTGTTCACCCTCTCAACAGATATAAGGAAATGGCACACTACTAAAACACCAGTTAATAAACAAAAGTTGGAACATATCCTGTCTTTAAGAAGAAAGGTACCATTGAGGGTGCCTGGGAGGGGATATATTGTCAAGCAACTGTGAGGACACATATACATATGCATATGTTTGTATGCATACATACAAATCTGTTGCGTGTGCATGTGTGCATTATTCCAGAGAAATAAATTTTTGTCAGAAATTTCATTACCAGAGTTGAGGAATACCCTCTAGAACCTTGCTATATAAAGTGTGGTCCTTGAGCAAGCACCATCATCACCTGGGAGCCTTTTAGAAACTCTCAGGCTCTAACTCAGACCCACTGAATCAGAATCTGCATTAACAAGATCCCTTATGATTCATGTACAGATTAAATGTTGAAAAAGCTGATCTACAATACTTTTTTCAAAGAGCCTAATAATCACTCATGAAATCAGTTTAGGCTGTTGGACCCAGCCCTTGAAAGAAAAATCAGGACAGGGGGATGGAAGAAGAGATGGCAGGAGACGGAAAGAGAAATGGAGAGAAAGCGAATCAAAACAAATAGGAGATATGAGAGCATATTGCAGTTAATATGGATAAGTATTATTTCATGAGCATGTGGTTTCCAAGGTCACCATAGCAGAGGAGCAGATATGGAGGCTGCACACTGGCTTTATACAGCCTAAACCAGAAATCTATGAATGCCCACAGTCCATTGGCCAGATTTAGTCACATGGTTCCAACCTCACTGCAAGGAATGCTGGGAAAAAGAGAGGAGCACATGAATATTCAGTGAACACTGTCTCCTCCACAACCCATGCACTGTTTTACCCCACAAACTTGAATGTGACTTCTATGAGAGATTTATCTGTTAGGCCTCCCTGCTGGATCCCCAGCCATGAGCTCTGTACCTGGCACAGAGTATGCCCTTGTTAAATGTGTAGAGAATGAATAAATGTGCCTTTACCATTAAGTTAACTAGATACTGAGATTACAAAAATAAATCTGATGCCGTTCCTCTTTTCAATGAGCTCCCAGGATTCTTCTCTCACATTTTGGAAAAAAACAGGTTTCAGAAAGTTCACCTTGCCATCTCTATATCTCCTAAGAACTTCCTTTGGCCTTAACTACATCAATCATCACTTCTCTCCCTTGGTCATTACTCTTACTCTACACTTACAGGATTCTCCTGCTGCTCTCCAAGTGGCTTCACATCGTCCCAAACCTAAAATAACCTTCTCTCAAAACTGCTTCCCCTACATGGCTCCACACCTCCCATTCACATGCCACAGTCTTCTATCCTCACCTATTTATACTCTATTTAAAATGCTTCCTCAAAAGCTATTGGTGACATCCTAATTTTTAAAGCAGATTTATTGATATATAGTTCACATACCATACAATTCACCAACTTAAAGCTCAAAATTCAGTCATTTTTAGCATATTCACAGATATGTGCACTCATCACCACTCAATTTTAGAGCATTTTCATCACCTCAAAAAGAAACCCCATACCCTTTAGCAATCACTCCACATCTTCCCACCATCCCCTACCAGCCCTGAGCCATCATTAATATACTTTCTGTCACTCTCTTTTCTTTCATATGAATGGAATCTTATAATATATGGCCTTTTGTGACTGGCTACTTTCCTTAGCATAATGTTTTCAAGGTTCACCCATGTTGCAGTGTGTATTAGTACTTCAATGCTTTGGGTTTTTTTTTGGTGTACATGGCCCTCTCACTGTTGTGGCCTCTCCCGTTGTGGAGCACAGGCTCTGGACCCGCAGGCTCAGCGGCCATGGCTCACGGGCCTAGCCGCTCCGCGGCATGTGGGATCTTCCCAGACCGGGCCACGAACCCATGTCCCCTGCATCGGCAGGCGGAGTCACAACCACTGCGCCACCAGGGATGCCCCCTTCAATGCTTTTTATTGCCAGATAATATTCCATTGTATGGATATGCCACATTTTGTTCATTATTCATCAGCTGATGGACATCTGGATTATTTCCACCTTCTGGGTATTATGAATAACACTGGTGAGAACATTCATGAACAAGTTCTTATGTGAACATGTGTTCATTTCTCTTGGATATATACCTAGAAGTAGAATTACTAGGTCATATGGTCATGTGGTAACTCCATATTTAACATTTAGATGCTATCAGACTGTACCATTTTAATTCTCTCAGCAGTGGACAAGGGTTCCAGTTTGTACATGTCTCACTAGACTAGTTATTCTCTAACTTTTTGACTTTAGCCATCCTAGGGGCTGTGATATCATACCTTATTATGGTTTTAATTTGCATTTCCTTGAAAATGAAAGACTTCCTAACTTTTTAATTCATTTTTTTCCTCATTCTTTATCCAATGTGTCCTTTCTTTAGCTTTTAACACAATTCTTGACACAACTCAGTTCTCTCCCCTTATATGGTACCTGAGATCTGCTGCTCACCCCAGGTTCTGTTCCTGAATCTCTGGCCTCTTTTTCTCAGTCTCCTTCACTGTCTCTTACACCCACCCCATAAACTCTGCTGCCCCCCAGGACTCCATCCTCACCCATGCCCATGTCCCTCCATTGTCCATCCACTGACCCTGTCCCTGCCTGTGCCTCCAACCATCACCCAGATGGAACTTTGGAATGTATATACTTCCCAGGTCTTAATACCAAATTTACTTTTAAATTAGTTTTAATAAGAAACCCAATTAAAAGTTCAATCAAATATTAATAAAACGTTCATGGCTAAGATGCACAGAAAATATTATAAACTATAATTAGTGATATGATCCCTTCATCAAGCTATCAGTTAAAAATAGGTACATAGATAACATTATATATTAAAAGAAATCCCCAGATAAAAGAACATTAAGTTGTATCGTACTGTTTTCTCAGTGTCTTTGTGGTCCAAGAAGGCAATTCATGCTCTAGCCCAGGAGTCAGTAAACTTTGCTTAAAGAGCCAGATATTCGATATTTTAGGCTTTGCTGGCTATATGGTCTCTGTCATAACTTATCACTCCATCTTTGTAATACAAAAGCAGTTATACACCATATGTAAATAAATAAGCAAGGCTGATTTCCAATAAAACCTTGTTTCTAGAACAGCCAGCCAGCCCACGGGTTGTGGATTCCTGCTCTAGCAGATGTGATGACATCTGCATCACAGCCAGCAGGAGGAGGAAGGAGAATAGAAATGTATACCTTCAACATTTAGGAACATTTCTACTTACTTATCATTGCCTGAAATTTGTTCACAAGGCCTTACCAATCTGCAACAGAGTTGGCAAAATAGAGTCTTTAGTCTGACTATCAGCTGCTAAATATTGGGGAGGAGAACTATTACTGAGGAAGTAGGAAAGAGTAGATTTAGGGACAATTAGCATTCCCTGCATCAGTAAGCTATTTTTATGGGAGAAAGACACGTACTATATGACCTCACATGTAGAATGTTGAAAAAAAAACAACAGAGTTCATCGATACAGAGAACAGATTGGAGGTTGCCAGAGGTGAAGGTGGGCTGAGAGGTGGGGAGGGGGAAACACAGTGTGGGGGGAAGGCCAACATAGGTGAAGAAGTCAAAAGGCACAAACTTCCAATTATAAAATAGATAGGTCATGGAGATGTAACATACAGCATGGTGACTCTAGTTATTAATACTGTATTGCATATTTGAAAGTTGCTAAGAAAATAGATCTTAAAAGTTTTATGACACAAACACAAATGTGTAACAACATATGGTGATGGATGTTAACTAGACTTCTTGTGATCATTTTGCAATATATACAAATATCAAATCATTACATTGTGCACCTGAAACTAATATAATATTATATGTCAATTATACCTCAATAACTTAAAAAATGAATATCAGGTAAAAGGGAAAATGAACCCCTACCATCAGAACATTCCACTATAGCTCCTGAAAATTAATATAATATTACTATTCCTAGGTTCATTTTACATTGGAATAAAATGAGAACATGTATCTTTAATTAAAAAAATATTATTCTTATGTTGATCTAATTTTTCTGAAAAGTCTCTCTGGTAAACTTTCCCCAGCTTGGGATTGGCTTAAGAAAACAGAAGTTATGGAAACATATGGTCACTGAAGACAACTAATCCCAATCTACATGGCACATGAAGACATGAACAAAAGAATCAGCATTAACAGAATTCTTGGCCAAAAGCAGCCACATTTCTTATTTAAGAAAAATAATATGAAAGTGACATAATGCAACTTCACATTAAGGATGTTAACCAAGAATGGGACCCATCCCTTCACTAGATGCAGATATGGCTCCTAATATTCTAGTTGGGAAGCCTACACCTCATTCTTGCGGTTATATTTTGCAGTTCTGTCATCTATTTTTCTCCACAAAATACTCTCTACCCTATAAGAAAGAGAACAAAAATAAGGAAAAGTGAGCTGTTGGCTCAAAAAGGTAGCTTCAACCTGATTGAGACCAAGAAGACCTAAAGTTGTCACCAGCCAGCTCAAAAGCTTCTCTCAGGAGCTTCCATTCACTGAATTCCTTAACTCCCCGTCTGAACTATCCTATCCCTAAATCTCTCAGAATGCCACCGCTTCCATAGGTACCTAAGAGCCTGAGTTCCCTGTGATTCAGCTCAAAATATGACACTACCCTCACCCTCCTTCTCAGCTGTTTAAAAAGGCAATACTTATAACAAAGCAGGGAAGGGGGAAGAGGAGCAGGGAGAAAAAAAGAATATAGATCTACCACAGCAAAAAGGATGCAAAAAAAGGCCAGTTTTCCCATCACCCTTGTAAAATATCTTCATGCATTACCATGACATATCCCTCCCCCTTCATTAAACACACACACACACACACACACACACACACGGAGGAGGGGGCTGTAGCTACCACCTCTTTATCATTCCCCAAAGAATCCACCCCTGTATTAGACACATAACCAGAATTGTGTGTTAGTGAATATGTTCATGCACAAACCTATTCAATCTTCTCATGTCTAGGTAAAGATCTCCAGTGACCCATCTGCTCTTTTACATGCCTACACTCCCATGTTAAAAAGGTATTATGCCCCCGAATGGTAAACACATATCACCTTTCCCTTGAACAAGTCACCTCTGGTAACTCTCCCCAGTGTTGCCCTATTCCCAAGGTCATGTCTCAGATACAGAAAAGAACTTTTCAGATCACTTTTGATGGCCCTCAGACAGCTATCTTGTGGTGCTCCTTGGACTGATGAATTAGCCTGCAGCAATGTGAAAGGGGGTAAGACAGTGAGACAAGATTTATGAGTTCCAGGTTTCTCTAGTATGACTCAAGTAATTCCCAAGACCAAATTATAGGCTATTGTGTGATGTCTCCACCATGAAAAGCATTTGTAAATATATAGGCTGGTTTTATACAACAAAGAATTATTAACATGAAAGCATAATAATGGCATGTAATATATACATTCTCAGATTATGTAGATAACGGAAAGGTTTTTTTTTTTCATTTTAAATTGTGAGATATAATGCATGCACAGAAAAGAATATATTGAAAAGTAGAAGCAAGGTTTTTGAAATATTTGGGGTTTTTAAGTTGTAACAGATATGTTCATTTTAAAGCAAGGTATATTTTTTTGCCTATTGACTTGGAAAACATAAAAAAATATCATCTTGTGATATAAAGTTTTTGGGCTATGTATCAGAAAGTCTTAAAAATGTGTACACACTTCTACTGGAATTCCACTTCCAGGAAGTTATCCCAAGGAAATAATCTGACCAATGTATAATTATTTAGTTACAGAGATTATTGCTATGTTTTTAAAAAATCATATTCCCAAATTGAAAAAAAAATGTATCTCAGAATCAATGAAATAAGTATAAAAGCAAATGTAAGATCTGGGAAGGAAAAAAAAAGAAATGTATAAGCAGGGTTGACAAACTTTTTCAGTATAGGGCTAGATAGTAACTATTTTAGTCTTTGTGGATCATTCAGCCTGTCACAGCTTTTCAACTCTGCAGTTATAGTGCAAAAGCCACTCCAGAAAATATGTAAGTGAACAAGCATGGCACTGTTCCAATAATACTTTATTTACAAAAAACAGGCTGGATTTGGCCACGCTGGCCATAGTTTGCCCATACCCAGGGTAAAGAAAACTCACAAGGCAAATACATAAGCAATCACTAAGTCCAGAAAGAGTGCATAGCCAACATTCACAGGACTTAATTATAAGAGTAGTAGAAATTCAGAGGTTGACTTCTCAACCCCAGTAAGTCTTCTATGCCGTGGTCAGGACCCTATGTGGGAAGGGGTAGGACCTGACACTTGGAATAAGGCTATCTGAGTTGATGCACTCAAGTATCTTGAATTCTTAGAATGCTCTGAGCCTTCTGGGCATGCAGAAGTAGCCTACTCTTCCCTGTAAAAGGCCAGTGCTGCCCCCCATGCTTGAAGATACTGAGACTTCTGCTTCACAAGTCAGCATGCGCCTTACTCAGGGTCCTCCCACACCTCCCCTCAGGTGACCAACAACTAAGCTGGCCAGGGAAGTCCTAGGCCTGTTAAGTGAAGAAAGGGACTGTGGGAAAAATAAGCTCCAGGGCCTTGCCAACAAATACTGGTGAGAGCTGAAAGAGTATATATGGACCTGGATCCTCCAGGTACTAGATAAAGAGGCCAGGGTGAGCAGGTCGGTGAAACAGAAGCTTGGAAGAGGGAGAGTTTATCAATATGGGAGAACTCACCTGTGACACAGGATTTTAATATCCTGGCAAGGACCCTGAGAGACAAATCTAGTATGCTTCTAGAATTGCTCTTAGAAGCTTAGAAAAAGTGCCATTCACACTATGTAAAGTACAAATGCTGGAAATGCTGTGGAAAATGGTAGAGGAAGGAATCAAAAGACCCGGAAGTGGGCATGCTAGAGGGAACATATTCTATAAGACCAGAAAACTCATCAGCTGACTACGTGTTGTAGGAGGGCCTGGAGGATGCTGCATTTACCAAAGTGATAAGAGAAGTGCTATTGAGAGGGTCACCAGCATCACCAAGAAGCTCAGTGGTGAATATCCTCCAGTGACAGCACTGCCATAGAAGAAGTTATTCAGAAATGGAGCTCAGAGCAGGAAATGGCTATGTAGTAGGTCTAGGCTTCGGTGTACACAGCCCTGCCACTTGGGCTATACAAGCTGGCTGACCTATTGGTATTAGAGGTATCTGTGGTGGGGAAAAATATGCTATGAGGGGAATTTGTGCTCTATTTCCCCACAACTCTATGCTCCGTTGTTCCAGAGGTCTTCATTCTCAGAGGGAGAGTGCTCCCACATGGACACAGAAAGAGTCCCATAAAACTTTAAGCTACGACTGCTGCCCATTCCCTTTGTGCTGCTTGTGCCAAGAGGGAAAGGAGTGAGTCAGAATACTGACCCCGACCATTAGGAGGAGGCAGGATTGCTGTTACACGATGGAGACAGGAAGAACATGTTAGACACTGAGATGATCCACTTGGTGCTCCTGGGACTCTATTTTCCAGTCTTGACAGTAAATGGACAAGTATAGCAGCAATGACCTGAGAAGGACACAGTGACTAGGGGCTCAGACCACACAGGGTTGAAGGTCTGACTTACTTCACCAGGTGAGTCACCAAGATCAGTAAAGGAGCTAGCCAAAGATGAAGAGAATCTTTCTTTTCCCCTTGGTGAAATCTCTATTTTCCTACCTGGTATGTGAACAATGTGAACATGAGTCATAAAAGTCAGCTGCACTGAAACACTTCAGCCAGTTGTGGAAGAAGGAGAACATGGTTACCAGCTGTGACCTGGGAACCAGCTGTAGTGGAAGGTGCTATATATACTTCATCCCACTAGCCTACCTCTATTCCTCAGGAGAAGAGAACAACCAGAATCCTGGAAGAGTTGTTCTGGATGGAGTGGATTTATATGAAGGAGGTGGATCTGAGTAGTAGAAGAGGATAGAGTGCTACCCAGATCCCACCTCAGGACCAAGGCCCTCGTTCCTCCAGCTGCTAGAAAGTCTGGGCTTTGCTGGCTTATAACTCATTCACTCTCCAGAAAACGCCTTCAGCCAAAAGAAGCTTCTTATCTGAAGTAACATGCTTTCCCTGGTGTCAGCCTACTTCTAATGGCTAGTCAATGTGTGAACATAAATATCTGGACTCAACTGGGACAACTATGAAAGGTGACTTCAGAACTAGATTTCCTAAGAGGATCAGCTGGAGATCACCTCCACCCAACCCTGCTTCTCTTACATTTTTAGAGGTGTTATGCCCCAAAACATTCCTTAATAAACTTCTTGCCACAAATCTCAGAGTCTCAGGGTCTGTTTCCTGGGGGACCCAACGTATAGATTTCTGTTTCTGGGCTCTCTATTCTGTTCCATTGGTTTACCTACCTTTGTGCCAATACCATACTCTGTTAATGACTATAGACTTACTATAATATTAGAACATGTCCCCTACCTTATTCTTCTTCAAGTCACTTGGCTATTTGGGCCCTTTGTAGTTTCATAGATCTTTTAGAATCAGCTTGTCAGTGTACAAAAAAAGTCTCATTCTGATTTTGCTTGTGACTGCTTTGAACCTAATGGGTCAATGTTTAAAGAACTGGCAGTTTTTTTTAAAAAATATTGAGTCCTTCACTCAGTGAATTTGGTATATCTTTATTTAGGTCTTTCAAAGGTATCTTAGTAAAGTTTTTATCATTTTTGCCATAGAGGTTTTATGCATATTGTGTTAAGTTTACTCTCAGCTATCTGACTTTTTAAAAATATTTACTTATTTTATTTATTTAGGCTGCACCGGGTCTTGGTTGCGGCATGCAGGATCTTTAGTTGTGGCATTCAGACTTCTTAGTTGTGGCAGCATGCGACTCGTAGTTGCAGCATGCGGACTCAGTTGCGGCAGGCATGTGTAATCTAGTTCCCCAACCAGGGATCAAACCCGGGCCCCCTGCATTGGGAGCACGGGGTCTTACCCACTGGACCACCAGGAAGTCCCTCAGCTACCTGATTTTTTATGTTAATGAAAATGGCATCCTTCAAATTTAACTTTCCAACAATTTGTTACTTGCATATAGAAATATTTGATTTTTTTACATGATTTTACATCCATCAGGCTTGTTCATAATTTATAGGTTATATTGCATTTTCTACATATATACACTAACATCCACAATTATGATAGTTTGTTTCTTCCTTTGAAATTCATTTATTTCTTTTTCTTGCTTTGATGTGCTAGGATCTCCAGAAAAATACTGAGTAGTGTTGAAAAAAGCTTAAGGCAATGGAGAATAGCATAAGATGCAGCCAGATTTTGTAAAGCCTTATAGGTCATAGTAATGAATTTGGATTTGTTTTTAATTAAAATTTAAAATTATTGATAGCCTTATATAGAGTAATCAGTTTAATATTTTTCAAAGATTGCTAGAACTTCTGTGTGGATAATGAATTAAAGGAGAGTAGAGAGAGACCCAATTTATTTCATGGACACAGATACAAAAATCCTTTTAAAAAAAGTTTGCAAACCACAACAATGACCAAAATGTATAGATATGAAAGTTTTATCAGAAATGCAAAGGTAGCTTAAGTTAGAGAATATCTAAATATAATTTTTATATTACTATAAAAAGCATATGACCATGTCAAAAGAAGCATAAAGAGCAAATTAAATGCCTACCAAGAATGTGTGTGTGTGTTTGTAAATTAAGCAAATTAGAAATAGAAGGCAACCACCTTAATCTAGTGAAAAGTTGCTACCAAAAACCTGTTATACATATCTATCTTAATGGCAAAATCTTAGAAATAGTTCCTGTAAAATCAGACAGGACAGTGTTGCCCACTATTACTGCTTCTATTTATAACTGTCTTAGACATCACAGGAACAGAAGAAAAATAAGTGGTGTAATGGTTGGAACAGGTGAAACAAGTCCATTATTATTTGCAGATGATATGGTCTTATATAGAGAAACTCTAAAAGAATCCAAAGACAGAAAATTAGACATAACAAGAGAGTTTAACAAAGTGACCAGACATAAGATTGATATTAAAAATCAATTGCTTTTCTCTACTCTAACAAATGTTAGAGCTGCATGCTCAGTATAGTAGCCCCTAGCCAATATGTCTGTTAGACACTTAAATTGTGACTAATCCAAATTAAGATGAGCTGTAAGTGTAAAATGTATATCAGATTGCAAAGACAGCATTTAAAAAAATGTAATGTATTTTATTAATAATATTTATATAACCAAGTCAACATACAAAAACCAGTTGCATTTCTATACACTAGCAATAAACTAGCTAAAAATAATCAAATAAAACACTCCCATTTACAATAGCATCAAAAACAATAAAATATTGGGAATTCCCTGGTGGTCCAGTGGTTAGCACTCTGTGCTTTCACTGCCGAGGGTGCGAGTTCAATCCCTGGTTTGGGAGCTAAGATCCCACAAGCCACGAGGCACAGCCAAAATAAATAAATAAATAAATAAGTAAATACTTAGAAATAAATTTAACCAAGGAGGTGAAAGATCTCTACACTGAAAACTATAAGACAGTGATGAAAGAAATTGAAGAGAACACAAATAAATGTAAGAATATCTCATGTTCATGGATCAGAAGAATTAATATTGTTAAAATGTCCATACTACCTAAAGCCATATAGATTTGATGCAATTTCTATCAAAATTTCAATAGCATTTTTCACAGAAATAGATAAAAACAATCCTAAAATTCATAGGGAACCACAAAAGACCCCAAATAGCGAAAGCAATCCTGAGAAAGAAGAACAAAGCTGGAGACATCACACTTCCTGATTTCAAACTATACTAATAAAGCTATAGTAATTATGACAGTATGGTACTGGCACAAAAACAGACACAGAGACTCATGGGAGCAGAATCAAGAGCCCAGAAATAAACCCACATGTATATGATCAACTAATATTTGACAAGAGAGCCAAGAACACTCATGGGGAAAGGATAGTCTTCTCAATATATGGTGTTGTGAAAACTGGATATTCACATGCAAAAGAATAAAATCGGACCCCCCTCTTACACTTCTCACAAAAGTTAACACAGAATGAATTAGAGACTTAAGTGTAAGATCTGAAATCATAGGACTTCTAAACGAAATTACAGGAAAAATCTTCCTGGCATGGCTTGGCAATGAGTTTTTGTATTGGACACCAAAGCACCAAGCAACAGAAGCAAAAATAAACCCATAAGACTATATCAAGCTAAAAAGCTTCTGCACCAGACACACAAAAATTAACAAAATAAAAAGGCAACCTACTGAATGGTAGAAAATGTTTGAAGCCATATATCTGATGAGGGGTTAATGTCCAAAATGCATAAGAAGTCATACAATGCAATAGCAAAAAAAAACAAAAACAAATAATCCACTTTAAAAATTGGAAAAGGGCCTGAATAGACATTTTTTTTCCAAAGAAGATATACATGGTCAACAGGTACACGAAAAGGTACTCAACATCACTAATCATGGAAGTGCAAATCAAAACTACAATGAGATATCACCTTACACTTGTTAGAATGGTTGTTATCAAAACAAGAGAGAGTGAGAGAGATAAGTGTTGGCAAGGATATAGAGAAAAGGGAATCCTTGTGCCCTGTTGGTGGGAATGTAAGTTGGTGCAGCCACTATGGAAAACACTATGGATGTTCCTCAAAAAATTAAACACAGAATTACCATATAATCCAGAAATCCAACTTCTGTGTATACATCTGGAGAAAATGAATTCACTGTCTCAAAGAGATATCTGCACCTCCATGTTCATTGCAGCATTATTCAAAATAGCCAAGACATAGAAACAACCTAAGTGTCCTTCAAAATTTAAATGAATAAGGAAAATTTGATATATGTACAGTGGAATATTATTTGGCTGTAATAAAGGAGAAAATCCTGCCATTTACAACATGGATGAATCTTAAGGGCATTAACTAAGTAAAATAAGTCAGACAGAGAAAAACAAACACTATATGATCTCACTTATATGGACTGTACAAAAGCCAAATTCACAGAAAAAAAAAAGGTAGCTTGGTGGTTGCCAGGGGCTGGGAAGTAGGGGAAATGGGGAGATGTTTGTCAAATGGTACAAGCTTCTAGTTATAAGGTACATAAGTTCTCTGGACCTAATGTACAGCATGGTGACTGTAGTTAACAATACCATATTGTATACATGAAAGTTGCTAAGAGAGTAGATCTTAGATGTCCTCACTGCACAAAAAAATAATGGTAACTATATGAGGTGATGAAAGTGTTAACTAACCTTATTGTGGCAATCATTTCACAATATATACTTGTAGCAATCATCCCATTGTACAACGTAAACTTACATGATGTTATATGTCAATTATATCTCAATAAAGCTGGAAAAACTATATAAGTTACATGTTTAAATGATAATTTGATATATTGGATTAAATAAAACAATTTAATATTAATTTTACCTGTTCTTTTTATGTTTTAAACATAAATATTAGAAAAATTTTAATTATACTCATGAAGAGTTTCCAGAAGAACAGATAGAAGACCTTGACACATCTTTTCTCCAAAAGAAGCAACTAAAAAACTGATGAATTACTAGAAACAACCATTTCAGAACTCTGGAAATTAACTAAAGGTATACAAGTTGAGAAACATTTATTCAAGAAAAACTACTGAGCCTCGGTTAGAACAATAGGGTCTGTGACATTTTAACTTGGAACTTGTTCCATCCTCACTTTCCCCGACTCAGCAACATGGTATTATAGACCTTGCTGGTGCCAGAAGGGATTGATATGATTTGGAGTTCCAAGGAAAAGCCCCATGTCCACAGCTCTGTTAAAAACAATAGTGCTTGGTAGCAAACAGTCAAAGGCCAACACGGAAGCTGCCTAAGGCTATAATAACAATAGCGGCAAGCAAGAGACCAGCCAAAAGTTTAAAATGAAGGGAATAAGACAGTTCAAATAAGGATATGAAAACTCTGACTTTTTCCTGCTGATTTGGAACGCTGTGCACACGGGTAGGCCTACATTCACACACAGGAAACACCAGAGAGGACCCCAGTCTACTGTTCATATCTGACTGACATTTAGACCCTGTGCAAGCAAGAAGTGAAAGCCCAGTCAGACTTGTTAACTCCCTGAATTTTGAATGCATTCCCTAACGCATACATAGATCACCTTTGCACTGAATGGAAGCCTAACCAACTCAAAGTGATAGAGTAGGGTAATTAAATGGTTAATTTGAATATCCCACTGGAGGATTGAAGACAGAGAGAGAATTTTAAGGGAGTCTGCAAGACTGTTGTAAGCTAATGACCATGCAAGAAAAGAATCCAGTAACCTAGCAACAATCTACACTACTTGAAGGAAGACCAGGCACATTCAAGCACCAGGCACACTCAAGCCACAAGTCCTGATAATTAAAACGCAAGACAGTAGATATGAGTTCTGAATCTTGTTACATGAATTCAGGGAGTTAATGGTTCTTGAAGAGTAGCATTTCTGCATGTGGCCAAGGCAGGAATATAGGTGAAAGGGGAAAAAAAACTAGGTGAAAGGGGACATTATACTGAAACC
Source organism: Mesoplodon mirus (assembly GCF_964341445.2). Lineage (NCBI taxonomy): Eukaryota > Metazoa > Chordata > Mammalia > Artiodactyla > Ziphiidae > Mesoplodon > Mesoplodon mirus. The sequence continues at coordinate 27,978,435 of NC_138980.1, forward strand.
TGATATGAAGTACCATATTTTAGTGTATGTTACCACCCCTCTGCTAATATACGTATGTTTAACTAGTACCATGACAGTCCCATTTAGACCATATAGGGCCAAAGGAGGAACTAATGATGTAAGCCTTGATATCCACCACAAAATGAGGAAGAAGGTGGTCTTCTCCCCTCCCCACTTTTTCTTTGATTATAAAAACATAGCCTGCTTTGTTCTTGGGGCTGCTGTGCTCCCTTGCCTGCCCATTTGTATCTCTCACAAGCATCCTATGCTAATAAGCTCACTCTTTGCCAATCACTTTGCCTCACACTGAATTCTTTCTGCATTGAGAAAAAAGAACCTGAGCTTCAATAAGTCCTGACACCAGGTGAGCAGTTTCAATTAAAAGACAGTGGGTGTGAGTCGTCTCCTAAGTCAGGGATCATGGGTTCAAGTCCCAATCTGAGTTTTGGCTGAGTTCGAGTCACATTCAAGAAGGAGTGCGGTTTCAGCAGCATTCAATCTGACTGACTACTAAACTATGCTGACCCAAGGTAATCCCTAGGAAGCCAGAAATGACAACAACCCCAGGAGGTGGTATCAGAACAATATATTATCTAAAATGTCCAGTTTTCAACAACAACAAAAATAAGACGTGCAGATAAACTGGAAAGTGTGGCTATACACAGGATAAAAAGGCAGTCAATAGAAACTGTCCCTAAGGAAGCCCAGATATTGGGTGCAATTCATAGAGACATCAAATAGGTATTAGAAATATGTTTAAAGAACTAAGTGAACTAAGTGAAACCATATTTAAAGAGTTAAATGAAAGCTTGACAAAAATTCACACACACACACACACACACACACACACACAACCAAATAGAAATTCTGGAGTTGAGAAGTAAAATAACTGAAATGAAAATTTTACTAGAGGGTCTCAACAGCACAATTGAGGCTGCAGAAGAAAGGATCAGCTGAATTTGGTGTAGATCAATGTAGATTATTCAGTCTAAAGAACAGAAAGTTAAGGGATGAAAAAAAATAATGAATGGAGTCTCAGAGACTTGTAGGATACCATTCAGCATATCAACCAATGTGTAATGAAAGTCCCAGAGGAGAAGCAAGAGAAAAAAGGGCAGAAAAAATATTTGAAGAAATAATGGTTGAAATTTCTCAATCTGATGAAAAACATGAATCTACACACCCAAGAAGTCAATGAAATTCAAATAGGATATAATCAGTGTTACAACACTTTGACACATCACAGTCAGACTGCCAAAGGACAAAGAGAGAATCTTGAAAGTATGTGGAGTATCTTTTGATGTGCTTCTCAGTCATTTGTATATCTTCCTCGGAAAAAATGTCTATTCAGATCCTTCACCCATTTTTAAATTGGGTTCTTTGCCTTTTTATTATTGAGTTGTAAGAGTTCTTTACATATTCTATATACAATGCCCTTATCAGATATATGATCTACCAATATTTTCTTCCATTCTGAGATTGCCTTTTCACTTTCTTGATAGTGTCCTTTGAAGCACAAATGCTTTTAGTTTTGAGGAAGCCCAATTTATTTTCTTTTATTGCTTATTCTTTTGATGTCATGTCTAAGGATATATTGCCAAATCTGAGATCCTGAAGCTATACCCCCATGTTTTCTTTTAAGAGTGTTATAGATTTAGCTCTTAGCGTTTAGGTCTTTGATACATTTTGTGTTAATTTTTGTATAAGTTATGAGGTAAAGGTCCAATTTTATTCTTTTACATGTGGTAATCTAGTTGTTCCAACATCACTTATTGAAAAAATTACTCTTTCTCTATTGAATGGCCTTGATGCCCTTGTCAAAAATCAGTTGAGTATGGACCTATGAGTTTCTGAATGCTCAGTTCTATTCTACTGTTTTACATATCTACCTGTATGCCTTTACCCTTCCGCCATCTTCATTACCATTGCTTTGTAGTAAGCTTTTATATGGAGAAATATGGATCCTCCAACTTTTTTTTCAGGCTTGTTTTGACTATTCAAGGTCCCTTGCAATTCTACATGAATTATAGGATCAGCCTGTCAGTTTCTACAAAGAAGCCAGCTGGGATTTGGATGCGGATTCCATTGCATCATTAGATTAATTTGGAGAGTACTGTCATCTTAACAATACTGTTCATCTTCTGATGAACATGGGATATTTTTCCATTTATTTAGACCCTCTAATTTCTTTCAATGATATTTTGTTATTTTCAGCATAGAAGTCTTCCAATGTTTTTGTGAAAATTGCACCTAAGAATTTGATTCCTTTCAATGTTATCATAAATTGAATTGTTTTCTTATTTTCATTGTTAGATTATTCATTTAAAGTGCATAGAAATACAATTGATTTTTATGTATTGATCTTGTATCCTATGACCTTGCTGGACTCATTTATTAGTTTTAATAATGCTTTATTGGATTCCTTGAGATTTTCTGTACATAATTTCATGTCATCTGTGAATGGATATAGTTCTACTTCTTCTTATTCAATACAGATGCCTTTTATAACTTTTCCCTGTCTAAATTGCCCTGACTAGAACATTCAGTACAATGTTGAAGGAAAATGATGTGCACAGACATCCTTGTCTTGTTCCTGATATTAGGTAGAAATCATCCAGTCACTTACCATTCAGGATCATGTTAAACATGAATTTTCATAGGTGCTCTTTATCAGGCTGAGGATGCTTCCCTGTATTCATAGTTTCCTTCTATTTATTTATTTATTTATTTATTTATTTATGGCTGCATTTGTTCTTCATTGCTGCTCACGGGCTTTCTCTAGTTGTGGCGAGTGGGGGCTACTCTTCATTGTGGTGTGCAGGCTTCGCATTGCGGTGGCTTCTCTTGTTGTGGAGTATGGGCTCTAGGCACATGACCTTCAATAGTTGTGGCTCACGGGCTCTAGAGCGCTGGCTCAATAGTTACGGTGCATGGGCTTAGTTGCTCCACAGCATGTGGGATCTTCCTGGACCAGGACTGGAACCCATGTCTCCTGCATTGGCAGGCAGATTTTTAACCACTGCACCACAATGGAAGCCGTATTCATAGATTCTTGAGTGCTTTTATCACATTGAATTTTGTCAAATGCCTGTGTCTACTGAAATGATTAAGTGGTTTTTATCCTTTATTCTATTGATATGATGCATACCCTTTTCTCCTCAAATAATTTTAAAAACAACTGCATAAAACAATAATTATAGTGCTCACTTCAGCAGCACGTATCCTGAAACAATTATAAAACATTGTTGGTCTCATAATGTTAAAGATATACTTTACAGTAAAATAGCACAAAGGAGGGGGTAGGAAGAGAAACATATTTGAACAGTTTCTGTGTAATATTGGAATTAAGTTAACATTAATCTGAAATTGTTTTTTAACTTAAAATGCATATTTTATTCCTCACTTGAAAATATCTGTTTAACACAAAAGAAGAAAGTAAAAGAGGACAGAGGCACCAAAAAAGATATGAGATATATCCAAAACAAATACCAGGAACACCCCACCCCCACCCCAGTCAAAGCCTCCGCCAGACAGCACAGGTCCTGGTGGCCTGCGTGCTGCCCCCAACAAAGCCTCCTTTGGCCATGCAGGCCCCAGTGGGCTGTGCGCCATCCCCCTCCAAAGCCTCCTTTGGCCATGCAGGTCCCAGTGGTTTGTGCCATGCCCATGGAAGCCTGCACCCCAGATGGCTTACACTAGCACACATGCTCCAGGCCAGCTTCAGGAGCAGAAGCTGGTGAGAGGAACACACGCAGAGGTGGGTCCGACAAAGCAGGTCCAGAGACCTACCTAGAGGTCTTGCAGGGCCTCCTGGGGAGTCAGGGGTTGACTGTAGCTCTCTGTGGGGGCAAGGACAATAATAGCGGAGGCACCAGGGAAATTTTTACTTTAAAAATTTTTTTATCTTTTAATTTTATTTTTTACTTTTACTTTTTAAATATATTTATTTCTAATTTTTTTGAGCATAATCATATAATGCTTTTAATAAAGGCAAATAATATAAGGCAACAGGAGAAAGGTAATTCAAAGAAACATCCAGGAACAAGCTTCCCAATGTCCTTATTTGCCTGAAGACATGATTCATCATCTCTGAATGAAACTGCTGTTATTTGTGCTGATGTACATGCGCTGAAACTTGGTTTCAGGAGAGCTCAGGCAGAAGTTTCCTGCAGAGTAAATTTCAACCTTTGATTTAATCCAACTTAACCCAACTGAGCAAAACAACCAAAAGCAGCTTCCATAAACAACCTACAAATATGTACTGGGTTGTAGCCACTGAGATACCAAAGATAATATAAATCAGGTCCTTGTCTCCAGTCAAAGCACATAAGCCACAGAGAGTAAATAGGAGCACCATACATGTCGACCTCCTCCTGATCATGACACACTTTCAAATATTAGACCTTAATATTTAAGTGGCAGACAAACTTGAATATTCAAAATGACACTAAAATAAGATAGCAGCAACTACAAAGCAGACTCCACTACTGGGTAACATTGTTTTGTGATGTCTATAAATCCCTCTGTAGGGGGCCTTTCCACTTGGCTGTCTTTTAACTTTATATTGTTGTTTGAGCAAAACTGTGCACTGTCCTGACCACATTCTCTTTTAGCCTCACAAGACAAAGATCCTTCATGTGCCAGGAAAAAAGGGGAGCTTTTCTTTGCTGCCAGCTTAATTTATGCCTCTATATGCCTCAAGCTGAGTCCCACTTTACCTCGCAAGATGGCCCAGTCTACTCAGATAAACATTCCAACTGATAGATGTCCCTGAAATAGTAGGTGTAATCAATTGTAGAACCAATACATTTCACACTATGGGCAAAATTGGTCATCATATTTTGGTGGTTCCAGGCACACCAGTGTGCCTTGGCCAACTGATTAAGGACCTCATCTCTAACCAGAGTAGTCAAGAGCAGGGAGATGGGTGGGAACTCATGTAGTCAGAGATAGCATGTTAGAGATAGACCTCAAAGGATGGGTAAGATTTACAATTGTAGATGCATAAATGGTGGCTATTCCAGGTGAGGAGAATAACGTCTGTTTCGTTCTACAGCATAAAGAATTTTCACTTCCAATTTTCCAAGTATCTTTTCAACTTCACTTCTTCACTTCTTAACATGGGGTACAATCTCCATAACAATTCAATTTATCCAAAGTACGTGGCACACATTTTCTACAATATTAGATCATGAAATGACAGGGCCCTCCTTTCACCTAACAAGGTACAAGGTACAAACCCACATGTTATTGGATTTATGCCTGCAAGAGTCCAACCGTGCCCTCCCAAATCTGATTTCTGACTTTCTCTTTTATCCATCGAATGTTTGTCAGAACACAAAATCCCCTTGACACTTTTCAGGACCAACCCTACCTGACTCCTTCCCAGCATTTGTCACTGTCAGCCTTTCCCTCATTTAAACCCTTCTCTCACTTACTCTGACACCAAACTCTTGGTTCTACTCTCCTTCTGATCATTCCTTCTCAGGCTCTTTTCCTCTGTCCCTGAAGTGCTCCCCAGGGCTCAGATTTTGGCCCTCTTCTCTCTTCTCACTCTACACGCTCACAACGGGAAACTGTCTGGGGATCTTTAGAACTGCGAAATACCTTATTTGAGGTAAGCAAGCCCCTTAACGGGGCTCACTAGCTCTCAGACATTACTCTGCATTGGTTAACTAAAACTGACTCACAGGAATAAATAATGGGGAAAAGTTTGTTAGGGAAACTTCCAGCTACCGAATCTGCCCAGGAGGCAGGGATCACAACAGGAAAAATTTTGTAAGGAGTCTCAACTGAAACTTATTTTTTTTGTTCTTATCAGGAACACAGGCCTTAAAAAGATAAGCACCTCTGAGCTTGTTTCCTAAGACATCTTATTTATCAGAATCCATTTTTAGACAGGACGTTCCAAGCGGGCTGGACTACACAATCGCGTTCACTGAGCTAACCCCAGCACCAGCCTGGGCCTAGCACCGAGACGGTTTGGGGTTTGTCTATTGCACGGTGGCTCTGCCTGACAGTTCAGCCGTGCTGCGGCCCACTGGGGTGGGAGAGCAGGAAACGGAGCCAAGGGTGGCTCGGCTAAGAGGTGCTGCATTCAGCATAACTCCTCGAGTAGCAGCAGACACGTGCCACAGGCTTAAGTCGTCTCCTCCTGACTTCACCCAGGTTCTCCCGCAATGAAAACAATCTAAGGAGTCGCCTCAGCCACTGCACATCTCAGGGCCGGGACTGCTCCGGCCACGCAGCAGCGTGGTGGAGGGCCGGGCGCGGCCCTGACGTCACACTGGGCCCCGCCCCTTAGGGGCGGGGCGGGAGCGCGGGAGCTCTGTTACATAGGCGCCTTCGTCCTATATAAGTGGCGCTAGAGGCCGACGGTGGGGTTTTGGGGAGATGGTTTTGCTGTCATTTTGTCGGGTGTTTGTCGCAGCGACAGGGATTGAAGACGGCGGTTTGGTGACAGTTATTGGCCAAAGGGCCTTTTGCTTTTGAGGAGGTAAGGTTTCGGATAGGGTGTTCTGGGCTGGGCGGTTTCCCAGTGTTTTAGGTCTCGAAAGCCAGGTGTCAGAAAAACGACGGGATTCGGGGCCTCGGCGACCGGGGTTTCTTCGGGACACAGCTCTGCTCGTGGCATTTGAAACCTAAAGTTGCCCCGGTGTCATGGTAGATTTAAAATCCTAGGGCGGAAAGGCCTCGGCTCTGCCGCTGACTCGTCTCAGAGAGGCCAGGCCACTCATATCACGGCTCCTTAGGCCCGTGACCCGTCCCGCCGATCAGAGTGAGACCCTGCGAGAGCCTCCTGGGGCAAGTGTTGTCCTAGATCAAGGCTTACTCTGGGTCCCTGGCCTCGGCCGTTTGTAGCATTCTGGGATTTTCCGAGGTCAGACTTCTGCCTCTGAGTGCGCCAAAGGCCCTGGCCAGGTGCCCTGGCGGAGAGGCGAGGGGTGGGGACTGGGCGTCCGAGGAACTGCTCGTTTGCGAGTCCAGGTGGTGGAATTTAGCTCGTGCTTGTGAGAGGTAAATACGGAGAGGCTCATCCTTTGTGCGAACTGTTTTTTTCCTAAAGTGGAGCATAGTATTGTTGCATCAGATGTGCATTTCTGATACTTTTGGATCACCCTGTCCTTGATTACTTAAGTAACCATGAAACGCTTATACTATTCTTAGGAAACAGCGCTCCAAACTGACCACGTCAACCACCTGGTCTTATTTTAGAGCTATCTTTGTATGATTGTGCTCCATACATACACCCACAGGCTTCTTGTTATCCATTACATACAGTCCTCTTGGAGCCATCTAATCATAACTTTAACCTACATAGATATTTTTATATAGATAACATCAAATTGTCGGGTAATATAGGGTGTTAAAGGGCAGTAGAGAATCAGGTTTCTAAGATGGATATAAACATCTGATGTTTGTTGTATCTGATGTTTTTATTGAAGGATGTCCGATGATTCTAACATGTAGGATTCTTTGTTAATAAGAACTAGTGTGATAATTCTAGCTAGTTTTTCTCTTTTTTTGTATGCGAAGGAACCTAATCTGTATAACCTGGATCTGGGATTCTTCTCTTGGCCTCCTGAGAAAATATTTCTGAACAGTAGTGGCGGTGGGGGGGGGGGGGGAAGGCTTCCTATCAGCTGAATTAAATTTAAAGTAATGAACTTGGCTAGAGAAATAAAAACCTTTGGCTCTCCCAAGATGCTTATTTTAATATTTGCATATTGATAACTGTGGTTATTTAAGAATTCTGCCTTGGTGAGCTAGTTATGGCCTACTGATAGTAGAAGGAAAAAACCAAAACTGAAGCAGACACACGTGTTTTGCAAAAAATGCATTATAATAATCATAGTAATAAACCTCAGTCATCAGATGTTGTAATTTTGCTTGCTATGATTTAAGAATGCTTAACTAAACAATTTTAAAGAGTTCCTATGTGGTTAAAATATAATTTGGGTAATTGAAGGGTTAGAAGAATTCCACTAGAAATATAATTTTTTTGATGGCTTTTCTGATGGTCTTTTGGCTCAGGTTAATTTGTAATGTCATTTATTTCCGTTTCCCATATTCAAATGACTATGTAAATCAGAATGCTCACTTATCAATTTCCAGTGAGAACCCTGACTCGAGTTTTAGGATTTTTGTTGGACCTAAGAATCAACAAGAGAAGTGAGTTAAAAGATCTAAATATTTGGTGGCTTCGGTCCCTGATGGCATGATACCTACATTTTCTTAGGGAATACCTCCCAGGAGATGCCTCATTTTAAAGTCTTTTAATTCATTTGAAATCTTTTAAATTTTTTACTTGAATTTGTCTGCTTGTTACTGAGTCATTTGGGCTAACTGAAGGAGGTTAACTAAGTTGGTTTTGCTCCATTTTACCTGTTTTCAGCTCCTTGCTGAGTTGTGAACCTCACCCTCTTCAACAGTTTGGACATCACTGTTAAAAACTTAACTGCTTTGTGAAAGAATTAAGATGGGAAGAGGCAGATAGGGATGACATTGTTAGAACACAGATCGTGATCCTGAATGGAACCTGTGAGGATGTAGATGGAGTCAAGGAATTGTCACAATTATCTGATTTCAGTGTGACCCTATTCATCCTTATAGGTTCATTTCTTTAGTCACCCCAGATCTATAACAAATATGTTTAATTTTAAGAATGGTTGCAGGATGATCTGAAAATAAACAGTCATCTCCTATATTCTATCCCTAAGTGTTTCTCTGACTTCAGTTATTTGTATCACAGTATTTCAACAAAGCTGCATGACACTTGTGATATTTGTTTTAAATTAGTTCACATTTAAAGTTAACATCAATAACTTAATAATTTGATTATATCAATAACTTAAGAGATTAGTAATAATTTACCATAGAAAGAAGGTAATGATAAAAATAAAACCAAAAAAGTTATTAATTTCTAGCTAGATATTGTTGTCTACTGAAGGCTGTAAGCCTGAATCCTGACTCTTGTTTTAAAAATGGCAGTTAGCAAGTGTTAGTTGAAGATATGCACCAAGCTGAGAATTTATCCAGAAGAACGGAAAGAAAATGCATTCAGGTCTCACAGTGTTATCATTTAGTGCTAGGTGTGTATGCCACTTAGAATCATCTGACATACCAGTGGGACAGTGCCTCCATGCCTTGGGAACCATTACCTACGAAGATTTTAGAACCTGTAGGACCCCATGTGCTGGGGTTTTTCTATTGAATTAATAGTAATGTGAAATATTTTATTTACTAAATATAACCGTCTGTAAATTCCACAACTCACTTTTCATTTCCATTAACAGATGAGTCATTCCAACAGAACTCACTGCCCTGACTGGGATAACAGAGAAAGCCTGGGACATGAAAGCTACAGTGGAAGGCACAAACAGAAGAGGAGATCCCACAGTAGTACACAAGAGAACAGATATTGTAAACCACATCACCAGCTTAAAGAATCTTATTGGTAAATTACGCTTGAACTAGTACCATTTTAACACTAATAGTTGTAATGACTTGTCATTAGCTTATATAACTTTCATCTGTCAGATTGTTTTATAAATCAGTCAACAAATACTCATTCAGAAAATATTTACTGAGTGCCTATTATATGCTAGCCACTGCTGTGAATAGAACAGAGTTCCTGCTCTCACATATCTGTGTCCATTTGGGAGCTGTAGGAGACAGTTGATGGAGTCCCAGCTGCCAGTAATATAGTTGTGGGAAATGAGACACACGACAGTTAAGTAAGTGATTAAAGGACCAGTGAGTGCCTTTAACTTGTATGTAGTAGGGAGAGCTGTACATTGGGGCACTTATTTAGGGTTCCACAAATGAGAGCTAATGAAGGGTGGGGAAGAGTTCATCCAGATGAGAAAAATAGCATGTGGTGTGTGAGAATGTTACAGTGTGTTGGGGATTAGTTGCCTATACTGTATTCTACAGGTTATATTTGTAGATAAGGCCAGTGGATATGTTTGGGATTTTTAGAAGCTTGGCTGTTGTAAGAAGGGCCTCAATAAAAATTTCCAATGGCATGTGTCCTGTTCTGTTGTATTCTTACCCGTGTAAAATTTGGAGGTACTACGTTTATATAGAATTGAAGGAATTTTTCAAGTTCCTAAATGATTAAACAAAGCCTAGGTGAATAGAGTTTCTTTCATTCTGTCCTCCATTAATTTCCCTTTCTCATTTGTTTTTGTTGGTTCTATGTTTTCTCCTTGTTTTGTGCAGATGTTCCACTGGGACTGTTTGCCAGATTGCTTTCTAAATTAGCCAACTGGGGTTACTTTAAAAAACAGTATGCAATTTTTTTCCTTCTCCATGCCAAAACAGACTTGTTCTGTAGAACAGTGAGCTTGTTGTTAATCAGTGCAGACTAATCATTCTTCACACACTATCATATGGAGGGAAGAGGGAGAATCTATGCCAGGATTTCAATGACCTGAGCTAATTAATGTATTATACAAGAATATCTGTACCCTATATTAAGATAACTACAAAATACTCTGTAAGGCTGAACATATAGTACTAACCATTCATGGATTTATTATGCATTGTATGTGTCGAAAGGAAGTGATATGAATGATGAACAGTTATTCATATTCATAATTAACCACAGAAAGATGATACTGAGTCAGTGCAATAACCACTAGGCCAATAGTTTCTTCTTTGATATTGGCACCAGAGATGTCTGGTGGTAATTGCTCTCCGTAATCTGGAGTAATCTAATAGTCATTTTCAAGATTCAAAACTTTATAAGAGTGTTTTTTTGTAAAATTATAGGAAAAAAACTGAAAAATACAGAAGCATATAAAGAAGGTACTCTTGGTAGGATGCTAGTCCCCCATTTGGATGTAAAGTTATTTCTTCTGAAAACTATCTTTGTATACAAATCTTTGCCTCTGAATATTTCCTGAAAATAGGTTCTAAGAAGGGACAGTTTCAAGTGAAAGGGTGTGAACTCTTATAAGGCTCTTGCTACATATTCACATATTTTTCCACATATTTTTCTAGAAAGTTTGTACCAAGTTACACTCCCTACGACATGCTGTCACCAGTCTTGTCTATTTTGAAATGCCAAGAATAGTGTTTTCTTTTCATTTGAATGTTTAAATTTCTGCTGAATTTGTCCTCTGTCATGTGCTTATTGAACACTTGAATATTTTTTTAATTGAAGTCTAGTTGATTGTGAACATTATTTTTGTATTCTTAGCCTATTTTTTCTATTAAAGCATATTTTTCTTATGATTTATCAGCGCTTTTATTGTAGATCAATTATCTTACCTTTTTTCCTATATATTTCAGAGTGTCTTTTCTTTCTGATTTGTAAGTAGCCTGTGAATTGCTCCCTTCCTACAAGCTTAATCAATTAATTCTACACAGGAAGACTGATGTGGCTGTGAACACTGTGAACACATTTTATATCCTTAAATGTCTTGTTGTAACATAGAGTATCAAGCCTTAAACCAGTGATTCTCAAACTTTAGTGTGAATAGAATCACTTTGGAGGTATGTTTAAAATGCATAGTACCAGATTATTCAGTGAGTCTGACCTGGGGTCCAGGGATCTTCATTTTTAACAATTCAGTATTTCGATATTGTTAATAAACAGACCACCCTTTGAGAAACACTGTTTTAAGCCCTTTAGCCTGGCATGCAAGATTTTGGATGATCTGTTCCCAGCTTATTTATTTGCCTATGTTCCCCTATGTGAAAATTGCTCTTGCTGAAATTGTCTACTTACTAGTTCCTAAGTAGCATGTAGACAAACTCATCTCTAAACCATTCTGGCTAAAAGTACTCTATAAATGTAAGATGGTAATATGCCATTTTTCTTTCCTGGCACTTCTTCTACTTCCTACTTTATCCAAATCCTGATGTCCCTATAAGATGCAACTCTTCCCTTCTTTTTCACAAAATCTTCCCTGACCATTTTAAGCATTATGAGTTTTTTCTCCTAAGCACTCATATCCAGGCTTTTGGCATTTCCTGCATGGTTGAGTTTTGTTTGATTTTTGTGTGAGTAATCTCAAATTGAACAGTTATTTGTTGGCAGGGATTTTGCCTCATATATTTTTTATCTTCCACAGGACCTGTGTGGAAATAAAAACGAATGCCCATAGCCTCATTAGTCTTGGCTGTTTTAAAGAACTACAGTGAAATATTCACTGGACATTCAGTGACTCTTTTTAGAAATTCAGTCAGTCTGTTCATCCTGTTCACTCTGTCCATATAGCCTTTATAATTCTGTAGACTTTGTTTATCTAATCTCTAAGGCTCGGTTGTTGTAGGCTGAAGAGGTCCTCATCTTTTTAGTTTATCCTCATAGTATTACTTCACTCCATGTTTGTTATTCTATAGATTATTTATGGATTATCAGCAGCTCTAATTTCATGCACTAGTCCAGCTAAGGATTATTAGTGTTAGAGTTTTCCGATACATTTTAGACTTTTATGGGAAGGATGCCTTACAGAATTAAACAGATGCCCTTTAGAGTATGGTAATTTCTAGTTTGACGTATTGTAGATCTCTCCCTTAACGGTTCCAAGCAACTGATCAGATCCCTGACTTAGACCCAGATTTAGACCCTAATATCCTGAGTTGTTTCTCCAATGGCTAGAACTTAAGGCTGACACTGGGGAAAGGGGGCTTCTGCATCTCCCCAGCCTGGATTTGATGCCAGCCCTGTTGAGTAGCAGTTTTAGAGATGCTTCTCCTTTATTTTTGCATAAACCAGCCTCCTGAGCAAAAAGAATGACAACATATTCTGGGAAAAAGAACGAGGTTAGTGAGGGCAGTCTAGTTAACATCTGTCACTCCATTGCTTGTCAGGATTATTTTAGCTGGTGTGTCTGACTGGGCAGGTGTCCCCTCTCTCCCTCAGTGCTCCACGTGCATCCCTCTTGAAGCTTCACACTGTTGAAAAGGATACTCATCCCAGGTAGAGAGGGGGACTGGAAACTGGGTCAGTTGGCTCTGTCTTTTTCTTTCCATCAAATCAAGGCTGCTTAACTGGAATCCATTGACTTCCTGAGGTCCATGATCTCTGAAATTCCTTGCCAAGATTTGTTTACGCATTTGTGCGTTTCTTAGGGGAGAGGGCCCATACCTCTCAATTAGATTTTCAAAGGGATCTGTAGATTCAGCAGTCAAGCACTATGGGGCTTACCTGGTGGTGCAGTGGTTGACAGTCCGCCTGCTGATGCAGGGGACACAGGTTCGTGTCCCGGTCCGGGAGGATCCCACATGCCACGGAGCGGCTAGGCCCATGAGCCATGGATGCTGGGCCTGCGCATCTGGAGCCTGTGCTCCACAACGGGAGAGGCCACAACAGTGAGAGGCCTGCGTACCGCAAAAAAAATAAAAAAATAAAAAAAGAAGGTAAGCACTATGGCACCAGATGATGCTGTTTTCCCTGAATTCTTGTTTATTTCACAAGCAGGAGTGACAGGAAATTCAAAATGCAAAGGCAAGTAGGGGGTTGGGAAATCCTAAGCAAGCAATTATAAGAACCTTTTCTCATTTGAGGGGCATATATTTTGGATATTTTTGGCACATGAAGCAGCGTTCAAAAACTGTGTTGACTATTTCTCAGAAAGATACAGGAAGCTTGAAATAGAGGAGAGGAGATGGAATAGGTGGTGTGTATAATAATACTGGCACATACAATAGGATTTAGAATGTGCTCTACAACCATGGCAAATCGTTTTCCTTCTAGGGATCTCAGTGTAGTCATCTGTAAAATGAAAGGCCTGAAATATATTTAAGATTCCTTTTAGCTCTAATACACCCTTCGTGCAAGAACTCTGTGTGCCAGAGATACCTAACTTACATTAAGAAGGAAAGGAATCCTGTTTTGCCTGCCTCATGTTGTGTGTGGCTCTGCAAAAAGGAAGAGAGCTTAGTTACAGATGCATATATCATAAGATTGATGAATTTCAGAAGAGCAGTTTTGTGAATTTTTGGTCTTAACTTTCACCAGAAGGTAAAGGGACACTTAATCAAGTAAACACTGAATATGTTGAATGATTTGACCCAAGGTTTGTTCCTTCATAGCAGTATATATTAATAGAGATATATGTACCCATTTGCTTGTTGGTTAAAGTAAAATTATTTAAGTTTTGTGAGTTAAGTATAAGTTCTAATTCATCAATTTGTATTTTTTTCTTTTATTGAGTTAGCTGTTGAAACCAGGAATTCTTGAGAGAATGTTTTATTTTAACCACGTTAAAATGTGGTTAAACGTTAAAGCGTTCTAGAATGAAGAGAGTAATTTTAAATCCTTTAATGTGTTTGCAGTCATTATTTAGAAGCAAGGTTCTTGAATGAGAGATATTATCAGTACCGGAGATACATGGCTGAATACAGAAATGACTACTGCAAAAGATATGTTCTTAACATTGCTGAATACAGAAATGACTACTGCAAAAGATATGTTCTTAACATTGATGAATACAGAAGTGACTACTGCAAAAGATATGTTCCTAACATTGATGAATACAGAAATGACTACTGCAAAAGATATGTTCCTAACATTGATGAATACAGAAATGACTACTGCAAAAGATACGTTCCTAACATTGATGAATACAGAAATGACTACTGCAAAAGATACGTTCCTAACATTGATGAATACAGAAATGACTACTGCAAAAGATACGTTCCTAACATTGATGAATACAGAAATGACTACTGCAAAATATACGTTCCTAACATTGATGAATACAGAAATGACTACTGCAAAAGATACGTTCCTAACATTGATGAATACAGAAATGACTACTGCAAAATATACGTTCCTAACATTGATGAATACAGAAATGACTACTGCAAAATATATGTTCCTAACATTGATGAATACAGAAATGACTACTGCAAAATATATGTTCCTAACATTGATGAATACAGAAATGATTACTGCAAAAGATGTGTTCCTAGACGTTATCACAGAGACGTTGAAAGCAGTTATCGAATCCACTGCAGTAAATCTTCAGTCCGAAGCTGGAGAAGCAGTCCTAAAAGGAAGCGTAATAGACAATGTTCAAGTAATCAGTCACGTTCGGTATGATTGATTTTGTTTTTATTTTGGGTGGATACTTATTTGTGTGTAAAAGCTCTTACTGAGCCAATAAGTTTGAAAAAGTTTATAATACTATATGAATATAATTGTGTTTATATTACTTGAATCCTTAAAGGAAACTTCCAAATTCTTACAACTAATCTGCATTTATTAGTTAGTCCTCATTTGCCCACATTTACTCATTTTCTGCAGACCAGATCATGAGGTTCTTGATTTTAATGTTAAAAATATTTTTATCTTTTATAACATAATCATACGAAAAGATGAAGCACCCATCTTTTCTTTCATCTTAAACATTTTTTACTTTAAAAGAAACCCCTTTCCCAGTACTTGGAGACAAATGTAGAAAGTTGCACTGGTGGATACTTACCCTGTGTATAGCACAATCTGCAATTAGTTCCATTGGAGTTCTGAAAGTGGGTGCTGAAGGGGAAATTATTGTCCAGAAAGCCTGCCTTTTTTTTTACACTCATGAATCTTCACTTGTTTGCAGTAAACTATGAATTATTATTTTCCTCCCCAAGTTTTCTTCAGTAGAACTATCATTGATTAGATCAAACATTGACATTAGCCTTTATTTTCCCCTTTTATTTTAATAAGTATGTTTAAAAATATTGGTAAGTATCAATTTGAGCTAATCTTGACGTTTTAAAACATTTTCCTGACAAACTAGACATCTCAACTCACAGCATAGGCTATTTTATAACGAGATTAATAGAGCATGACATTGCATTCTTTAAATTTCAGACTTCAGTTAAGTCAATATTTTAGAGACAATTGTGTTGTTTTTTCTATTGCCACTTTAAGTAACTTATCTGAAAATCTTGCCATGTTTTTCTTCTGTAACATAAACTGTGTCCTGTGAATCTCTGGGGACTGAATTTGAACTTGCTCCTGCCAACTCTTCGTGGCCTGGTTCTTATCTGAATGCCTGAATATCTCCCTGCTGAATGAATTGCGTATTCTGCCCTGAATTCACTCTGCTATATTGATTGGCTGGACGATCTTGGTGCTGCCCACTTGCCGTTCCAGAAGAGCCACCAAAGGAAAAGATCCAGGAGTATAGAAGATGATGAAGAGGGTCACCTTATCTGTCAAAGTGGAGACGTTCTAAAAGCAAGATGTATAGAATATTTTTCAACACTTTTTAAACTTTGCAGACAGAATAATCTTTTTAAGAATAGTTTGTCAGCGGGGGGCTAAAGAACTCTTCATTGCTTTTTTGTTTTGTTTTTTGTGGGTTTGTTTGTTGTTCTTTTGTATTTCTTCTTTTCTATAGAGTTTAAATATTTCTACTCTAAAGTTCCAAAATAATCAGTGGAATTTGAGATTAGAGCAAGAAAGATAGCTATCTACATTATTTTTGTAGCATCTGAAAATAAAATAATTTGAGGGCTGGAACCTTAATTATGCTTTAATAGAGAGCATTTGAAAAAATTCCACACTTAAGCATTCATTATTTGAATAACTGATAATTTGTACTCAGGTACTTACACTTCTTTCTCCCCCCTCACTTTAGATGAAATCGTGAACACTTTGGGAGAAGGGACCTTTGGCAGAGTTGTAGAGTGCATTGATCATGGCATGTAAGTTTGTTGTTTTTCTTTTTTGAACATTCTGATACTTTTGGTGGAGAAGGATCCATAATTTAGATGAAATGGAATTTAAGTGGTAGCTATGTGTTTTCCTGGGAGGTATAAGTATTCAGAAGTTATTGAACTGTGTACGATTTATTTACCATAAGTATGGATTTTGACCAAGAATGCTGAAAATGTTTATCAGATGGAGTTCATGGAAATTAATGTCAGTGTTCAAGTGAAGACTTTCCCAGAACTTAGGTCCTTAGCTTTCTATAAGAGATTTGGAGTGCTTTACCCTACTTTTGAATTGCAGAGACAATAAATTAGCATGTCTAATCTTCTTGGTTCAAAAACTTTTATTTCCAAAGGATAATATTTGCACGTTAGGGTTAGCTTCTCAAACTATAAAAAAATTATATTACTTGAAGCCTACAGAATAAAGTCCAGATTCTTTAATGAGTTATACTAAACTTTTTGTTATTTGACCCTCTCTGCTTCGTTTTCATGTTTTCCTCTAGGATCTCTATTCTGCGGTTGCAAATTTTTTTGTAAGTGAACGTCTTACAACAGTTTAGTGGAAACTGCACATTTCTAAATTGACATCTATACTTTTCATCATAAAATAGTTGAGGATGTAATTTCCAGCTTATTGTAAATGGTGATTTTTTTAAAAAAAACATATCTCTCTTTCTAAATATGTTTGGGGGAATCTAAATACAACAGCTTGATACCTCCTGTCATCCATGAACAAACTTTTCTTGAATACTTAGAAATGCTTTATCTTGAACTTAACTTTTACTTCACTTTTCATAAAGAATATTATCCTAAGTGTCTTTTATTATCACCCTTTCCTCTCTATGACAAAAATGTGAACATAAAGTAAAATTTTAAGATATTTTGAAATACTTTGACTTAGGAAAGTTGCTAAGAATTCCCATCTATTCTTCACCCAGATTCCACAAATGTTAACATTTTACAGTGTTTAATCATTCTCTATATTTACATGTTATATGTATTTTCAAGTTTTGCCAGCTTATCTACAACCTGATTCACATTTCACTAGTTGTCCCATTGAGGTCTTTTAAAAATTTCTTGAGGTTCCAAGACTTGAGTATTTGAGATATTCCAATGAAGAGTATTCAATTGATCAAGTACAAATCTGTTACAAATTTTGATACTTATTAGACCTAAAACATACAATGTAATTGTAAATATATCTTTTATCGAGATGGTTGGGGCCTTTAAAAAAATGAGTTCATGTGTCCATAGATAAATCTTACTGTTTTAACATTAAGTTTCCATTTTTCTTTTTTTTTAATTGACAAGTAATATGAAAGCTTATAAGTTTAAGGTGTATAACGTTGGTTTGAACATTTATATACTGCAATATGATTACTATAGTAGCATTAGCTAACACCATTATCCATTTTTCATTTTTATAGCTATTAGCACTGTTCATTTTTATAGCTTATTAGCAGTTAGAAAACTTGTCCATATGATGAAATAGATGAGACTAGAAGAAGTTTTGTCACAGCAGTTTTATAGTAATTCTTTTAAGTCTTGAGATATATGCTATACATCATAGGGAGATAAATCATTAAAAATTTATTTTGATGATTATATATCAGCCCACAACTTCATTGGGACCTTGTCAAAAGAAATGAGTTCGGAATAGGTTTGCTATCCAGCCACTAGAAAAATTTTTGCCTCAAAGAATTTTTTTTTCTTTTTTATAAACAGCCTGGGGCACAAACCTTGCCATATTAATTTCACGTGCATGGGGTTCTCTTTTGTAATGTGGGAAGGCCATAGTGAAAAATGCAGGGTTGACTGCTGGCTTGTATTCAAGAAGATCAGGTTTAGAAAAGAGGACAGAAGGAAGCTGAAGATTTGGAAATCCTTTTCCTCAAAATCATTTACGGCTTTTTTTTGGCCGCACCACATGGCTTGCGGGATCTCAGCTCCTCGACCACGGATTGAACCTGGGCCCACGGCAGTGAAAGCTCATGTCTTAAGCCACTGGACCACCAGGGAATTCCCTCTGTACTTTTTAGGAAGTACTACAGATGCCCCGGTCTAAAACACGCTGCCCTACATTGTTGCTATTTATACCTCTTCGCATCCGTGAATGCACTAAACATTTTTTTGGCTTGATGACTTATTGCTGGTGTCTCCTTTGCCAGAATTATCTAACAAACTGATAGTTGTCTTTCTTCTCTGAAGAAGTCTGAGCTCCCCTAACTCTGATGGTTAGGTTCTTTCTTCTCTCTATACCTTATACCAGGCACTTCTAACCTAATGATAAGTTGTTCAAGTGTCTGTCTTTTCCATTAGACTGTGAGGTACATGGGACAAGCTCTTTTTAACAGTGATTCCAATGCAACATCTGGCACATTCGGTCTAGCCTGGCGAATGAGTGAATGTTTTCAGCAGTAGTATGTTCAAGGTTTATATTTTTATCCTTTTTTAAAAAAAAACTACTTATAAAATCTAGGTCAATTTAAACTTTTGGAAACAAACATTAACGTTCTTAAGTATTAAGAGAAATCATCACTCTGTATAATGTATATTTTGTCAAAATGTTTTGAAAAAATGTTTATAGATCTGCTATAATATACCCTGAAAGATTATTTTAGGAAAATAGCATAGAGTGATTGGTACTTAACAAGATGATGCTTTAGAGCAGGGGTCCCCAACCCCTGGGCCGTGGACTGGTAGGAACTGGGCCTAACAGCAGGAGGTGAGCAGTGGGCGAGCGAGTGAAACTTCATCTGCTGCTCACCATAGCTTGCATTACCACCTGAACCATCACACCCTCCCCTCAACCATGGAAAACTTGTCTTCCATGAAACCGGTCCCTGGTGCCAAAAAGGTTGGTGACAGCTGCTTTAGAGGATACATGTCTTCAACGCCCTTCTGTACATTTACCATTTTCATTTTGTTTTTAAGGGGTGGCATACATGTAGCAGTGAAAATCACAAAAAATGTGGGACCATATCGTGAAGCAGCTCATTCAGAAATCAAAGTATTGGAGCATTTAAATAGTACTGATCCCAATAATGTCTTGTAAGTAAGAAACTTGGAACTGTGATCCATTATGTTACATGAAATAATCAGAATTCTGTGAACTGAATTATTTGTATTCTGATCTGTTTCAGCCGATGTGTCCAGATGCTAGAATGGTTTGATCATCATGGTCATACTTGTATTGTGTTCGAACTCCTGGGACTTAGTACCTATGATTTCATTAAAGAAAATAGCTTTCTGCCATTTCAAATTGACCATATCAGGCAAATGGCATATCAGATCTGTCAGTCAGTAAATTGTAAGTATACTTGTTAAATTTTTAAATACCAGTCAATTAAAGGTTTTATTGGACAAGCAACATATCAAACCATTGTCACTAAAAATGCACGTTGCAAGTAAAGATGAAACCACTTTTGATCCCTACCTCTACTACTAATTCTCCTTTCCCCCGGTACAGATTACATTTGTAAGTGAAACTAATAATGTCTTTTTGTTCTTTTGTAGTTTTGCATCATAATAAATTAACCCATACAGATCTGAAGCCTGAAAATATTTTATTTGTGGAGTCTGACTATGTAGTCAAGTATAATTCAAAAATGGTAAGTTACACTTGTTTTAATTTTGGTAGTTGTCTTTAAAATGAATTTAGCTTGGTGATCCTTGGATGAGGAATTTTACCTTTGAGGCTTATTATATCCTGACGTTTAACCCAAAAAGGGTAATCCTTTGCCTTTCTCATGGGGTTATTTTGAAAATCAAAAAGAGAATTCATGTGCAAGCCTTTTGGATAGTGCTATAAAATATTTCATATCTTTATTGATCTTTGTGTTTACTTAACTGTATCTCTAGAAACGTGATGAACGCACACTGAAAAACACAGATATCAAAATTGTTGACTTAGGAAGTGCAACATACGATGATGAACATCATAGCACTGTGGTATCTACACGGCATTACAGAGCTCCAGAGGTCATTTTGGGTTAGTAGATACCAGACTTCCTGATATTTTAATTGAAAAAGAGATTTTTTGTTCTCTATAGCTTTTATTGGGGGGCAGGTAGTTGGGGGATAGCTGTAATTTTCTTAGCAGTGTACAGAAAATGTTTTCTGTTTTCATAAAAGCTGTCTGGACATTGCTATAAATAATTTTCCTGAGTGGGAAAAATGTGATATCATCTGTAAAGATATTCCAGGTGGTGGTTCTTTTTGAACAAGTCAGTCTTACAAGATCATAAGAGAACAAGCTGTATTGGCTAAGTCCATGACAGCAGTGTGATTTTGAAGCAATGTGGGCATCTCTTTTCGTCTCATCACAAAGCATGGTGCTGGTGAAAATGCTAAAGATTTGGCTGGCAGATGTCTAGATGTAGGGTGGATGGAGGTTAAGAGGAGAAGAAAGAGGGGCTAGTCTAAGAGGAGAGCTTCTTTGATCATCTTTGACATGGGAAAGCATGGAAAGGAAAATTAGTTAAGGTGCAGGGTTTTTCAATATTAATAAAAGGGAACTCAGTGAGGGAGAGCACATCTTATGCCTCAAAATTTAAAAGTTCGAGACCGAATCATGTTGATAGAGCAAGGAAGTCAGGGATGGATTTGGGGGCTTGGAGACAGTGGGAAAAATTCAGATCAGGTGATATTGGGAGATAGTTAAATGGTATAAGCATATTACTTTGCCAAAAGTAAGTTTCAACCGAGGTTGGATAGTAAAACATCTTTGTGGAATCAGTCTTTTCCACTTTTTACCTTTTGTCGAAGAGGACTGGGTAGTTGAGAATATGAGTGTGAAAGCAAACTAATGATGTTTACCTAGAGTAAAGAATTAGTAAAAGGGACAGGAAATTAAGAATAGTTTGTAGTGCTGGCTAGTAGAACTTTCCATGATGATAGAAATGTTGTATATCTGCACTATCCAACATGGTAGCCATTAGTAGCCACACGTAGACTACTGTGTACTTTCAGTATAGCCAGTGTGACTGAGGAACTGAATTTTAAATTAATTAAACTTTTAGATTTAAATAACCACATGTGGCTAGTGGCTACCACATAGGATAGCACAGGTTTGGAGCTCATCTTTGAGATTGATGTTACTAGGATTTCTGCTTAGTATGGTCTGAAAGGAGCTGCTATGTTGCAGTAGTTTAGAAAATGTATTCATGGTTGAGGACTGAAGCCTGCAATGAAGGTAAAAGAAAAGAGTGTGGGAGGAGATTGTGGACAGATAGGTATTTTCAGAGCTTAAAAAGAGATAACTTGCTGTGTTTTATCAATTTTAAGAAGAAGATTTTTCTCCACATTTTAACATGTGAGGAAACATAAGACAAAACAGCATTTTTTCTTGGTTATTGGTTCATAAAACAGTGGTGTATCTTACAGTTAGTTAATGGCCTCCTCCTAGATTGCGTAAGATACAGTGATTCTTAGTAATAATACAGTCCCATGTGTGGCCAGGCTGGGGATAGTTGATATAAATCTGAAATTGGGGTTATTGGTGTTTAGGAAAAGAAATGAACAGATGGGAAGATTAGAAGGGTTCTTTGTGTGTTTGTGAAGTGTTACTCCTGAGGATTAAGGCAGAATTAGGTTGAAGAGGAAGATGTTGTCAGGTGCCACCACTGAGGAGGGCAGTTAGTCTCATGTCTTGGGTGTTGGTAGTAAACAGAAGTTGGTCAAAGTGAATGATGTGAAATTCCAAAGAGTATGAGAGCTGAGCCATAAGAGAATGAGGTAGTTTACAGTTACTTGGGAGAAAGCTGGACTGGGAGACAGGAGTGGCTGGAAAAGAAAACTTTCATCTTAGATCCAAGCTCTATCATTTGCAGATTTTGTATGTGTTACTGTAAGTAGAAACCATGCTCCATTATCCTTTTGTTCAAGTGATAAGTACCATGAGGGTTAACAAAAATGGCTAAATCATAGTCAAGTTCCTTGAATATATTGTTTCTTCCTTTGTCTTTAAATTCAGTAATGTTACTGAAAGTAATTGAAATGTCTTTTAAAGTAGGTTTTATTTGTACATTATTTTTTTATTAAAAACTTAATCTTTAAAAGGTTAAAACATCTGTATGGTTTAGGTTTACTCTTTTCCTTTCTAAATAGATAGAGACTTAAGGCTAGGTGTTTTTTTCTTTTCTGAATAATGTTACTATTGAGAATTCTGAAGGAGAAAGTATATATGATCATGTATAGACAACCTGAAAGAACATATATAGATACCTCTCTATGTGAACTTTAAATATCTGTATAATTCTGCTTATGGGTGACACTGCTTATAATATCCATTATAATTCTTACATAATTTAGGTGACACTACTATTTCTTTTAATGGAAGAAATAAACTCAGATATCAAGCTGATGGTAATTGATAAGGGGTTAGTAATTACACTCTGAGGATAATTATTGACCTATGTTTGCACTAATAAAATGTAAAATTTCATAGAACAACCGTTAAGTGGGTATAACAGTGCTCCTCATTGCACAAGCAATTCAGAGACTATGGACTATTTGCTAACCCCTCTTACTTTCCATAAAATGCCTCCTCCCCCAGGTTAAAATACTGTAAGTTGATACAAGGATATGGAGGACTCTGAAAGCATACTGAATCATGTTTGGTATAAAACTAAAAATGTAAACCCTGAATTTACTATCATCTTCTCCTAAATGGGCTATATAAAGAGAGCACCCACATAGGAAAATATATTGTGTATTGGCAATTAAAAATTGTTGCCTAATAAAATGTTTGGTTTTGTTTTTAAATAGCTTTAGGTTGGTCTCAGCCATGTGATGTTTGGAGCATAGGTTGCATTCTTATTGAATATTACCTTGGTTTCACAGTCTTTCAGGTATGTATTTAGTAAATGTTACTTACTGATTCATAATGAGCTTTAATGTTAAAGGCATGTTAAAGTTTTGGTTTCCATATTGGAAAGTTGCCATAGTGTCATTATTCTTAAGATGTAAACTTCCATGTGCAAAATAGTCATCCTTCTCTAAAACCACAGTTGAATGAACTACTCTCAGTGAATGGTCATAATTCATTCTGCATGTGGAGCTTTTAAACACATGGTTCATATTGACTTCCTATGATCCATTTTACTGTGATGCTCCTTCATAAATTTACATTAGTGTTACTATGGTCAGTTTTAATTCAGCTCTGGTTATGTTGCACTTTTATTAAAAGAATTCAGAAACAGTAAGTTGTATTAAGCATGTATGACACCCTAGGCACATTTCTAAGCACTGTGTGTATAAAAATGAAAAGACAGCATCTCTCTCCTCAAGGAAGACATACACAGGATAGACATGGGAAAACGTACAGTACAATATGATACTTGCTATAATGGAACAATGTAGAAGGGAACCCAGAAAAGGTGAACGGTTAAGTTTCCTTCGAGAAGGCATCACTGAGGAATAGGGAGTTTAATCCAAGCTATAAGGAAGAGTAAGAGTTTGTCAGAAAACTAGAGTGTGTGATGGCCATATCAGGAAGAAATGGTATTCATAAATGCAAGAGGCATAAAGGAAGCTACTCTAGTTGAGGAAGGATGAATAGTGCTGCCAGAGTGTCTTGGATAAATAGGAAAATGGTGTCAGTAGGCAAGTACTGATTCATAGTGGACTTGTTTGCCATAGAAAGGTATTTGTTTTATCCTAGGAGTCAGTGGTTTCCAAATGTAGACCGGTCTAAAATGAAAATGATTTTGTAGGGTTGCCGTTCTGGCTTTCATTTAGAAATTATCTCTCCTGGTTTTTTTGGTATTAAAATGTTCTTTCTATGCAATGATAATAGTTATTGGCTTACTTGGCAGAACAAAAAGGAGAAAATGTTATTTAGGTCTCTACTTGTTTTCCTCATAATTTTGCTTATGTCGGAAAACTAAAAGTCTTGAAAGCTTCAAGTGGTGTAACCATTGGAGAACTTTAAGAGGGTTGTGATTTGATCAAGGTGTGTTGTTGGATGGGGTGAGGGTGGTTAGGAAGTTCCTGGCTAATACTGTCAAGGTTGCTTTGAGGTTATGGCAATGCAGGATGAGGAGGGAGGAAGCTGTGATGAATTATAAGTCACTTAGGTGGCTGTTGCAGAATATATGTGTTCGCCGCTATGGGGCACCTCACCAAACTTCTGTCTACTCCGTAGAGATCTGTTAAAAGTACTCTGAGTTTGTAGACAAGTTTGATATCTAGAACATAGCTGTCGGACATTTCTAGGGGGTGGTGTCTGGTTTTGTGGTAGTAAGCTATAGGGTCAAGGAAAAAGTTGAGCACAGTGCATGCTTTCTTCATTCTGACACATATAAAATCCTTCAGATGGTCTTATGATTGTAAATCATTCTGAGACCTTAAGCGTCGATTATTAACTTTGGTTTGAGATGTGGTTTATATTTTAATTCCACCCTCCAAAATAGTCTTCAACTAAGGAACTTTTTGAAGATAATGGAGCTTGTATTATTTATTCCTGTCATGACTTAAGAACATTTTGAAAGCAGTGTGCTAGGCACAGTAGTTAATGGATTTAAAAAGCATTGCACATAGACTCTGCTCTTCAGAGCAAGGATTGGCAAACTATATCCTATCTGATGCCTGCTTTAAAAAATGAAAAAGAATATGTGGTGGAGACCATCTGTGACCATCCAAGCCTAAAATATTTACTATCTGGTCCTTTATAGAAGAAGCTTTCCAGCCTCTGCTTAGGAGTGTACCATTTAGTTTAACAATTTATTCGACTTTAGCCAAAGCTCTGTTACTGTGTAATTTAAGAATATGAGTTTTGACTTGGGTTCACAGCTCAGGTTTCCTCATTGATGAGCTATATGAGCTTGAGCTAGTATCTTAACCTCTTTGAAAGTTATGTTCCCACATTCCTAGCTCAAGGTTGTTGTAAGAATTATTGGGACTGTATTTTTATTGTCTAGGATTAGTGTTACAAAGTTGCTATCCATTGGGTAATGGAGGTTAGTTAAGCAACCGATAAAATGAGTAGCCAGGTTATTGGTAATCTTCCCAGTCATCCCTCAGTTAAACAGTGCAAGTAATACAAATAAGGAAAACTGTTCTGTTTTACATTAAACAAATTATTCGAACATTGTAAATCAACTGTACTTCAGTAAAATATACTTAAAAAGTTGTTCCTCAATCAGCTCTACAAACCTTACCAATTCATTTCAGAAATCAGACAATCAGTGTAGCTCATTCAGTTTTATTCCATCTTTGAAGTAGAGTGTAATATAAATTGTATAGCTGTCTAATCTAGTCCTTTTATGGAAACACTATTTTCTTTTTTTTTTCTTAACATTTATTTATTTACTTTTTTTGGGGGGTTGCATTGGGTCTTCATTCCAGCACGTGGGCTTCTCTCTTGCTGCGGTACGTGGGTTTTCTCTCTCCACTTGTAGTGTGCGGGTTCCAGAGTGTGTGGGCTCTGTAGTTTGTGGGTCGCGGGCTCTCTTGTTGTGGTGGGCAGGCTTAGTTGCCCCGCAGCGTGTGGGATCTTAGTTCCCCGACCAGGGAGCGAACCCACGTCCCCCGCATTGGAAGGTGTATTCTCTACCACTGGACCACCAGGGAAGTCCCGGACACACTGTTTTCTTGTGTTATCCTTTTATGTGCGTGTAGGGAAATGGAAAGTGCTAAGTTTCTTTTTCCTATATTTTTTAGACTAATGATAATAAAGAACACCTGGCAATGATGGAACGTATATTAGGACCCATACCAACACACATGATTCAGAAAACAAGGTATGCTTTTTAAGATTAAAGTCCTTATTGGGTACATGCAGTGGCCTATATTCAAACTATAGAAAACCCATCTTTGTTGTTATTGCTTATTCCAAAGACTGTAGATTTTGAATTCTTTTTCATGAAGTCAAGTTTTTGAAAAGTAATGCAATATTTACTTTGTGATCCAGTAAATAAAGTGGTGTTTTTATACTCAGGTTAACCTTTGCATAAATGTTTTCCTAGGTTGATTTAAAAATAATACATAGAGTAGTAAAAAGAGCTTGATTTTGGAGTCCTATCTAAATTTGAATTCCAGACTGTTGCAAACCACATGTACGTCTTTGGACAAGAATACTATAAGTGGTTTCAAAACATAGCTTCACCGCAGAAGTCATCCAGGGAATTGTTAACGATTTCTAGCCCCATTCCAGATCTAGTGAAATCAGAATTTACAGGAATGGATCTAGGAACCTCTGTTTTTGAAGCTGGCATTGTTTCACATATGGTACAACTTAGGTGGGATACTAAAACTTCAGAGGGTACAAGATTAGGAAAAATACCATATAAGGTATCCGATATAATTATTGCTGAGATTTTTAGAAATTGTATGTTTATGTATATATAGAGAGATGTCTATGGTTCCATCTTTTCCCCCAATCCCCTGTTTGGGGCAGGGTAAGAATGTGGGTTTGGGGTTTCTTTTTTTCTTAAAATTTAATCCAGACTTCTCTTTCCTATAGGAAACAGATGTATTTTCATCATAATCAGCTAGATTGGGAGGAACGTAGTTCTGCTGGTAGATATGTTATGGGACACTGCAAGCCATTAAAGGTAAAACAAAAAAAAACACAAAAAACACCCTGTTTTAACTATTTTTTATTGTCTTTCTTAAACAAAGTCATTTTTCCCCTCAGGAATTTATGCTCTGTCATGATGAAGAACATGAGAAACTGTTTGACCTGATTCAAAGAATGTTAGAATATGATCCAGTGAAAAGAATTACCTTGGATGAAGCATTGCAGCATCCTTTCTTTGACTTATTAAAAAAGAAATAAAATGGAAATCAGTGGTCTTACTATACTTCTCTAGAAGAGATTATTTAAGACTGTGTCAGTCAACTCTAAACATTCTAATATTTTTATAAACCTTAAATTATTTTGTACAGTTAAGTGTAAATGCTGTATGTTTTGTATCAATCGCATAATTATCTTGTTAAGCAAATATGGTCTTGATAATGAATGAAATATAAAAGCTAAAATTAATTTTCCTTTTTTGAGATTAATTACCATTTTTAAAGACCTTTGGAATATCCTTTGTGTCCAGTGATTGATCTTGCCTTTTTGTACATGGAGGTTGACTCTTGGAAGTGATTTTTGTGTTTGGTTTTTTGTTTTTTTTGAGTAAAAGGAAATCTTGACTATTTCATTCTTAAATGAATATTCTTTATTTACCTCAAACTTTCCTTAACTTTAAACGATTTTTCTGTAATTGTTGAACAGGTAATAAGTATTATTAACTTTAGGTAGGTAGGTATTAGAAACCAAAACCCATAGGAACTGTTTGCTGTTGGAATTTCATTAAATTGTAAGTATTGTGTGCTGTTTCATTGGTTGATGTCAGTGGTGGTAAGTAGCATTCATGGAAAGACATCCAACTTGTGCATCGTAATAGATTAATAAAACCACATACACACATCGTTTAAGATTAAAGTCTAACTGGAAAGTTAGCTTGGAAAGTCCTGTTTTCCAGTGGTTATTTATGTAGTTAGTCACAAACGTAGAAATAGGAATTCTGATGACTGAGGTTTTTGTTTTTAATGCCAAATCTTCAGGAGTCTAGAAATTGTCCAATATCTGTCTCCTTACCATATGAAGTATAAATACTTAAACCTCAGCCTATGAGACTTTATGGTTATTATTAAACAATTTGTATTTATGTTACTGTTTACTGGAAAACAAAAAAAAAGATGATTTGATCGGAGAACACTTGGGAAGAAAACTGCAGAAGTTTCCAGACCCTGATTGGTTAACATAATGAACTTTTTGTTTGTCTGTAGGTATTCTTTTCTGCTTACCTGTTTACACATGAAAAACTAAGTGGTAGGGGCTTCCCTAGTGGCACAGTGGTTGAGAGTCCGCCTGCCGATGCAGGGGACACGGGTTCGTGCGCCGGTCCAGGAAGATCCCACATGCCGCGGAGCACCTAGGCCTGTGAGCCATGACCTCTGAGCCTGCGCGTCTGAAACCTGTGCTCCGCAACGGGAGAGGCCACAACAGTGAGAGGCCTGTGTACCACAAAAAAACAAAAAACAAACAAACAAACAAAACTACATGGTAAATGTTAATTTAGTAAAAAAAAACCCCAAAACTATTGATCAGTCTGCCAGGTAAAAATATTTTTTGTTGTAGAATTCATGATTGCTTATCCAGATAAAGATTTTTGTTAAAAGTATTCCCATTTCTGAAGTGCATTACCAAAGATTTGAGTTTCATCTGTATTCTGAACATAAGATGCATGTAATTTTTTGGTATGACAAATGGTGATACCAAGTGGGTTTCTCTACATGATCCGCTGGTAGCATTTGCACATAGAGTAAAGCTATGTTCCTGACGTTGACTAGGAATTTAAGAGAGCTGAAATAAGTTTTGCCATAGAATCACTGCCTAAATTATTCTTAGGCCTCTGATACAGTCCACATATAGTTCAACTATGTTATATGTTATAAGGTTTTTTTTTAAAGGAGCATTTGATGTAAAGAAAAGGTTTTTCCTTAACACAGCAATCTCGTTATAGAGATTCAGAAGTCAGCCATCCTTTATTTTCCTCTCCATTTCCATACTGCTAGAGCCACTGTACTACCGAAGCCTCCTGACCTTTCCCTACAAGTGCTCCAGGTTCCCAAATTAATGTTTACATTCTCCCCCATCAGAAACTCATTCCTTTGGAGTAGCTGATCTCAGGATATAGGAGGAAAGAAAACTATCCACACTCTTTCTTACTAAGAAGGTAATGATCGCTAACCCCTTTCCCTGCTGAAAAGTATTTACATTCTTCACTAAGGGTATTTGCTAGTTCCCAGGCCCAATTCACGGAAGTTTAGGAATTAAAGTGAAACGTCAGTGAATTAGGTAGGATAGAAGAAAAGTTTAGTGGTGAGGATGGTACCTCTGGTATCATATGAGTGTCTCCTGCTAACCTTCCTTCCCATCTTCTGTGAACTCTCAGGTTCCTACTCTTACTTGCCTTTTTCCTTGTACTTCTGGACTCAATTTCTGAAAGCACCAGGTTTTTATTTGACAGTGTTGGGAGCTTCAGCACTAACAGGAAAGGTTTAGAATGGCCAGTGTATAAATATGGATCGTTTGTAACTGGGTATTTTCCCTCATGATTTGATGTCTCCTAGTTTACTATTTCTAGAAATTCCACTGACGTCAAACCTAGTTTTAAAAGTGCAGCTAAATAGGTTATTTCCAGTGTTTGCTGCTACTGCTTATTTGCTCAGGTGTTCTCACCCATGCATTCATCAAAATTTTTGGAGTAGACGAATAAAATTGACTTATGCAGTTGACAGTAGAAAAATACCCAATGGAGTTTTGTAGTTCGTACAGCTGAAAACTATTCCTCTGAATAATCTTGAAGGGCTTGATGCTAGAGAAATTAGAAATGACTCAGCCACGACTCCTAATAATTGCGGCTGAATTGTGACTTAAACTCAGGTATCCTAGATTCTAGCATTGTGCCTTCTTGTGATAATACACCTTACTGAGTTAAAAACTTCAGTTTGATTCTTGTTCATGGTTCTGTGAAATGGGATGAAATGAATGTAATGGCTAATAGTTTAATTACTTGGATTCCACTTTTCTCACGTTTTTCTTTAGTAGTTGATACATAGCTTCAACCATCAAAATGGTTAAAATGGTATGATAATTTGAAAATATACTCTGTTTTAAGTAGATAGGCAGATAACCTATATTTAAACTATCTTGACATCCTGGAATGAAGAAACACTTTGTCAGTTAGTGGCCTGGCTTTTTAACTCATTTCCAGTTTGAAATTTCTGATTCCCACAAAATTTGGTGCAAGTAAGGTATTTTAAATTTAAACATCCAGGGACTTCCAGGGTGGTGCAGTGGTTAAGAATCCACCTGCCAATGCAGATGACGCAGGTTTGAGCCCCGGTCCGCGAAGATCCCACATGGCGGAAGCACCTAACTTGGTGTGCCACAACTGCTGAGCCTGAGCTCTAGAGCCCGAGAGCCACAACTACTGAGCCCATGTGCTGCAAGTACTGAAGACCGCATGCCTAGAGCCTGTGCTCCTCAAGAGAAGCCACCGCAATGAGAAGCCTGCGCACCGCAACGAAGAGTAGCCCCCACTCACTGCAACTAGAGCAAGCCCACACACAGCAATGAAGACCCAACACAGACAAAAAGAAATAAGTTTTAAAAAATTTGTAAATTTGAACATCTAGTACTTCGTTTAACAAGCTGCATTTTCTGGGAATTCCCTAGTGGCCAGTGGTTAGGACTCTGCTTCCACTGCAGGGGGCACTGGTTCAATCACTGGTCAGGGAACTAAGATCCCACATGCCAAGCAGCCAACAACAAAAAAAGGCAACCTTTTCAAATAGAACAGAAGAATTCATGAGTCATTAACAGTATTAATAGCGTCAGTAATTGTTGGCTTAGTAGATTGCACGTTTGCAAATAAATAGGTAGAAACAATTTTAATTCTTAAAAGAGTTGATCCAATTAGTTGGTTAATTGGTTTTATTTTTTCCATATTTTCATAGAGGGAAGGTAAAGTTTTAAGTCAGGTTGGCTTTACAACTCCTTGGCCAGTCTAGCCTTTGCGGACAGTTTTATGTTAGTGATTTTTTAAAATAACATGCAAAAGTTGAATAATGAACCTCTAAATATATATAGCCCAGCTTAAAAAATCAAAAGCATTTTGCAAATTTTGTTTCATCAGTTCCCCAACTTATTTTCCTGTTGCATTTAAGTACAAATGTCAGATACCATTTCATCCATATTTCTGTACTGTATATCTTTTACCATGAGTTTCTAATGCGAGTATCACACCTAACAAAATAATTCCTTATCTGGTAGGGTCTATAAAGTTTCCTGATTGTCTAAAGAGTTATTTTAAGTTAGTTTGAATCAGT
This sequence comes from Mesoplodon mirus, assembly GCF_964341445.2. Classification (NCBI taxonomy): domain Eukaryota; kingdom Metazoa; phylum Chordata; class Mammalia; order Artiodactyla; family Ziphiidae; genus Mesoplodon; species Mesoplodon mirus. Next base: position 28,009,992 of record NC_138980.1, read on the forward strand.
ACCGAGTCAGGGTCCACACATAGCTAATTTGTCTCAGATCTCTTAATCACTATGTGCCTTTTTCTCCTCTTTTTATTTCTTTGCTAATTGAAACTTGGTCATTTGTCTTTAGAGAGTTTCCCATATTCAATATTTCATTGGAGTGGTGTCCTTTCCTCTAGTCCCCACTTATCCTGTAAACTGAGAGTTAGTGAAGTTTTTTTTATAGTATTCCTTCTGATAAATACAGAAGGGATGTTAGAAATACACTGTGTTGCTACTCTTTATGAAATACTATATTTGGGCACCAATCATCAGTGGATGCTAAAACCATGAGGGGAAAACTGATGGAGAACTTTAAAATGAAGGGATCAGGCTGAACCTCAGGTTGGCAACCAGATAGATGTGTTGATATGCGTCTGAGGTGATGCAATAGGAAATACACAGCACCTGTGGGGTATCACTGCCTTTAAAACAAAAACATTGAATTTGGATCTAGTCAAGCCTGTAGATTGAAATTGAAATATAAAGAAGCATCCCGACCCTTTTTGTTCATTTCTTACCTGTCTGTTAATTCTTTGGGGTAGCAGTTCAATGAATTAAAAGAGCTCAGACTTCTTACTAGCATGGTTTCCACTTTAGTCCTAGGTCTTCTCTGTGTTTGGAGGAGTAAGTTACTTTAAAGTAACTGTACTTCCTTACTTGGAATTACTGAGGGATAATATCTGTTATCTAATAGCCAATGCAGGGGACACAGTTTCAATCCCTGGTCCGGGAATATCCCACATGCCACGGAGCAACTAAGCCCGTGCGCCACAACTACTAAGCCCACACACTGCAAATACTGAAGCCCATGCACCTAGAGCCCGTGCTCTGCAACAAGAGAAGCCACAACAGTGAGAAGACCGTGCACCACAACTAGAGAAAGCCCGCACTCAGCAACAAAGACCCAACACAGCCAAAAATTTATTTATTTTTTAATCTAGCAGATTACCTGGCTTTTAGTTGACCCACTAGTAAATAGCAGTTATGTACTTTGTTTTCTATAAATGCTTTAACCCCTAGTAAATAGCAGTTACTTTGCTTTCTATAAATGCTTTAACCCAGGTGACTTCATGTTTTTTAAATTTTCCCAGTAATGTTGGTTGTTCCTCTTTAGGGCACCAGGAATTACAAGACTATCAAGAATTCTACATTTTTTTTTTTTTTTTTTTTTTTTTTGCGGTACGTGGGACTCTCACTGTTGTGGCCTTTCCCGTTGCAGAGCACAGGCTCCGGACGCACAGGCTCAGTGGCCATGGCTCACGGGACTAGCTGCTCCACGGCATGTGGCATCTTCCCGGACTGGGGCACAAACCCGCGTCCCGTGCATCGACAGGCAGACTCTCAACTACTGCACCACCAGGGAAGCCCAAGAATTCTAGTCTATGATATGACTCCCTATCATAGCAGTTTTTATTGTGACATTTCACTGAAACTGGAAGGGGGAATAGAATTTTCAAAGAATTTTCAAAGAATTTTTCCTTTTTTAACCAATCAAGAATGGTCAACTATTCAGATATATTTTCTTCTATTCACTCCTTTCCTGGTTTTAGTTTGTTTTTAAACGTTGCAATTCTGGGGAGAAGTTATATATAATTAAAAGACTTTAGCATAGATTTAATTGTAAAGGGACAATTTGTGGTCCCTTTGGGATATTTAATCCTAAATCCTAAATATCCCAAAGGAGCAGACACCTCATAGGTCTAGTTCTTTAGATACTATCAACAGCAGTTACATGTAATGAGATTAAAGATTAATTGTAGATTTGGAGGAGTTCCCATGCACCCCCTCCTCCCAGTGACTTAAAATGTTTCCCATTACAAATATAAATGAAAATTAAGGTTTTTTTAACTTAAAAAAAAAGAAAACAGTGCTCCTTTTTTTTATCATGAGCTTTGAATTTTATTTTTATTGAAGTATTAGTTTCAGGTATACAGCAAAGTGATTCAGTAATATATATACATATATATGTGTGTATATATATATATATTCCTTTTCAGATTCTTTTCCATTATAGGTTACTACAAGATATTGAATATAGTTCGCAGTGCTATACAGTAGGTCTTTGTCATTTATTTTATATATAGTAGTGTGTATCTGTTAATCCCAAACTCCTAATTTATCCCTACCCCACTTCCCCTTTGGTAACCATTTATTTTCTATGTCTGTGAGTCTATTTCTGTTTTGTACATAAGTTCATTTGTATCATCTTTTTAGATTCCACATATAAGTGATATCAAGATATTTTTCTTTGACTTATTCACTGAGTATGATAACCTCTAGGTCCATCCATGTTGCTGCAAATGCCATTTTTCATTCCTTTTTCATGGCTGAGTAATATTCTAGTGTGTGTGTGTGTGTGTGTGTGTGTGTGTGTGTGTGTGTATCCACTCATCTGTCGATGGACACTTTGATTGCTTCCATGTCTTGGCTATTGTAAACAGTGATGCTATGAACATTGGGGTGCATGTATCCTTTCCAATTAGAATTCATTTTCATCTTTTCTGGGTATATGCCCAGGAGTGGGATTGCTGGATCATATGGTAGTTCTAGTTTAGTTTTTTGAGAAACCTCCATGCTGATTTCCATAGTGGTTGCACCAAATTATGTTCCCACCAACAGTGTAGAAGGGTTCCCTTTTCTCCACACCCTCTCCAGCATTTATTTTTTGTAAACTTTTTGATGATGGCAATTCTGACTGGTGGAGGTGATACCTCAGTAGTTTTGATTTGCGTTTCTCTAATAATTAGCAATGCTGAGCATCTTTTTGTGTGCCTGTTGGCCATCTGGATGTCTTCTTTGGAGAAATGTCTATGTAGGTCCATTTTTTGATTGGGTGGTTGGGTTTTTTGTTATTGAGTTGTACGAGCTGTTTGTATATTTTGAAAATTAAGCCCTTGTTGGTCACATCATTTGCAAATATTTTCTCCTAGTCCATAGGTTGTAGTTTTGTTTTGTTTATGGTTTCCTTTGCTGTGCAAATCTTATAAGTTTGATTAGGTCCCATTTGTTTATTTTTGCTTTTATTTCTTTTGCCTTGGGAGGCTGTCCTAAGAAAACATTGCTATGATTTATGTCAGAGAATGTTTTGCCTATGTTCTCTTGTAGGAGTTTTATGGTGTCATGTCTTATATTTAAGTCTTTAAGCTATTTTGAGTTTATTTTTTTGTATAGTGTGAGGGAGTGTTCTAACTTCATTGATTTACATGCAGCTGACTGTCTAGCTTTCCCAACACCACTTGCTGAAGAGACTGCCTTTTCTCCATTGTATATTCTTGCCTCCTTTGTCGAAGATTAATTGACCATAAGTGGGTGGGTTTATTTCTGGGCTCTGTATTCTGTTCCATTGATCCATGTCTTTTTTTGTGCCCATACCACACTGTTTGGATTACTGTAGCTTTTGTAGTATTGTCTGAATTCTGGGAGGGTTATGCCTCCAGCTTTGTTCTTTTTCCTCAGGATTGCTTTGGCAAATCTGGGTCTTTTGTGGTTCTGTATAAATTGTAGGATTATTTATTCTAATTCTGTGAAAAATGTCATGGGTAATTTGACAGGGCTCGCATTAAATCTGTAGATTGGTTTGGGTAGTATGGACATTTGAACAATATTAATTCTTCCACTTTGAGAACATGGGATATCTTTCCATTTCTTTGAGTCATCTTCAGTTTCTTTTATCAATGTTTCACAGTTCTCAGCAAATACGTTTTTCACCTCCTTGGTCAGGTTTATTCCTAGGATTTTGTTTTTTGTTTTTGATGTGATTATAAAATGAATTGGTTTTTTACTTACTCTTTCTGATATGTCATTATTACTGTAAAGAAGTGCAACAGGTTTCTGTATGTTAATCTTATATCCTGCTACCTTGCTGAATTCATTTATCAGTTCTAATAGCATTTGTGTGGAGTCTTTATGGTTTTCTATATAGAGTATCATTGTCATCTGCATATAATGACAGTTTTCCCTCTTCCCTTCCAATTTAGATACCTTTTTAAAAAGAACCCAGTGCTTTTAAACACTGCTGGATTTACTCTTTTTTTTTTTTTGTGGTATGTGGGCCTCTCACTGTTGTGGCCTCTCCCGTTGCGGAGCACAGGCTCCGGACACGCAGTCCCAGCGGCCATGGCTCACGGGCCCAGCCGCTCCGTGGCATATGGGATCCTCCCAGACCGGGGCACGAACCCGCATCCCCTGCATCGGCAGGCGGACTCTCAACCACTGCGCCACCAGGGAGGCCCTGGATTTACTCTTAACTAAAGGCAACATGGGTAGGTACAGTTTTGAGAATGATTGATAATAACCAGCCTAAATGATTAGAGCATGTCATTAATAGAGGAGTTTAATTTTTAAAGATCTTGCTATTATTTTTTTAATATTTTTCCCATTATTTTTAGGAACATTTAAGTTATGTTGTGTGTCCTCACAATAATTGCACACGTGAGAACAATATGACTTGTGTGACAATGCTTGCCTGCAGAGTCAGATTGAATTTAGACCCTGGGATTCCCTGTATAGGTAGACAAATTAGGTATTCTCTGTAGTCTCATCTATGAGTTGAAATACTAATACCTAACTTCCCAAGAGTGGTTGTGAGGATTAAATAAGGGAATTTATATAAAGTAGCTGTTATTTTCACCATTTCTTGATGTATACCCTATATTCTTGATTTATACAGTATTCTATAGTCTATAAATGATTTTCCTATCCTTTTGGTTTTAGTCCTGTAGGAACCATATGAAATGAGCACAAATAGATACTATTTCCATTTGTATGTTACCATGGTACATCTTTTTTCCATCCATTTATTTATTTATTTATCTATGAAGTGTTTTATGTAGGAAGTATATATTTGGGTCTTGCATTTTTATCTAATCTGACAATCTTTTTTTAAAAACATCTTTATTGGAGTAGAATTGCTTTACAATGGTGTGTTAGTTTCTGCTGTATAACAAAGTGAATCAGTTATACATATACATACATCCCCATATCTCTTCCCTCTTGCGTCTCCCTCCCTCCCATCCTCCCTATCCCAGCCCTCTAGGTGGTCACAAAGCACTGATCTGATCTCCCTGTGCTATGTGGCTGCTTCCCACTAGCTATCTATTTTACATTTTGTAGTGTATATATGTCCATGCCACTCTCTCACTCTGTCCCAGCTTACCCTTCCCCCTCCCCATATCCTCAAGTCCATTCTCTAGTAGGTCTGCATCTTTATTCCCATCTTGCCCATAGGTTCTTCATGACCATTTTTTATTTTTTTTTAGATTCCATATATATGTGTTAGCATATGGTATTTGTTTTCTCCTTCTGACTTACTTCACTCTGTATGACAGACTCTAGGTCCATCCACCTCACTACAAATTACTCAATTTCATTTCTTTTTATGGCTAAGTAATATTCCATTGTATATATGTGCCACAATCTTTGCCTGTTAGTTGTGTTTAGACCATTTATATTTAATGGGATTTTTGATATTTGGGGGTTTAGATTACCATCTTCCTATTTTTTTTATTTTTCCCATTTCTTCCCATTTTCCTTTTTCTGCTTTATTTTGAACTGAGTATTTTTCATAATTCTACTTTATTAGCTGGTTTATTAGCTAAACCGTGTGTGTGTGTGTGTGTGTGTGTGTGTGTGTGTGCTTAGCATGTGCTTTAGAGTTTGTAGTATACATCCTTATCACAGTATGCTTGTAATTGACATTATACTATGTCACATACAGTAAAAGAATCTTGTAACAGTACACTACCATTTTCCCCTCCTGGGCTTTATACCATTTTGCCATACATTTTACTTAGCCATATGTTAAAACCCTGCAATACATTGTTATTTTTGCCTTAAGCCATCTATTATCTTTTAAAGAGATAATACATGTTCTTTTTTTTCTTTTTTTTCAAGCTTTTTCCTTCTGTTTCATTTTAGATAGTTTCTACTGCTATATTTTCCTTTTTTAAAATATATATATTTATTTATTTGGCAGTGTTGGATCTCCATTGCTGTGCACGGGCTTTCTCCATTTGCCATGAGCGGGGGTTACTCTTCGTTGCAGTGTGCGGGCTTCTCATTGCGGTGGCTTCTCTTGTTGCAGAGCATGAGCTGTAGGTGCACGGGCTTCAGTAGTTGTGGCTCATGGGCTCTAGAGCGCAGGCTCAGGAGTTGTGATGCACGGGTTTAGTTGCTCCATGGCATGTGGGATCTTCCCGGACTAGGGCTTGAACCTGTGTCGCCCGCATTGGCAGGTGGATTCTTAGCCACTGAGTCACCAGGGAAGTCCCATCTACTGCAACTATGTTAATCTCCTGCCGTGTCTAACCTACCTTTAATCCCATAGAGTTTAATTTTCATCTCAACATTGTCATTTTAGCCTCTAGATTAGACTTTTAACAAAATCTTTTGTCTCTACTTAACATGTTCAGTCTCTCCTCTTAGTTCCTTGAACATATAGAATACAGGTATAACCTTTAATATCCTTATCTGCTAATGCTATCATCTCTTTCATTTCTGAGGTGGTTTTGATTGATTGCTTTTTCTCCTATCATGGGTCATATTTTCTTGCTGTTTTGTGTGCCTGGTAATTTTGGCTTTTTGTTTTACCTTGTTGGTTATTGGGTATTTTTATATTCACTTGAGCTTTATTATGGAACATGATTAAATTACTTGAATCATTTTGATCTTTTCAGGTTTGGGGTTTAAGCTTTATTAGGCAGGACCAGAGCAGCATTTAGTCTAGGGCTAGTTTATGCCCACTGTTGATGCAAAATCTTTTGAGTACTCTACCCAATGCCCTCTGAATTAGAAGGTTTTCCATGCTGGCTGGTGGGAAGAAGAGCTCTCCCTGGCCTGTGGGCTGTGGGGATTGCTTCCTCTCTAATTAGAGTCTCATCCTTTTGAGTGGTTCTGTCCTGGCCCCAGTAGTTTCCTCACAAATGTGATGAACTCAGGCGGAGAGTTCTCTTTCTGTGTGCAGCTCTGCTCTCCAGTCCTCTACCCTGCAAATTCTAACTGCCTCAGCTTCTTTGGACTTGCAGCTCCTTCACCTTAGGGTGGCTCTGCCTGGGTCCCCCTTCCTGCACTGTGGCCTGAAAACATCTCTCCATAGAGTAAGGTGGGACAATCCTTGGGCTCACTTCATTTTTCCACCATCTCCCAAGGGTCACTGTCCCTCGTTGCCTGATGTCCAGTATCTTGAAAACTGCCGTTTCATATAGTTTGTTTAGTTTTCTAGTTTCAGATTGAGTAAGTCTAGTCCCTGTTGGTATATCCATTTTGCAAACTAGAAAACTGGGGGTCTGAAATAGTAAGTAGCTGTGAGCTATTAGTGGAACCACAACTGGAATCTAGGCATTATACATCAATACCTGATGCTTTTTCCACAATATCATACTGCCTTTTCTAAGTAACAATTTCCTCATGGAATTGAAACTTATCCTTTTAAGACTTAAAGCTTAGTTTGAACCATTTTTGTTGGAAATTTAAAAAAAAATATTTAAGTAACCCTGCCTTCTTAAACAGAGCATTTTGAATATATCTGAACCTCTTCATTATCAACATTATTTATGATCTTATACAGTGGTTATCAACCCTATCTGACCCAAGTAATCCCTTTTGAATAAGATATTTTATAATGCCCTTTTATTCTGAAGAGTCTGAGCCCTTGAGAAACATCAGGCTGGGTTTCTGCACTTGCTATTTACAGTTAGGATGGGCAAAGGAGTGCCAGACGGTGCCTGGCATATTCCTCCCTGTCCCCACTGTATAAAAGCAGCCTCCTCTCCCTACTGTTGAGGGTCAGGTACTCCTGCCAAAATGGTGACTCTTAGACTTCAGGTCCCTGGACACAGAGTTCAAAGTGCCCTGGGGGGCAGCCATAGCTTGTAGTTGAATGGATCCCTGCTGTGTGCCCTTGCAAGTGTAACACTCTTGAGAAGTAGGACCTCCAATCCTGCAGGGCTCAGCTTTGTGAGGACAGCAAGCACAAAATCCCCCAGTGAGTCATGGGACGTGATGGTGAGTGGAGCTACTCTTGCTTCTACCCGTTGGTTCCTGGACCCATGCATTATTGGAAAAAAAGGGTCATGTAGAGGTCTCTCTTTTTTTTCTTTTTTTTTTTTTTTTGTGGTACACGGGTCTCTCACTGCTTTGGCCTCTCCCATTGCGGAGCACAGGCTCCGGACGTGCAGGCTCAGCAGCCATTGCTCAGGGGCCCAGCCACTCTGTGGCATGTGGGATCTTCCCAGAGCGGGGCACGAACCCATATCCCCTGCATCAGCAGGCAGACTCTCAACCACTGCACCACGAGGGAAGCCCGAGGTCCCTCATTTAATGAGTATTCCACATCCTGAAAGATGGCACTGCAGTCTTTTAGCATATTGTCTCTGAATACTCTGAGTTGGTGCTTCACCTGTGCCTTCAAAAGGCAGTTCCAGTGTTCTGTGAGGCTGGCTGCTTCTGGCTGGTGCAGGATGTAATACAACCAGTGGATTCCATGGTCATGGGCTCACTCCCCCTCTTCCTCTGCTGTAAAGTGGGTTCCCTGGTCAGATGCTCTGTTATATAGGACTCCACACCTGTGGAATGGGGAATCTGTATGGATAGTGGTGCTGCCTGAGGCTCTGCAAACAGGGAAGACAAGCCCATACCTAGTATAGCTATCCACCCCTGTGAGGGACAAAGTGCCGGCCCTTCTGGGATGAAGGGAGTCCAAAGTAGTTGATTTGCCACCAAGTAGCCTGTTGGTCTCCCTGAGGACTAGTGCCTATCGCTGACAGGTTAGCCATTTCAGAGGCAGCAGTAGCTAGATTGACCCTGGTAATCTATATACATGTTAGGGAATGCAGTGGATTCCTGCCCACCTCCCAGATCTGCTCTCCACCACTCTGACTCAGCTCTCTGCCCTTAGGAGGCTGACCTCTTTGCACTGCATCATCTGGGCTCCCTTGCCCTGTAGGTTTGGTCAGTGGGAGGCCCAGCAGTTCAGAGAGTAAGAGGAGAGAGAGATTATCCCCCAGCTCCTTACCTTCCAAGCCATGGTTTTGCAGAGGTGGTATCCCTTGACCAAAGGCCACAGCTCCTGTTGAGCTGACCTTTGTTGAGCTCCGAGCATTCACAGGGTTCCCACACAGTTCGTTCTTCTCCCCCCTGTAGCTAGAGATGATAGTGGCCTCCCACTGTTTATACTCCAGAGTGCTTCTTCAACATCCCCTGTTGACTTCCCTTTATCTGCCCCACCATGTAGACAGTCTCTACAATCAGACTGTCTTCAGTCTGAGGATGCCATCTGTTCCTTCCAGGACCCCAGCTTACAAAACAGAGTATTTTCTGCCTTGTCTTTTAAATTAAGCTGTAGACAGTAAACATATTTTCGCCTTTCCTTAATTCACTTGACAAATATTTGCCAGATCCTGTACTGCTCTTTGAGAAAACAGGGGTGAACAAGACAAATGGATAACTTTGTCTTGTTAATAAAAAGGTAACTTCAAACAGTGATAAATGATCTTCCTGAGTAATCCTTCTGAGGACTGCGAGTGAAGCCTCCTTAGATTGGACAGTCTGGGTAGGTCTTTTGGAGATAGTGAGGTTTAAGGACCTGAGGACCTTGACCTGAAGGAGGAGCTTGCTCAAAGATCTGAGAGCAGGATATTCCAGATAGTGAGGCTGTAGGCAAGGGCAGAGGCCAAAGAGACCAAGGAGCTTGGCTTGTTTAATACACAGAAGCTTCTGGAATATGGTGAACAATACTTTACAGGTGATGGGCAATTTCACTATGTGTTTGTAGCAAGAATGATGTGCCCACTTGTAACATGGTGTTGGCCTCTTTTCAAAGAAGACAATCCAGTTTGCTGAGCAAGTACTTTTCAGACAATTTATTGGGCATATGCTAGATCTTAGCAAGACCTATCTCTGTATAACCGCTTAACTGTGACCCCAAGTTACCTAAGGTCACAGCTACAAAGTTGCAGAGGTGAGATGCCAACCATTTGTTTTATTCCAATCTTGGAGGTAACTTTCCCCTCCAAATTCAGGAGTTAAGGAGGAATATGTCAGCTGAAGGTCCTCAACCGCGTTCAGAGATAAGTAATCTATCCAAAGACGCTAATAAATCCAAAGATACCCAGAGAGTGGGAAGATATAACAGGTCTTGTTTTCAAAAACGGCTGTGGATTTGCCCAAATTACAAAGGTCCAAGCAAGTCTGTTGTTTTTATTTGATTATTACTGGAGTTAGTGGGAGAGTTATGTGGGACCCATTTTAGGATACAATATGCCTGGTAGGAATCTGAGCCAGCAGAGAATGTGCTTGACTTCCAGCCTTGCCCCCCTTTCTTGAAAAAGACTGTTCGGCCATTTGATTCTCATTCAGGCTTTCCTACTTTACCCCTGGGGTGTACATTTGCATCAGAATCGCAGTATAGGTTAAATGTGGTGCATACTAGATGATTATTTTTGGCCAAGTTGTGTTTCCACTACAGAATTAAGCCATCCGCTCATCAAAAGTTGGAGTTCTTTTCCCCTATCTTTTGCATTTGTTAAAGCCTACATTTTCTCAAATGAAAGACTTCTCTAGGTCAGGAACAAGGTCTTTCAATTTGTTTCCAGCACCGCATGTCTGGCACATAATAAATGGTGAGAGTATTAAATATTCTAAGAGGCATCCTTCCACTGGGCTCAATCCCGACCCTGACTGCGTCTGTAAGGATGAATGCACAAGAGGTCGCTTTCCACCACCAAGCGGCGCTAGGGCACCATCTAGAAAGGATTCACTAAGTTTTCCACAGGGTTTGAAGTTTCGTACTTCAAAACTTGTGACACTTCAAAGTGTCAGGTTAATTCACAAGTCGAGGGGAATTTTCCCAACAAATGAATGATGCCGCAGCCAGGGGTAGGCTGCAGAAGGCGCTCTGAGTCTCTGGGTGCACCACAGACCTCTTGGGATCGCAGCTGGAACTCGGGCTGCGGAGTCGCAGAGGTGCATGCACGGGAGTGGGTGCAGCCCGGCGTCCAGGTGAGGGCGGAGGTGCGTGCTGCGCGCGGGGTCAGCCAGGTACGCGCTGTGGGGCTCCGAGGAGCCAGCTCCGTTTCCGCCCCCGCCCCCGCCCCCTCGCCACGCAGTTCTGGCCTGGCCGCTCCTCGCCTGGGTGGGTCCCGGCCCCTCTTCTGGCAGGGTCTATTTGCATAGAGGAAACTGCCCAAAGTGGCCGCTGTGGAGGAGCTGGCGGCAGGGAAGGGGGCGTGCGCCGCGGTCCGCTGCTGCCTGGAGGCCAAGCCCCGTGCCGGGCCGACCTCGTTCCTCGGGCTCTCCAGCACGCTCAGCCAGCGACCCCGGCTCTGTGCACCGTCCTCTGTGAGAGTCCACCCGCGATGAGCTCACCATGAGTCCAGGCCAGGGCGCCGGCGGCGACGCGCGGAAGGGCTGCCGGACGGGCGGCGGCGGTGCGCAGCTCCCCGCGACAGCAGCCGGGGCCTGGGCGGTGAGCGCGTTGTGCTTGCCACTCTCCGCCGGCTCAGCGGTCGCCTGCCTGCTGCTGGGCGTCCAGGCCGCCACGCTGCAGGGCCGGGTGGCGGCGCTCGAGGAAGAGCGGGAGCTGCTGTGGCGCGTGGGGTCGCCGGACACCCTGGTCGCCTGGGCCGAGCCGCAACTGGAGCACCTGGAGCACCTGCTGCGCGAGGTAAGTCGCTGAGCATGGGGCTGGGATTGTCCGTGCACCGGGAGCCGTCGCGGTGCGGAGCGGCCGCCGGCCAGCCGTGAGCGCCTGAGTCCGTCCGAGCAGCCTGCGCGGGGTCGGGGGTGGGGTGGGGTGGGGAGGGAGGCTGGGGTGCTGGCGGCCGAGGGGTCCTGCTGTCCCTGCTCCAGCCTCAGGGTCGGCCTACGTGAAAAACAACCTAGAAGGGCTGTTTCGGGGACGAGCAGGGGGAGGAAGAGGAAAGACTGCGGGCTTTGAAATAACAGATCTGGGGGCGAGTCTCCACAGGTGTGTGCACTCGGACCGGTGGCTTCCCGCCAGCATTAAGGGCCTGCCTTCCTACCTGTGCCGGGATAATGAAGAAGCTCTTGCGGGAAGTGTGTGGTGACTTCTGTCACTGGTAGCAGCTATAGTTCCCAACGCTGATATACCTGCAGAGGTGTGGGGCCCCCAGCAGACCGGAGGTTTCCTGGTGGCAGGAAACCTCAGTCAGAACCTGGCCGGGGCCCTTGGAGGCACATGGTCAATCCAACCTGCCCTGTCCACCCTACGGCCCCTCAGGAAATTGTTTCAGAACAGCTCCATCTTGGAGATGCTGTGCTGTGCTTGGGGTTGCTTGGGCTCAGCGCTCACCCAGGGCAACCCAGACCTGAGGGGGTGCCAACATCAGCTTGGCAGGGTGAGGGGAATCAAAAACAGTCCGGGCCAAAAAATACAGACTCTGGATTCGGTCGACGCCACCTAGGCGATGCCACCTGGGCATTGTGGACCCAGCAGATGCTGAGTTTCCTTGCTGGAAGCATCATATGAGACTCTCGGACACTTCTGTTAAGGTTGCTGCTATGTGTCTTCAAAGCAGGAGCCACATTTGGGACTTCAAATCTCTCACCCATCATGCTGATCAAAACCTCCAGCAGGGCACCTCCCCATAGAACAGTGGTGGTAGACTGGCCAGAGTGCCCCTGTTTGTGCTGGCCTCCCTTGCCTGAGCCATCCTCTTCTTCCTAGGAAAGGCAGCTACCCCAAGGTGGCAAGCATACTCCCCAAAGGGGCATCCTCAACTGTAGTATGAATAGCACCACAGTGTTTCAAGGTAGAGGAGAGGATGGGCAGGGCTGTTACTACCATTTCCCCTGAGCTGTGCCCAGCTGTGATCTTTATTACTGTAGCTGTGTATCCATTGTTGAGTTAATTTGGATTCTTTAAGGTGAATGGGAGAAGACTGTACCATGCCTTTGTGTTCACCATACCTATTTCTTAGTCACTTTAATTGAAGCCAGTATCACATCTCTTCTAATTTGGTTTTGGGCAAAATTGCTGCTTCATGAAATGATTTCCTATGTTCCTCTTGAAAGTGCCTGCAGACTTTAGAAATCTCTCTGGAGCCCTGCTGGCAACTCCTGGTGATGTTTTCATAATTGCAGCCCATTACCTTTAGGCAAGTCCTTAGAGACAAGGATGTTGAATTGATTTATGGAGGGCCAGTAAATTTTCTCCCTGTTAGTGATATAACTGAGGCTGTTCTTTCGAATGGGGGGCCCCTTTTACTTTATTAAGTTTATTAAAATAAACTGCAAGCTTTGATTGAGTAAATCAGAAATCCCAGTAAAACCTTTTAGAAGGAACTTGCAAATTGTGTCCATTAATAGGGAGGGGAGTCCTGGGAAAGCAGCCACTGCTGAGATTTTCAAGTCCTGAACTACGCAGATCATAGGAGGCTTCATCCTGCTTCCAAGGAGTTATTGGGCAGAGTATTCCCCCTCTCCCTCTCTGTTTCTCTCTCTCTCTCTCTCTCTCTCTCTCTCCAAACCACTCTCCCCCCGCGCCCCCCACACTTCTTTCCTCTTCATTAGTAAGGGGAAGGGAAAATTTGAAATCCTGGGATTTCCACTTGAAATTCGCTATACCATTCTGCAGGCTGTACCATTAGCATAGGACACATCTTAACACTTCGTGCTACTAGCTAACCAAATTTGGTGTTGAGGAGTCTCTACTTGGAGCACCTGAGATGCCACACTATGAATGCAGTTGGGGTTCAGCTTCTGGCTGTTTGAGTGTCCCTCTGAAAAGGCATCTCTTTCCCAGGGCACCAATCTGTTCCTGCTCCTAGCCATTCTTCTTACAAATGTCACTGGATGGGAAATGTGCATGGCCTGGCCAGTGATCCTGAGAGTCCCTGGCTGAGATGAGGGGACTCATGGGAGGTGCATAGTGGGAGTTGGTAATTGGGTTTAAATAGATGTGAAGATAATTTAGGAAAACTCTTCGATATGAAGGACAAATAAATAATGAACTGAAAATCTCTTAAAGAAAGAACCTTTGTACTTGAACATGTTTTTCAGTTCTAATTTGTTCTCAGTGAAGCATCCTTTCAGCCTGTGCTGAAGTAGTTGTGTATGTGAGGATGCCTGCAGCTTGTCCTTTTACCAACAAGCTTGTTTTCAGAGAACAGAAATCCTTACCAACCATACACAACTTTAATGTCAGAAAAAAATAAGGAAACAATAAGCCAACAGAAGCCACTGTTAATATGGGACCCACTGTCTTTGTTCCCTTGGGAACAGAACTGTGAAATAACTTCTTTGGGACTGGTTGATGTGCCTGATAATGTAGATACAGAAGCTACAAAAAAGGGATATTCATGATAACTCATCATTATTAAAGACCCTTCCCATGGTACAAAATAAAGAAATGGTTTTCAGAAAATAAAGCAAGATTTTTGAGCAAGAGTCATTAACAATAGTATCTTCAGTACGACCCAAAAATATAAATGCAAAACAAGCATATGATATTATGCTTTTAAAGTGCCTTAAAGAGCTTGCCTCGGTAATCAACCCCCCCATTAGTTATACCTATAGTTACAGTATTACAAAAGCTTAAATTTTAGAGTATATAAAATAGCTGCTATACTACAGCAAAAATTTTAATGCAAGAATTAAAGAAATATTTAGTTGTATTCAGAGGAAACTATTTTCAGCTTACGAGTGATTTATTGTTGGCTGTTGGTCTTCCATTCTCCAGACCAATCAGTTTGAAAACAAGAAAAACCCAGAGACTCAGGGTAAAATTCAAGTCCTTTCCTTCCCTACCATCAACTATATATATTGGTTAAGTTACCATAAAACCCAGAATCAAATGTAGCTTTTTTTGGCCTCTGTGGCAGCTTTTCACTTATCAGGACTGCTCTAAGGTGTATGCTTTAATAAAAATGCCAATTTTTGAATCCCATGGCACAACTGGAGATGGAGTATAAATCAGAGCTACATTTGTTTCCTTGACATTTCCTGGCTCCCAAACCAAAGAAGTTTATAGTTACTTCCTGGCATGCTCACTTTATCTCTCCACTCTTTTTTTTTTTCTTGTTTTATTTTGCAGAAGTTTAGGAGAGCTTTATAGTAATAGCAGCATGTTTCGAATGAGCCAACTGTTGGGACATTCCTTTCACAGATATATTTTGGAATTGTTGAATTGGACTTTTACACATTAGCTTTGAAGATTTGCAACATCGCTCCTGAAGTTCGGGGATCTGAAAGCTGAATGAATTTATACCAGCAGGCAGAGAGGGGTAGATGATAAATGGGGTTTCAGTCCCACTATTTACTAGTCGTGGCATCTAACCTCTTCAACTTCCTGAGCTCCTGCTTCCTCTTCCCTAATACGATGGTCGCAACTACCTGTGTACTGATGAGCAAATAAGATAATGTAGAGGAAAGTGGTGGTCAGTAAGTCTTTGATGGTCAGTACCAAAATCCCCAAGTGTGATTCCTTAAACAGTACAGTCATTGAATTATCTTGCATAACCTGAGAATCCTGGAAGTCAGCCTGCAGATCCTGGGTTAGTTCAATGACTTGGCCATGACTGGGTGCCAGGTCATTCTCTGCCATTTTCTGAAATTTCCATATGGCTACACAGTGCTAGTACAGAGTTTGAGGATTTATTAGGTACCTGTCCTAATCTTAGTTTCAGATAATCAGGAAACAGAGCACTTATAGTTCACCTATTAAGAGGTAAGAAAGAAGCATTGGAAAGGTCAGCAATTTTCTGGAATGAAATTCAGGAAATGAAAAAGATACAGAGCCCTAAGAGTGACCTAAATTTCAGAGGAGAACAGCTGTAACAAACCCTCACTGTCATCCCACTGGAGAGCTAGTCAGCATGCACACATTACACCAGCCCCCATCCCACCCTCACCACTTAACAGAGCAAATTTATTCACACTGTCTGTATCATCAACAATGATCTAGTCAGCCATTGCTTCTCCGGAGAAATAATGATATAATAAGCAGTGGGTGGAAAATTTGGTAAGAACTGTGGTAATTGTAGTATTCATAACAGAAGATGGTTCCCATTGCTTCTACCAACAGGTAGAGACCATTTGAACCATCCTTCCAGCCATCACTTTAATTCTAATTTCCTTACCCTCCCTATGAATCCTCTACATGATAGATGAAATTAATAACTCTTCCAGGAAGCTATACTGGAAGTAACTTTATTTCCACTCCTGATTCATCACAAAAGTTCTGGTTCCTTGTGATCAATTTCTCAACTGCACCATTCCACTATATATTTTTTTTCATTTCTAAAACTTTTGCTACATGTTATTATAAAAGATACTTTTATAATTACTTATAGATATCTCCAATGATTATTAATTCATTGTGAATACAAAGGTTACTAAGGTTATTAACTTTAAAAGACATTTGTCCCCACTATAACTAATTTTATCAATTACTTTTGGCTGACTGAAAATGAAATTACATTCTGGTATCTATAGCTACATGCTGATTTATTTTTCTGACTACAAGTTACTCTCAGTATATTCACGGGATCTCATTTATTTTTTGATTTCCTTTCCAGTTATCCATAAGTGAACTGTCATTTTGTAATATCAGAAATCTATTTAGTATTTGGTCACCATGAGAAATGTATGCAACATATATATATATATATATATATATATATATATATATATATATATATATATATACACATACACAAACACACACATATAATAACTAACATGTATCAGTACTTTATTCTTCCTCTTCATCTTATAGCCCAAATAATAAATAGTCCACTAAGATCTCTCCAATTCTCACACAATGTTGTCGTCCTTCATTCCCAAATCATAGTTATTGGTTGAATGACTCAATCCCAGAAGGAAAGAGAGCTTTAGCTGCAACATCAGTTGGTAGCTTGCCTAGTTTCAATGCCATACATAAAAACCATGTATTTCTTCAAATAGAATAGCCTATATAGCCAGTCCTTAGAGAACTCTATGGCTGACATAGAATTAAAGCATTCTTTCTTCCAGTTTTATCACTGGAAGATACTCAAAGGGAACAAAAGAAGAGTTCCATATTATGTTGAATTGGGTTTCCTAGAAAGTGCCCTCTGAGCACAGGAAGCTAGTATTTGTTAAACACCAGCTGTGAGCCAGATACTGGGAAAAGTGCTTTATAGGCACTTAATCCTTACTACAATTCTTGAAGAAAGAATAATTATTACCCAAATTTGACATATGGAGAAACTGAAGAATGCAGAGGTTATGTTACTTGCCCAATGTTATAACACTAGTACATGGTAAACGTAGTATAAAACCCATGCAGTTCAACATCATTGTCTGTATGTTTTATGGAAAAACTAGACTGTTTTATGAACTTTGAACCTGAGTCCTAATGAAATTAATTTCCAGTTGCCTTTGGAATGGTGCTATAAAGGTGTTAGAAAGAATACTTAAACTTCCTACTTATGGTATTAGCAGTTGAATGGGTATGACAGGCATTATTGTTTGTCTAACCACAAATCCATTTCCAGATATACATTTTCTCACTTGTCAGTCTTCACTATAAGACCTGCCAAATCTAATTACTTATCCCACCACCCTTCCAGTTTACCTTACACAAAGAAAGAGCACGTGACACAGTTTAGTCCAATAATGTACAATTAGAAGTTACAATGAGCTTTTGGGTATGTTTTTACTTTTTCTGGTAAAAAAAAAAAATGATAGAGAAACAGGATTCTCGGAATAGTGGAGGAGAAGCTCAGCAAATTCTCTCCACAAAGTGTGTTGATAAAATTGGACAAAATTGTCAAGAACAATTTCAGTTCTCTGGAAATCAACAAAGGGCATACACCAGATTGGAAACTTTAATTCGAGAAAAGCTACTGGAATGCAGATAAAAACAATGGAACTTTATGCTGTTTTAGCCTGAAATTGCCCCTATCCCAGCCCCACCTCCAACTCCATCTGTTCAGTTGTTTAACCAGAATAAGGCAAGCTGTGAAAACACCTCTTCTGCCAGAGGGCACTGTCTTGACTTGGAGCAAAGCCCATCCCCAGGGGTTGTTGAAACAATAGTACTCCCAGTGGAAAAATTCAAGGAAACCAACATCACAATAGTCAGAGGTTTCAATACCAGTTGTGTCAAGCAACAGAACGGCATACTAGCCAGAACTTCAGTAGTTATATCCAGAAAGTGAGACAACTATATTGAGTCTTGATATACATTCACATATCTTTATGGTCTGGAAGGCTGTACATATACCCAAGAGTACGTACATGCTAAGGAGACACCAGGGAGGTGCCTAATTGTCTTTTGTCTATGACTAAATGTTAGACCTGCTGGGGAGAGAAGACATGAGAAAGACTAGCAGAAAGTAAAAGCTATGGCACACTTGTAAACTACCTAACCTCTGAATGCATATCCTAATTCACACAGAATTCACTGACAAAGGATGGAAGATTTATAGACTCAAGATTTATTTGACCAATCAATGTCAATCACTGAGCTATGTTGATTCATCTCTAGGGTGTCAAGCTTAGAAATAAAAGAAAAATATGAGCAGAGACATCAGTGACCACAGTCTTAGGAAAAGAAAGACTGTACACAAGTAGTCCATACAAGTAACTAAAAAAAAAAATGAAAAAGAAAATAAAATATCAACAACCCCTGAGAAGAGGGGGTATCTGATCTAGATTTGCTACAATGTAGTTTCCAAGATTGTAGTCAAAAATGGGAGACATGCAAAGAAACAGGAAAGTGTGATACATACACAAGACAAAAAAATAACAGTCAATAGAAACTGTCTCTGAATAGGATGTTTAACTTAGGAGACTCCAAAGCAGCTACTATAAATATGTTCAAAGAACTAAAGAAAACCATGATGACAATGACACATCAAATAGAGAATGCCAATAAATGTAGAAATTATAAAAACTAATTGGAAAGTCTTCAGCTGAAAAGCATAATAATCAAAATTAAAAAGAATTACTACAGAGATTCGAGAGCATAGGTGAGGCAGAAGAAGAAATCGAATATTAAAACAGGTCAGTAGAAAGTATCTAATCCGAAAATCAGAAAAAAAAATACAAATAAAACACAGAGCCTTAAAAACCTGTTCAAGGCCAGCAAACACATCAATATGTGAAAAATGGGAGTCATGTAAGGAAAAGACCAAAAGGGCCAGAAAGAATATCTGAAAAAATGAGGTCCAAAAACTGCTTATATTTCATGAAAATTTACTTGTCCAAAAGCTCAACAAACTCCAGGCTGGATAAATTTAAAAAGATCCATACCACACATATGAAATCACACTGTTCAAAGTCAAAAACAAAAAGAAAATCTTGAAAGCTGAAAAAGGAAAATAATTGATCACATAGAGAGGAACTGCAATGAGATTAACAGCTGACATTTCTTTAGGAAAAAAGTAGAGACCAGAAAGTGCTGTGATGACATATTCCATGGACTAAAAGAAAAACAAAACAAACCAAAAGTCTGTAAACTAAGAATTCCATATTGAGCAAGACTATTCTTTAAAAATGGAAGTGAAATAACTCACTGCAAGATATACAAAGACTAAGAAAATTTCTTGCTAGTAGACCTGCCTTATAAAAAAACAATTAATGAAATTCCTTCAGGCTGAAAGAAAATAGTATTACGTAGTAACATGAATTGACACAAAGAAATTTTTTTAAAACAACACTGGTAAAGGTAACTACGCATTTAATATAAAAGGCAATATATGTTTTATTTTTCTTAATTTTTTAAAATTATGTAAAACAATTATTTTACAAATGGCATTTTGGGTCTCTAAATATAAAAATGTAATGTATATAACAAGGCCATCATAAAGGAAGGGAGAGAATAAGCTATGTTGGAGTCTAGTTTTATATTTCACTGGAATTAAACTTCATTAATTAAATTGATAAAGTATTAATCTAAAGCAGAATGTGAAAAATAAGATTCATAGTGTGATCCCTACAGAAACCACTAAGAAAGTAAGTATGTTTAGTAAGATAACCAAAAAAGAAATTTAAATGCTATACTAGAAAATTTCTATTTAACACATAACAAAAGAGTAAAAGAACAGAACAAAAAAGAATGAAACATATAGAAGGCAAATAACAGATATAAATGTGAATGGATTAAATCTTCCCAAAAAGACAGATTGTCAGACTGGATAAAATAAGATAAGCAATTATATGAAATCTACAAGAGACACTCTTCAGATTCAGTGACATAAATAGGCTGAAAGAAAAGGGACAAAAATGGTATATCATGCAAACAATAACTGCAAGAGATTTGGAATGACTATACTAATATCAGACATATAGATTTCAAGACAAAATTGTTTCTAGAGACAAGAGAAAGATTAATTAATCAGGAATATAACAATTAAACATATACACATCTGACAATACAACTCCAAAATGCATGAAGAAAAAACTGAATTTAAGAGAGAAATAGACAATTTATAAGAATAGATGGACACTTCAATATTCGTTCTCAATAACTGATAAAACAGCTAGAAAGAAATCTGTCAAAGATATAGACTTGAATGACATTATCAATTAATTGGACCTAACCAATATCTATTGAACAGTTCACTCAAAAATAAAATTCACATCTTTCCAAGCACACATAAACATCTCAAGGTAAGCAATATGTTAGGCCATAAAACAAGTCCAAATAAATATAGAAGGATTGAAATCATACAAAGTATATACTTAAACTATAATGTGAACACATTAGGTAAAAGAACAGCAGAAAAATTGGGGATATTCACAAGTGCTAAGAAATTAAACTAAACACTTATAAAGAACCCAGGGATCAATGAAAAAATAAAAAGATAAATTAGAAAGTTTCTCAAACTGACTGAAATAAAAAACACAATATGTCAATTATGATATGCAATTAAAACTGTACTTAGTTGATATATTTAAATGTCTATAAAAGAAAAAAAAGATCAAAAATCAATAACGTGTTACTGTGAAAACAGTTTCTCAGTTCCTCAAAAATTTAAACAGAGAGGTAACACATAACCTAGCAATTCCACTCCTAGATATTTACCCAAGAGAACTGATAATATGTTTACAGTAAAGCTTTAACACGAATGTTTAAGCAGCAATATTCACAACAGCAGAATGGTAGAAACAACCCAAGTATCCATCAAATGACAGATGGATAAACAAAATGTGATATATCTATGCAGTGGAATATTATTCAGCCATACAAAGGAATGAAGTACAGATACCTGTGACAACATGGACAAACCTTGAAAATGTTATGCTAAGTGAAAAAAGTCAGACACAAAAGGCCACATACTGTATAATTCCATTTATATGAAATGTGCACAACAGGAAAATCCATAAAGATAGAAAGAAGACTAGTGATTTTCCAGGGACTGTGTAGAGAAGGGAATTGGGACTGACTGCTAATAGATTTGGTGCTTATTTTTGGATGACAGAAATGTTCTGGAATTAGATAGCACTAATAGTTACATATTATAGTGAATGTGCTAAAACCCACTGATTTATATACCTTAAAGTAGTAAATGTTGTTATGTGAATTACATCTCAAGGAAAAACCCAATAACATAATAATCTGCTTATAAAACCTAAAAAAGAAGAATATTAAACTAAAGCAAACAGAAGAAAATAATAAATATTAGTGTGGAAATCAGTGAAATAGAAAACAGAAAAGCAATTGAGGAAATTAATAATACCAATATTTTTTTAACTATCAAAAACTCTGACAAACCTTTTGTTAGACCAAGACAAAAGAGGAAAAAAATAAAATTGGCAATGAAAGAGGAGACATAACACAGCTTAGAGAAATTAAAAGGATTTTAAAGGATGTCATGAATAACTTTGTCAGATTAGACAACTTCAATGAACTAGATACAGTTCTTGAAAGATACAATTAACCAAAACTGACTCAAGCAGAAGCCTGAATACACTTAAAATAAATAATGATATTGAATCATTCATTACAAATCTTCTCACAAAGAAAAGCTCAGGGCCAAGTGGCTTAACCAAGCAATTCTGTCAAATAGTTAAAGAAGAAATGATACCAATGCTTCATAAACTCTTCCAAAAAAATAGAGGAGGCGACACTTTCCAAATCCATGAATTCAGTATTGCCCTGATACCAAAAGCCAGCCAAATAATAAGAACACTAGACATCAATATTCTTTATGAATACTGACATCCAAATATATTCCTAGCAAAATAGATTGTAGTAACATATACAAAAAGATTATACACTCTGACCCAGTGGAATTTATCTCTAGGACACAAGATTTGTTTAGCATCTGAAAATCAATTAATTTAATATACCATGCTAATAGAATAAAAGACAAAATCATTCAATCATCTCAATAGATAAAGAGAAAACATTTTTAGAAGTCTAATATTCATTCATGATTTAAATTCTCAACAAATTACAAATAAAAAGTACATCCTCAACCTAAGGGCATCTATAATCCTATTTAATGGTAAAAGTAGAAATGGAAGTAACAGAAAGGAGTTAAAAACAAACAAACAAACAAAAAGAAAACAAACAATACCAAACCAGGCAAGAACACAGAGGACAGGCAAGAACACAGAGGACAAGAAAGCCAAGCTTAACTATTTTTTGAGCAAAGGATTATTGCTTCACAAGTCTTTTAGTATGATGGATGCTTTCTTTGTGTGTACCCCCAATTTCTAGCTTTACTAATATTTTTCATTACTAATAAATTGTGTGTAAAAGTGTTTCTATTGATAACTTGCATTAGACCACGTACTTTACATTGGGTTTTGCTTATTCATAATAATATTTTGTTTTTACTAAACTTACTACAGTCTTTTGATAGTTCCTTTTCAAATCAATGGCAAACATTGGTAAAGTATTTGACCAGGATAGCTGTGCAAAGCATGGCTGTAAAACCAAAGCAATCCAAGTAGTATATGTGGGAACTAGGTCTACAATATTATCAAAGACTGATTCAACCTGCTATCTAAGTGCAGATAGCTCTGGTTTTGAATCAAGATGTTTTTAATACCTACGTTACAAAGAGAGCTATCCACAGATGCATCTCAAATATTGCCCCAAATACTTAACATTATGACCAATGCAAAAACTGATTTCATTCTCCCTAAAATTATGTTTAGATAAACAAGCAAATAATTGTTTAGATATTCAATAATATATTAAATTTTGGAAACACATGAAATCTTTGAGATGAGATTGAAATAAACAGGTGATTTTTAAGTAGGTTAAGTAAAATGATTTACATATGAAAATCCACTCTCAAATTTCCCAAAAAGTCATTCAAATTTCAAGTCATGACTTTAAAAATAGCAGACTTTAAAAATGCAATGATGTTTATTATACAATGACTATAAATCAGCTTTTATATTTTTCACACTGGTATATCATATTCATGTGATTTTATTATTTACACAAAGATTAGTTATAGTTACTAAGGGAAGCATAACTTGGAAATTTTTGACTTATACATTTAGAAAGCTTGCCCTTAATGTTCTATCAATATAAGATTTTGCAATTAATTCCCAAAACAAAAAGTAAATAAAATAAAAAGGCTCTGCAAAAAAAATTTAAACTCATAATTCACTTGTAATGGGTTTTCTCTGAATGTGCGATTTTAAATTCAGTGAACAAAATTTTAAATGCCTAATTATGTATACTTTTATGAACGTGTTCTCATTATAATAAATGCAACTGTTATACTTTTCCCTTTAAATAAAAATAAATTCCACAATTTAAAGGGCCAGACTATTTAGTACAGAACTCCTGAAAGAAGCCCTGTGAATCCATGGGAAACAGTGATGATGCATCATTATTGCACAAAGCCTTGAATATCCTTTCACCCATTTCTTCATTTTACTTCAGGGGCTTCATCAAATCCTTGTTTCTCCATTATGCTTTCTTTGATTTCAATAGCAGGAAGCAATAGTTCCCACTCTCTTCTTTTAGAGCTGCATTTGTTCCTTCTTCAAGGCATTTATCACATTGTACTTTATATTAGGTTCCTTCTAGAGTTTAGAATTCAACTCTGATACTTCTACAACACCTTGCAAAGTGATTTGTGTACATGGTCAGTAATATTTATTGGACTCTAATGAATAATTTGCTATATTCTGCCATCAAACCCTGTGTTCTTATTTGACAAAATCTTACAACCTTCCCTCAATCCCCTGATCATCAAGACAAATGGAATCCCATGTCAATTGTAAATCCCAGTACTTAGGATACTGTCCTGTT
The DNA here is from genome assembly GCF_964341445.2 of Mesoplodon mirus. NCBI lineage: Eukaryota > Metazoa > Chordata > Mammalia > Artiodactyla > Ziphiidae > Mesoplodon > Mesoplodon mirus. Next base: position 28,034,242 of record NC_138980.1, read on the forward strand.
TATTTACTACTACATAATATATGTTTTGAATGTGATAACATATGTCTTGAATGTGATAACTTTTCATTATTTTGCCCAGACAGAACAATGAATAATTTCACTTCATAAGGGAATAGAGCCATTAAAATTCCAATCAAAATCCAAAAGTTTGTCCTGTGAAACTGAAAAAATTAAAATATACAAATGCAAAAGGTCAAGGATAGACAAGACATTCTTGAAGAACAAGGTGAGAAGCCCACTGTACTGATCATGGAGACTTATAAAGTTCTGGTGATGAGGACAGTGTGATATTGGTGCAAGGATTACATGGAAAATAATAAATATGCTGTAAGGTCCACAGATAGATGTTGTTTTATTGCAAAGGTGTGTGATAGAATGTGTTACCAAGGTTGTTGCCCCAGAACCACATCATTGCCCCTCTCTCTGGGTAAACTTGCAGAAAAACAGAACTAACCATATCCTCTAGCTGTGTTTACATCACAGAAACAAGAGAATCTAACCACAAGAAAACCGGAGCATACTGGTTCAGCTCGAAAAGTGGGACAAAGGTTGCCCTGCAGGTCATTACCATCTCGTTATAATAGTAAGATCTCGGCCATCCCACCATGATGGTTCAACCCGCTTCTGACCCAGATGCCAAAGGACCCTACGAGGGCAGGAAAGAGATGGCACCCCAGTTCCAGGAAGAATACCACCTTTTCCCATAAAACCATTACATATGCCTCCCCCCCTTAAACCTTACCTTTAAAATATTGCCTTAATCTCCCCCATCCCCTGGCCCTCGCCCAACGTGAAGCTGGGTTTCGGAACTAAGTTCCCACTTCTCCATTCTCTAATCATTGAATAAACTTGTGTTGTTTCTACCTCAGCATAGGTTTCTTTATTGGCTGTGGGAACCCAAGCTAGGAAAAGGAACCCTCCCCACAGGGTTAGGGGGCTTCGGACAGGCTAGGGCCCAAGTAGGGATGCATATGACAAATTTGGTAACAGAATGCATGAGTATTCACTAAAATATGCTGGCCCTCCCAGTAGGAAGATAATATGTACACAAAATAGTTGAACTGCTGGCCATGTACTAGCTTTGGGCAATGAAATACGAGAAGTTAGTATCATACCAGGCCAAAAGCTTTAAGAGCCTATGCATGCTTCACCTCCTCTCCCTTCTACCACAAAGACAAGCAATGTTCCAGATAGAGGTTGTAACATAAAGCCAGAGCCCAGCCATGATGAGCATACATGAGGACTAAACTTTGTGGTTTACCACTACTAAGACTTGGGGATTATTTGATGCTATAGGAAAACCTAGCCTTTCTAAACGATAGAAGTTGTGCTGTAAAATAGTAGAGAAATTATCTATAGTCTTTTCAGTTAATTAGCCTGAGATAAAAAATAGCTCCATACGTAAAATAATCTTTAGGAACCCTCCCCTATCTCACCCACATCATACACACAAATTAATTCTATGTGAATTGCAGGTTTACAGCAAAACAAAATACTTTTAGCAGATAATCTAGGAGTATATATTTATGATGCTAGCATAGTGAAAAGCTTTCTTAAAAAAACACAAAAAGCTTTATCTATAAAGGAAAAGACTAATAAATTGGCCTACATAAACATTAAAACTTCCCTTCATCAAAATATACTATTAAAGACTCCAGAGTTAAAAAAAAATTTGCAACATATACAACTGATGAAGGGCTTTCAAACAGAATACATCACATTAAAAAAAAAAAATGGGCAAAATCCTAAACAGCCACTTCACCAAGAGTTTATCCATCCAAGTGGCTGATAAACATATGAAATAGAGCATAACTTCATTAAAAATTAGTGAAACACAATTCATATCCAATTATAACACCATTACAGACCCACCAAAGCAGCTAAGATGAACACAACAGACAATACCAAGTGTTAACATAAAGATGAAGCAACTAAAAACTCTCTTAAAGCTGTAAACAGAACAACCGCCTTGGAAAAGAGTTTGGCATTATGGGTGAAGTTAAAAGGTACACATATTCTCTCCCCCAGAAAGTCTATTTTGAGGTGTACCCTCAGAAAACACATACCTTTGCTGGACTTGGAGATCTGCCGCCAAGACCTTCCAAAGGAGGAGCTGCCGCCCAGAAGCATTCAGTGACTCAGCAAACAGCCTCCAGCTTCCAGCTCCTTCATTATAGGCTTCAGCTGAGAGAGCTCATCAAGCCAAGCCCCTCCCTTTCCAGGGTAGCAGTTCCTATCCACAACCAGTTAGTGGGTGAGACAGAGCTCAAAGCCCTGGCCATTTGAGCCTTATGTACTTGCTCCAGACATGCCTTCCAGATTTGCCAAGACGCTGTCAGGCCTATACTTCAGCTCAGCTTCTTTCTTTGCCCAATCCTGCTTCAATCCCCTTTGCTTTACAGGTGTTAGTCCCTAAAAGCATTGCATACCCTACGTTCCATCTTAGCCTGTGCCTTCTGGGGAAATCAAACTGTAACAGCTGGTGATAGGAATGGTCTGAGAAAGTAGCCGAAAAGTTAGGATTTGAGGCTAGCTCATTCACTGCCCAACTGGCAATGGAAACTCCCTCAAGAGTGGTAGGTGGTACAGTGCATTACACACAAGCAAGTTCTCATCAACTCTCTTGGTAGGGTTGGAGAAACTGAGGAGCAAGCCCAGGATTTAATAGTCAGAGTAGCTGAACTTCAAAGAGAGTTAAAATGCCCAACTAAAGCAGTTAGCGTTTTGGTTGATTAAACCTCTCCCAGCTGACAGCCATATGGGGATGATTAGCTAAAGGAAGAGGAAAATCTCTGAATTTGTTTCATGGATGGTGCTCTGGGCTGAATTGTGCCCCCTCCCCCCAAATCCATATGTTGAAGTCCCAACACCCTGTACCTCATAAAGTGACTATTTGCATATAGTGTCTTTAAAGAGATAATTAAGTTAAAGTAAGTCACTAGGATGGGCCTTCATCCAGTATAACTGTCCTTATAAGAAGAGGTTAGGACACAGGTACAGTGGGAAGTCCAAGTGAAGATAACAGAAGTCAGACATCCACAAGCCAAGAAACCAAGTGTTAAAATACACTTCTGCTGACACTTGATTTTAGACTTCTAGCCTCTAGAGTTGTGAGAAAATAAATTTCTGTTGTTTAAATCACCCAGTCCACAGTACTTTATTATGATGATCCTTGTAAACCAATACAGATTTTGGTACCAAGAAGTGGGGGACTGCTGTAAAAAATACCTAAAATATGAACACTGAGGTGAATGTATCTTTTCAAGTTAGTATTTTCATTTTGGGGGGATATATACCCAGCAGTGGAATTACTGGACCATAAAGTAGTTCTACTTTCAATTTTTTGAGGAACATCCATACTGTTTTCCATAGTGTCTGCACCAATTTACATTCCTACCAGCAGTGTATGAGGGTCCTCTTTTCTCCACATCCTCACCATTTTTTATTTATAGACTTTTTATATTAGCCACTCTGACAGATGTGAAGTTATAACTCATTGTGGTTTTGATTTGCATTTCTCTAATAATTAGTAATGTTGAGTATCTTTTCATGTGTCAATTACCCACCTGTGTGTCATCTTAGGAAAAATGTCTATTCAGGTCTTCTACCCATTTTTTAATCAGGTTGTTTTTTGTTTTTTTTTGTTTTTTTTTTGCGGTATGTGGGCCTCTCACTGTTGTGGCCTCTCCCGTTGCGGAGCACAGGCTCCGGACGCGCAGGCTCAACGGCCATGGCTCACGGGCCCAGCTGCTCCGCGGCATGTGGGATCTTCCCAGACCGGGGCACGAACCCGTGTCCCCTGCATCGGCAGGCGGACTCTCAACCACTTCGCCACCAGGGAAGTCCCAGGTTGTTTTTTTTTTTTTATCTTGAGTTGTATGAGCTGTTCATAAATTTTGGATATTAACCCCTTACCCATCATATTATTTGTAGATATTTTCTCCCAATCAGTAGGTTGTCTTAATGTTGTTGATAGTTTCCTTTGCTGTGCAAAGCTTTTAAGTTTAATTAGGTCCTATTTGTTTAGTTTTGCTTTTAGTTTGCCTTAGGAGAGAGATCCAAAAAATATTGCTATAATTTATGTCAGATAGTGTTCTGCCTATGTTTTCTTCTAGGAGTTTTATGGTTTCTGGTCTTACATTTAGATCTGTAATCCATTTCCAGCTTATTTTTGTATATGGTGTGAGAAAATTTGTTCCACTTTCATTCTTTTACATGTAGCTGTCTGGTTTTCCCAGCACCACTAATTGAAGAGACTATCCTCCATTGTATATTCATGTCCCCTCTGTTTTAGATTAATTGATCATAGATGTGTGGGTTTACTTCTGGGCTCTCTATTCTGTTCCATTGATCTATGTGTCTGTTTTTGTGCCAACGCCATGTTGCCTTGCTGACTGTAGCTTTGTATCATAATATGAAGTCAGGGAGTATGATGCATCCAGCTTTGTTTTGTTTTGTTTTGTTTTTTCTCAAGATTGCTTTGGCAATTTGGGGTCTTTTTTGGTTCCATATAAATTTTAGGATTATTTGTTATAGTTTAATGAAAAATGTCATGGGTATTTTGATAGAGGTTCCATTAAATCTGTAGATTACTTTGGGTAGTATGGCCATTTTAATATTAATTGTTCAAATCCAAGAGCACAGGATAGTCTTCCATTTCTTTGAACCATCTACCCAGTTCTGTGTGGATCTTTCTGATAACCTTAGTTATACAGGGGTCTTTCTTCCAGTTTCCAGTTAGTTTTCAGTGAAAAGTATTCCACATATAGATGCATTTTTTATGTGTTCATCGAGAAAGGTGAGTGTTATATATATATATATATATATATATATATATATGGTAAAACCACAAAGGAAATCAAAGTAAACATAAAATATAGATAATGGTACCTTTAGTTGTAGGAATGGAATTGGCATCCAGAAAGGACACACATAGGTGTTGGCAATGTTTCACATATATATTGTCTATAGTTGCTTTTACACTATATCAGCAGAGTGAAATAGTTGTGACAGAGGGAGTATGGCTCATCAGATCCCTGCTGCAGGCTTAGAAGATGTCTTATCCATGGTTACCCTTTCCAAAGACAGCACCCAGCTAAGATTGCTGATGCAGGGACATAAATATCTGGTCTTCTTCCCTCAATTAGGGACAACTCTGAAGGCTGTACCCACTGCAGATGGGTTGAGGACTCAGTTATAATTGCTTTGAGGGTCAATTCTTTTTTCAACCCTGTCCTGCATTCCCCACTTTCTCATAGATGTCTCTTCTGAAAGTGCCCTCCAATAAACTTCAGTATGCAGCTCTCAGCTTCAGAGTATTTCCAGACAACTCAAACCAAAAAATACACATACAATGATTTAGTGGAATCCATTCTATAATACAAGTATTTCATATCCCTGTGCCTTCCCTTATCCTGTTTTCTTCTCTTAGCTTGAGATTTCTTTTCCAACATAACTGACAAATTCCTACTCATCCTTTAAGGTCAAGATTCAAATGTGTTCGTGTAATGAAATAAAATTAGTTATTCTATCAATTGCAATCCTACAGCACTATGATGGCGATTCTTTATATTCTTCTTTTTAATTGTGTGTGATAAAATAGTAAAAAGTAAAAAAAAAAAAAGGAAACAAAAGAAAAGAAATAGAAAATGCATATTCTCATCTACAACTGCAGGGACTCTGCAGTTTGTTGTATCGGTGCCTGTGTGTGATATTGAGAGTCATGGCTGAGAAGGAATTCAAAACTTAGAAATATTTCTGAATAAAGAAAAAACTGTGTTTAATCATTTAATTAATCAATTAGTGTATGGTTGTATGTATGTACAGGCTAAGTTGATCTTTTCCATCATTCTTTTCTTTCCTTCTCAACATGGTAGTGAGTAAATTTTTAGTAAAATATGCAAATTTAAAAGATATACTATTAATAATACTGCTACATCAAGCATTTCTTAAGCACGAGGCAATATCTTAAGAGTCTTACATGTATTAACTTATATAACACTCCCATTAACCACAAGAACTAGGCCCTATTATCTCCATTTTGTAGATAAAGAACTGAGACTCAAAGGGATTGTGTAACTTGCTACAGTCACACAACTGATAGTGACAGAGCCATGATCCATGTGTAACAACTTTTTAGCCCTTCTTAAATTCTTCAAAATTTACTTCCTAAAAAAGAGTTAATTTTCCATCTTTAATAATATGATCATGGTTTAAGATGTCATCACTATGGCCATCAAACTTATAAGAAGAAAGTTTGCTTGACTATCAGATAGACCTCTTTGAAAAAATCTGTAAGTTCTTGGTCACTTATTGCCATCATCATCAGAAGATGAAACACCTGTGTGCTTCTGGGATGGAGGCAGGACCATGAAGAGGAAGAAGAATTAGAGAAAAAGCGAAGGAAAATTGGAGTGATGAGGGGAGAAGGAAGAACATCATCGCAGTAGGTCTTGTAGACACTCATCACAACTATGCTGTACTCTGGCTTGAAATATAAAGAAATGTTTTTGCAACAGCCTTTGAACTCCATGTGTGCATGTAATCAACTAATAGCGACATTAATTTCTTCCTGGTGATAGAAGAGACCTGCTTCTCTTCCCAGACATGAGGGGTTCAACCTAGGGGTTACACATGAATGCAAGTTTACCAACAATGTACCATGCCGGTTTTTGCACAGAATATCTAATAAATGTCTGTCTCCTTTAATTAAATTATATCACACACGATTTTTCCCATGTGAAGTTTAGCCTTTAATTTGATGGAAATAATAGGAAGGAGTCAAACTAGTAAGATGTCATTATAAACAGTTAATCTGTTTATTGCAGTGGACTGAATGATCAAGATAGATACGATAATTTTTAGACAATGGAGAGAATGTAGAAGAATTTTTACTTTCAGTTAGAGGCAGAGAATCAACTTTCATTGGGAGGTAACGAAGCATAGTAAAAAGACTCCTAGAGTGGTAATCAGAGACTACATTCTAGTCCTTGAACTGCCAGGAAGAGGTTGTATGATCTTAGGCAAATTTTGACTTTCCTTAGCCTTCTCATTTCAGGAATATCGTGAGACTCCAATAAAGTTGTCACAGCCCTACAATAATTCTGCCATATTAAAAAAAGTGTTATTTGATTGTTGATCACAACACCTTATGCACATTAGGCCTTTCATAAAAATCTGCTGATCAAAATTAAGTTCCTTCATTTTAACATTTCAATGACACGTATGTGTGTCCCTTCTGATACATAAAAGTATAACAATAAAAATAGGTGAAATGTATTAACCATGCTATATACAATACTGAATTCTTACAATGACACTGTGAGGTTACTGTTCTTGTTAAACCCATTTCACACCACAGCATTACAGAGGTTCCATAACTGGTTATAAAATGTCACAACAGGTAGGTGCTAGAGAAAGGATTCAGCATAGATCTGCTGGATACCAATATTCCATGTCACTTTCATCATGAAATATCCTTCTGTTTAATATACAATTCTCTCTGAGTCCATAAAAGAGATATTCTTAGGGCAGAAAACATATACACTACAGGATCACAATTACAAAGTAAGTCCCCTCAAAATTCAAATCTGTTTTAAAGACAAATGCAGGGACTTCCTTGGTGGTCCAATGGTAAAGAATCCACTTTCCAATGCAGGGGACGTGGGTTCTATCCCTGGTCAGAGAACTAATATCCCACGTGCCACAGAGCAACTGAGCCTGCACACCACAACTACTGAGCTTGCACACCTCAACAAGAGAGCCCGCGTGCTGCAAACTACAGAGCCCATGCGCTCTGGAGCCCAAGCACCACAACTAGAGAGAGAAAACCCGCACACCACAACTAGAGAGGAGCCTGAGCACTGCAACAAAGAGACCACGTGCCACAAGTAAGACCCGACACAGCAAAAAAATTAATTAAATAAATAAAATAAATATATTTTTAAAAGGCAAATGCACGCGCACTCACACACACACACACACACACACAGATATCCATACGATATTAATGAGTGCCATGAAGATAGTTCATGTCTGTGCTGAAATGTCTATATTCATGGAGCTATTTCTCATTTTCTAATTTCTTTGCTCTACATAATTATCATCTCTTGAAAAAATGGATGTAATTTGGAATGTTTCAGTTAGGAAAGTTTCTATTAATATAAAGAATGTTCTGTTTGCAATACCACTAAGATAATCAGAACTGGTAACCAAAAGGAATAACATTGCGGCAAACCACCCCTCCTGTCATAATACTACCATTCCCCAAGCAGCAGTTCTTCAAAAAAAAAAAAAAAAATCAAAGGTTTTATTCAGGTGGCAATATTTATTTTAAATAGATATAGGAATATGTGCTGAACTCTTCAGAAAAGGTCTGATTACCTGCAAACCATGGAGGCAGCCATCTATACATTAGCATAGATGATAATTGCCTGCTTCCTGATGCTGTGTACAAATTTGACGTTCCAGCTACCTGTTTCCATGAGCAAGTATAAAATATTTACCACTTCTGGCATCTGACCAACTAATTACCTTCAAATATTCAACCAGAGTCTGCTAAAATATAAAATTAAAACTTTAAAGATAGTTTCGTTGCATTCTCTAACTTTATATTCTCTTTTAATTCTAAGTAATCCTTGGGGCTAAAAATCTCAGGGTGCTGCGAAAGTTATTCAGTGATCTTAGAAATATAACTAAGGTCATGCCAGCAGTTTTTAAACACGCTTTATATGTTTAATTGAAAATCACATTTCCTTTACCTTCTTCCAGCATATATTGTACTTAACACTCTGAACATTAGCCCTCGGAATAAAGAAATGAATAATATATGAGTTGCTCTTTATTAGGATTTTGAAGCCTGACTTAAAATTAATTTTCAAGACAATTATGGAACACCAAATGTCATATTCACTAGTACCTGTACGCTGCTTCCCAACTGCAATGTGCTGTTTTCCACAGCCATCTGTTCATATACTCTCTCTTCCAACTTGAATGAATATTGACAAAACCTCTTTCTAAAGGGAAAACTTAGGGTTTTGAAGTTCTTCATGTATTTGCAGAAAGTTCACATAAAATTTGCACTCTGTAGCTAGGAACTGTACAAAAAGTACAATTATAGGAACTCATGTAAAGTCATTTGTGATATGCTTGTGTATGCCAGAAATGCCTGATATGGTATTTAAGCAAAAGGCCTTATTGCACAAATGCTCATAACGTATGTAATATGAAGTCTAAAGCGACTATGGACTAAAGGAATGCAATGAATAACTATGGGATGTAACATATTCTAAAAAAGTCATACTGGAAAAGAGGATTCTTATACAAATAGATGCTAAATGCCCAAACTAAAACCTTCAGCACATAACAACTATACTCATCAAGCAAGAAAGACTTCTTAATGCTTAAAATAAGCATTTCTTGGTTGGTGGATACACCAGTGATTGTGAAAGTGAGGTCCTTTGTAAGTATTATTGGACAATTTCAAACTTGTAAAATTATGTCTATCCAAACAGAATAGATTTGTACAGTGAACAACATTATGTGAATCTACTCTATATAGAGTACTTTACTAACTTGGGGAACTGGGAAAAGGAGGAAAGAAAACACAAAGAAAATAATTGATAAAGTGCTTATCCTCAAATTAATTTTATATCTAACAGGAAGGATATACAGGTTAACACACTGTCAGGAGAAAGAGAATAGACTATCATAAAATCCAGTAACAGAATAAATAATACAAGCAGCCCTCATCTCCATCAATCTCAAAAGCAATGTGCTTTATATATAAACTTTCTTTTTGTAAAGAAATTAGATATTCTAAAGAGAATAACCCATGGATAGGCCATCATGCGTTTCTGTCCTTCTAAAACAGATCGAGGAGACGAATTTGGCAAAGTTTACTGTGTAAAAATAGCAAGCATGAGACGCTTTCCCTCTCCTTGCTGATCAATTGTAAATAGAGCTTTGTTCCCTTCCCAGGTCAACTGCTCACGCTTGCAATAAATTCCAGAAGTGAAAATGATCCACCATGACATCTTAGTACCACTGATCACCATGGTTGATATAGCTCATCAGGCCGGCTCCATAGGCATTCTTTTTCTTCTTCATCACTTCATGTGTGTCCTACTAAAGTTGCAATTCTCAATCAATTTCCAGATAAAGATCGTTCATTCTTAAAGTGAGGCTATATGAGAGGATGAGTCCTTTTGCTGAAGGCTCCAAACAAATAAACTTTATTTCCAAGATCTTTACTTAATTCAACTAATTTGAGATTGTTGTTTTTATTATGTATACAATTTATTATTTTTTTGTCATGCCTGTAATATCATTGAGTAAGGCTGGATCCTATCTCTGACAGTTATGTCTATAACTTTTCCAATTGGCTTGAGATGCCAAACTACATCAATACTACCTCAGTCTTGAACAATTAATGACATGCTCAAATGTATTTTGACTGACTGAGCAGCAATTTAACTGATTCTACTCTACGTACTCTACAATATTAAACCTTTACTTTAATATAAGTCAAGGAACAACTTGAATTGCTAAGTCCCTACAAAAAAAGTATTGTTGGGGTAACACAAGTTTGGTAAAAGGCAGAGTTTTTGCCCAGGTGTGGATGTGGAAAGCAAATATAAGTGAGAAACATTTAGGAATGATAGCAATCAGATATTATTATGAATAAGACCAAACACCTCATTCCTTAGGAGAGAATACAGCACACCGTTTTATTAGTTGGATATTCCCTGGGATAGATATCAAAGACATAAAACATGTGTCACACACACACACACACACACACACACATATATTTTTTAAAGTTATTTGTCCATTACTGAAAAGAGATTACTCTAAAAGGTATCTAAGCGAGCAAAAAAAGGAGACACTAATGCCCTTTTTCCTTTCCCAGACAATCATGTATGCCAAAATAAAGAGCTTGATGTAGCAGATGGGGTTTTAGCTGAATGTGTCAACACAGAATACAGCACTGGAGCAAAGGAGAATGGATTACATGTTTTCAAAACCAATGTATATTATATAATCTACCCTGCGGTGACCGTGGGGTGAGACACATCAGGTGGGGATAATCAAACAACATTTACCAGTAAACACTTCCATGTAGACTTTTTTCAGTTCAAACTACATGTCCAAGGATAGCTTTTATTCAACTCAAAAAACTTCTGTCTTTAATAGCTCATTTAAAGGTTTTTTTGAACAATTCATTATAGACTGCAAAAGGCTCTGTGCAGCATTTTGAAATGGGCTTTGCACTAATGTGATAAGAGATATCTTTTGAAAAATAAAATAAAAGCCAGCAGAGCATATGATGCTTCCACTCAGACATTTCTGTTTTTTTATACTAAAATTCATCAGAGAACACTGGAGGTTTTAAGAAACAAACAAGAACACTTCCACACCTACAGGGATGCTCTTGTTTCTCCCACATTTTAAGTGACTTTTAAAAAACGATATCATTACTTATTTTAGAAGCAGCCTGAAGAGTTGTGTAGGAAAGAAACTAATGTTTATCACAAACTTGCTATTGTGTATTATGCCAGACATTTTGCACTATCTCCTTAGAATTTTGCAATAAGTTTTCAAGGTAGGTACCATAATCACTTTACAAGTGAAGATTTTGGAAACTTTCTCAACATCTCACAGCTTTGACAAGTCATAGGATATATACTTAGATCCCTAATTCATTAATTCAAAAATCACATGCTAAGCAAAATGTTCTAGAGAAACCATAGTCGACTGAACCAACATGCTCCTGCTTTCACAGAATTAACAGACTGCCAGGACAACAAACAGTGAGGTCCCTGGAGTCTTTCATGAGGATCCTACTTGCTAAGTACATTAGGGCCTCTAAGAAAACCCCCAAGCTATCCTACCACATTGGTACAGTGGGAGTTCAAAGAAGCCATTCCCAGAGAAAGACCTAGAAAGATTTCCAAACCCAGGGCCAAGAGAGTTTATTTTTTTCAATCCTTTTACTCTCTGGTCCCCTTTGAGGGTGATATTCAACTTGTGCCGTGTAGAGGAATTAGGAATGGAGTAAAAAGAGGGAGTGGAATTTTTAAAAACCTTATTCCATTATATCTTTAAGGTTAGATTCTTCTTCTAAATGTTTCCACTTGATTGGAGAGAAGAAAATTACAAACAAGGTGTTGAGAGAGAGTGATAGAAAAGCGAGTCATTTGGAGAAGAGAAAGGGAGAAATACATTGCTTAAATGACTTGAAATATATGTTTTCTTCTGTGGCTGTGCATGACACAATAAACTTTTGAGAAGACCAAGAGGCTATGAAGAATAAGAAAGAGGTCAAAGGAAAGCTATTTGCCTTTGTGATATGTATACCTTTTACCAAGTGTTTCTTGCATAATTTTCATATAATCAACCCAATGCCTGGAAATAAAATAGTACCATTCAGGTTTTACAGAAAGGATGGGTAATCCAAGACTCAAAGTGTTTAAACAACCAGCTCGAAGTAACACAGCATTTTGGACAGGCTTTTGCAGCCAAACAACCTGACCATAAAGCCATGCTCTGGACATTACTGCTATGTTCTCTTGGCCTTAATAGGGGGGAGAGATTAGTAGAGTACATGTAGCTGTGTGTATGCCTTTTTATTATGCAAATCCCAGAGATAGTTGCAAATAATTAGGGACATTTGTTGGCATATCACATAGTCATAGTGCTGCCCATATTTCCTCAGGAATCATGCTGCGCCTCCACTCCCACACCCTCTCCCCCATAGCTCCCTACTGTATGCAGCTGGACTGCCATTGTGGCCATTGGAACTTCTTCCCTAGGTGGGGCTAGGGAATTAATGATCTTCTCCCTACCACCTAGCAGCTCTCAGCTAATGGCAGGTATGAGTCAGGGGTTATGGCTTAGCTTCCTCGTCCCCAGGTGGAGCAACTCTGAGGCATGCTCTCTGCAATCTCCCAGGTGGCCCAGAAACATGGAGCTTCAGTTGCTTACACAGGTACCTGATCATTAACATACCCTGCATGAACTCATGCCCTTTCCTTTCTCACTTGCCTACTCATGCTTCGTGGGACGACTTCCCAAATATGCCTCATACATTCAGTTCGTATCCCAGGTTCGGCTTCAAAGGAAACCCAAACTCGCACAGTTGGGGAGACTTTAGAGAGGAGGCAGAATTTGAATTGGCCCTTGAAAAAAAAAATGCAATTGGGCTTTTAAATTTAAATTGGGCCTTGAAACATGCACATAAAAGTTCATTGCAGGGCTTCCCTGGTGGCGCAGTGGTTGAAAGTCCGCCTGCCGATGCAGGGGACTGTCAATGCAGGGGACACGGACCCATGTCCCCTGCATCGGCAGGCGGAGTCTCAACCACTGCACCACCAGGGAAGCCCTGCAATGAACTTTTATGTTCATGTTTCAAGGGTGCAAGTGAAAGGAGTTTTTCCTTAAAGCAGAAGCAAAATTGCATATCTGCATTTTATGAACACAAATATGAGGGCACTGGAGATGCCTTAAAATTTGTTTGTAAATAAATAGCATAATCTGTGCATTTCTTTTCTCATTTAGGGATTAATTTTGAAAAGCATAAAGTTATATATGATTATAATGAACCATAGTATTTCTGATCATAACTAGATAAAATCTCTAAAGATTCAATATTTCTAATTCAGTATTATGGTAGGCAGAATAATGGCCCTCAAAGATGTTCATTCTCTAATCCCCAGAATTTGTGATATATTGCACAGCAAAGAAGAATTAAGGTAGCATATGGACTTAATATTGCTAATCACATGACCTTAAAATAAAGTCCAGAGTTATCTGTCTGTGCCCAGTGTAATTACAAAGGTGCTTTAAAGTGGAAAAGGCTGGAGAGGAGGCCAGAGTCAGAGAGAGATTTGCAGATGCTATCGTGCTAGTTTTGAGGACAGATGAGGTTGCCACAAGCCAAGGAGTGCAGGCAGTTTCTATAATCTGGTAAGGTCATGTTCCCCTAGTACCTCCAGAACAGAACACCACTCTGGCAAGTCTTGATTTTAGTCCAGTGAGACTCACTTTGGAATTGTGACCTCTGGAGCTGTACAATACTACATTTGTGTTAAGTCACTAAATTTGTGCTGATTTGTTACAGCAGCAACAGGAAACTTATACAAGTGTTAATCCATGTTTTTAATGTAAAATTAATCTATTTTATCAGTGTGACAGACATTCCAAGGTATTTTTAGAAGTATAGGGAAAATTTGGGTGTCCATGGAAAATTACATTCTCTGCAAAACACTCCACTGGATTATCGGACTATATGAGAGCTATTTAAAACTCTAAATTGTAGTTAAATGATAGAAATGCAAAATAATTCTTGGCTGTGCACAGGCAAACTCTGTCTCACAGGTTCAACTCACTTCCCTCATGTACTGTGGAAGAAGCTAATTTTGCCTCAATTTACACATTCATTTCAATATTCCTGATCTATAAATGTGTTTGTTCTTTGGATTCACCTTTGAGTTGGTTGTAATGTCTCATCAGCTTTCTTATTAATGAGTTAAATAAGATCTTTTATTCATGTTCATCTTTATATTTCTGGGCTGGTCATGATTTTACTTTTTTTGAAAATTATCTTTTAACAGCAGTGACAAATGTATCTCAGGCTAAAATAAGAAAGAGGAAGAGAAGCAGGATGAGAAAAGAGAGGAGAAGAAGAAGGAGAAAGAAAAAGAGTATGAGGAAGAAGGAGAAGAAAAAGAAGACAAAGACAAGTTGTTAGTTTCACTTCTCTCATGTTACCCAGGAGATTGCTGGCTTTGGGTACAGCTACGTGGCTGTGCTCACCTGATGCTCTTGGAAGTATGTCTCCTGTTTTAACTTTCTCCCACGTGGGCACTACTCTTAGGCAAGCTTTCTCTGCAATAAGGAAGGTGTTTTTCAGCATCACTATGCTACTTGATTCTCACGATGTGTGATTCCAAACACAGACACTCTCTGTCCCAATGTCATTTTTAATTCCATAATTTATTGAAACAAATATCTATTTGCTATTTATAACATGACTTAATACTATATCTGGAATTCGGAATGCATCAGTAAATACTATAAAGACCTTCATCCTCACAGAGCTTACATTCTGTTGGGGGAGACAGAGCCCTAATAACCAAAATAAATGTTATAATAAATATATTAAAAGATGATAAGTTCTATGTTCAGAGAAAAAGTAAAGTAGGGGATCAAGAATGCTAGGAGGTAGGCGCCAGGTTGTAGTATTAATTAGGGGTCAGATAGGCCCCATTAAAAGAGCGAGATATCAACAAAAGTTCAAAGGAGATGAGGATGTGAGCAATGAAAATAACTCAGTGGGAGAGCGTTCCAAAATGTAGAATAGTTAGTGCAAAGGGCCCACTGCAGGTGAACGGCTAGCATTTTCCAAGAACCAGAAGAAGGCGGGCATGGCTGGAGAAGAGTGAAAAAGAGGGAGAGTGAAAGGAGA
Source organism: Mesoplodon mirus (assembly GCF_964341445.2). Lineage (NCBI taxonomy): Eukaryota > Metazoa > Chordata > Mammalia > Artiodactyla > Ziphiidae > Mesoplodon > Mesoplodon mirus. The sequence goes on from NC_138980.1 coordinate 28,049,708, forward strand.
TGACTGAGAGGGACAGACATGTGGGATCTCACAGGCCATTTTAAGGACTTTGGCCCTGCTTTATATCAAGTGAGAATATATTCAGTGTCACAAGCAGAAGGATGGCATCATCTGACTTACATATAAAAAAAAAAATCTGTCTGGCTGTGTATTGGGAATTGATTTAAGTGAGCAAACACAGAAGCCAGGTCAGAGGCTATTGCAGTAATCCAGGTAAGAATTAGTGATGGCTCTACCCACAGTGATAGCAGTTGAAATGTAGTAGTGGTTAAAAGTTGTCAGATTATGAATACATTTTGAAAATAGAGTGAAATGGATTTGTGTGTGTGTGTGTGGTATGAGAGAAACAAGGAATCAAATATGATTTCACAACTTTCTCTCTAGACAAGTAGAGGAAAGAATTACCATCAACTGAAATGGGAAAGGCTGTGAGAATTCTAAATATTAGAAGATGGTCAGGAATTTCATTCTGCACATGATGAATATGCATTGTCTTAGACAACTGGATGGAGAAATCAAGTAGGCAGTTGGATACATGAGTCTGGGGTTTAAAACAGAAGTCTGGGCTGGAGATATAATGTATGCATCATTCACATATAGATCTTATCTGAAGACTGGGTAAGACTGGGCAAGAGAGGTTAAGAAAAAGAAGAATTAAAAATGATGACAAAAATTGAAGTAGGAGGAACTCCAAGAGAGTGTGGTATACTGAAAATCAAATGGAGAAAGTGTATCAAGAAGGAGGGACACTGCTGTATTTAAAATAAAATGCCTTTTCATGAAAAAAGAAAAAAGAATAAGGAGGGAGTGATCAGCTGGATCAAAGGCCCCTGAGAGTTCCAGTTAGGATTAACATTTGGCTATTGGACTTGGCAGATAAAAGGCGATAGTGGCAGGACTGAGGACAATTTTGTTGGAGTAGTGTATGCTAAAGACATATTCAGTCACATTTAATAGATAATGTAGAGAACAGGAAAAGGGGACTGCATAGCAGTAACTTGAGACAGTCCTTGAGTGTTCCTGTAAAAGTAGCTGGTGGTAGATAAGAGATGAAGAAAAAGGCTGTGATTTTTTTTATGGCGGAAATAACTTTATGTGTATACTGTAATGGTGATTTCCAGCAGAGTACGAAAAATAGGATGATGCAGGAGCTAGAAGGGAGACTTGCTGGAGCTATTTCTTTGAGAAGGTGTGAGGGGGCTGAAGCTAGTGTACACAGGGAGGGATTGGTTTATGTAGATATAATGTTATTCATTTCCAGAACCAAGTAGGAAAGCAGAGTGTGTTGTGAGTGCAGAGGCTTTGTAGGAGGTTAGCTGTGGGTAGCAGTCATTATCATCTGAATGCTTGAATTCTCTCACGGAATTGGGAAGGAAACAAGCTTCTTCTTGAGAGTGTGGATGAGGGAGGAGGTGTTGAGGCTGGAGAAAAGAACCGGGAAACAGTCCTGAGTGGGAAAATTAAGAGACTCGGGATGCATTTTGTGATGCCTGGCCGAGACTAGTCGTGAGGGTTGTGTGTTTTCCTCTAGCTCTGGTTGGCTGCACAGGGACAGGTAGAGAGCAGCTGAAGAGTTGAATTTCACTAGGGTTTTATCTTTGTTAAATGAGTTTAAAATTCCCAGGACACATGGGATAGGTTTTACTTGTCTAAAACATGTAAAGTTAAGGGAATTTTAAAACGCTTCAGTACCATATCAGGGAACAAAAAGTGTCTTATTCCTAAAGGTTTATTTATCCAGGGATTTTTAAGGCTCCCACATATCTGGCAAGAATTCAACAGCATATTAGTTGTGAATTTGAGCTTTAAAAGTTCTTGTATTGGCCAACTTACTGAAAGTTATTTACAAGGGGGAAAAAAACCTATACTGAAGCAGTTCATTCTACTACAACAAATAATTCAACATTCTATTGTTGTATCAGCATAAAATGTAGTTATATAAACAGCTATCATTTTCCTTTATTGTTAGAATGGACTATGTTTTATTTCCCAACTAAGGTGACTGCTTATTTGAGGCAGATACTGTGGTTTTATTCTTTGTATTCCTTACTGAATTTAGCATATGACAAAGCACATAGAAAATTCTAAAAACAAAACAAAACAAAACTATTTATTGATTGAAATTATCAACTCTATTGTTTTAGGAAGATAAAGTCTCCAGTGCAGTTCATGCAACATTATCCAAAGATTCAAATTTATGCTGCAGAATTTAAATCATCTTTAAAGCATATTCTTCCATTGGAGTCATTTCTGAGTATTAGTTAAACAAAAGAGTTTAAGTTCGGTTACTAGCTGGATTCCAAAATTTAAATATAATTCAAATAATTTTTCACACATACAAAATATTTAGTTTACAAATAAAATATATTATCAGGCCAGGGCCATGTCTACTATGGTCCTAAACACACACACACACACACACACAAAACATTAAGGTAGGTTTTAGGACTGAAATATAAACCTTGAAAAATAGTGTTTATAATGGAAATGCTGACAGACCCATAGCAATAGCAGTGCTAGCAGGCGCTGATATAATAGAACCTCATGAGCCAAGTTACCTCTTCATTCATGTCTGTTGCTAAGTGTCCAGTTACTGTAAATGCTTTAGATTTTGCGTAATTTATGTAAATTATTAAACACCTGTTCTCTTCCCAGAAAACAAAGATATGGAAGAGTCTCCTTAGTTTAGTTGATTCCTGGCTTGAGTTCTGTCATTGTTTCCCCAGCAACTACAAGGAAGTTGTAGTTCTCTAATGGTCAAATACTGTTGGAAAGACATAGATGTTAAGAATTGATCTTTCAGACACATATATCTGTATGGTTTTATGTGTGGTTGGGTGAACATGTAAATGAATAAATGAAAATACCATTGTTTCTCTTGAATGCATTTAGAAAAGAATGTGTGCACTATCAACAATACTTAATTGCAAATCACTTTTACTTTTTTTTCTCCCTATACTGACTTCTACCTTTAGGCTCACCCTTAAATTTAAAAAATAGGTCATATCTTCTTTAATAAGGAAATCCATATTATTTTCTGAATGCCCAACACAAGTGATTTTCTTCAAGGATTTCTAAACATCTAGTTCAAGAGGATTACACGTAAGTGTAGAGAAAATTCATTGTGGGCACTTGATGCTTATTAGAGAAGCATGTCTTTGTGAAAAATCACTAATCTTTATTCTTACTCTCCTTGTTTAAATACAAAACTTCCTGAAATAAAATATTATTAAAATTACCCTAGATAGTGCTTTAAATTATCTCTCCACTAAGCAAAAATCCAGTATAACCTAAATTTATTTAGTTATGCTGCACCAATTTGAGATATATTATTTGTAAAATCTCCCCGTGAAATTATTTTCTTTGATACAGCTGATTTTGAAGTTATTTTCCTTAGAAAGGCATTTTAAAAATTACTTGTAAAACATAAAAGTGGTGAATCAGTTGCTCTACCTCTGAAGGTCAGTACATCTTTGACTACCAGACAAATCTAGGTTAACCATCAAAGAAAGTCGTGAGCCAGGAAGCAGTAAGTAGAGAAAGAGCCACAAAAAAAGTGTTTAAAAGTTCCCTCTACCTGACATTTTTCTATTATTTACAAACCTTACCCATAATTGTTTAAAATTTTCAGTGTTTGAAATAGAGATATGTATATATAATTAATAGGTAATTAATCCTGAATTAGGATTGAATGCATTTCAGCTACAAATATAGTAAACCCTTTCTTGGACATAACAAGAATTTGAACTCAGAATGACTTTTAGTCAACCTAAAAAGAGAGAAAAAAAAGAGGCATAGTGACAATGCACATAATAACACATTTAAAGCAGACAAGTTTAAAGTATTCACTAGTCTTTTAACTTAGAACAAACTTAATATGAGCCCACAGTGTAAGGTGGGTAATCAGTGAAATAATATACCTAGTATACGGTAAGTAGGCTGTGTATCAGTCATTTTTTCACTGACTAACAAACATCACACAATTTCAGTAGCATTCAATAACAAACATTTATTTCTTCCTCACATGCTTGTAGCATAGCTGGGTTTGGCCAATCTTTGCTCTGGGCTTGATTTCAAGCTGTGGGATGAGTCCAAATCTTTACTCTATGTCTCTCATCACCTTGAATCATAGGTACCAAAGTAGAAACTCTTCACTGTCAAAAGCAGGAGCACAAGCCCACCTCCATAAGCATATACCAAGCCCCCGCTCATATGTTGTCTGCTGATATCGCACTGTAAAACAAGTCACATAGCCAAGCCCAACATCAGTGGGATAGGATATATGTTCCTATCATGGAAATGAAGAGGAACAGAGTGAATATTTGCTGAACAAAATTTTAATCTACCATAGGAAACTGTTATTATTATTTTAAATGCAGCTATAAACTGAGGCTACATTAATAGATGTCTAATTCCTGGTTCCAAGGGAGCATATATAGTCAGGTAGCAAAAAGAAAAATTTACCTAGTCTAATGTAATTGACCCCACCCCTGCTCACCAACACCATATGTGTTTATGAGTGAGTGTGTGTGTGTGTGTGTGTGTGTGTAAAGAGAGAAAGATTTTTTTTTCAGAAATAATTTCTAGGTTTCATTGTTATTGTTCAGAATGCTTGCTCAGTCTGTGGCGTACCCCATGTATTTTTGAATGCTGCCACTCAGGGATGGTCCTTCTACATCAAGTTTATCCAATATGACCTCATATAATGCCCAAATCCCACCTTCCCACCCATCACATTTGATTGACCAAGGCATAATACCTCCATCAATTTGGGCTAACCAAATAATCTTTCCTGTACATTTATAATTAAATGTAAAATTCATTGTTCAGCTTACATCAGTCATCTGATGGAAGGACATGGTACACACTAGGGCTAGCCATGTATTACAAAGTTTGCTTCAAAAAAAGAGGTGAAGCAGACAGCAAAGAAACTTTGAAGAGAGAAGAGACCTGACTTTGTTCCTGGAGTTTTTTTGTTCCTAGTTCTGTCTCTTATGAAGACTATCCCTTCTTGTGCTCTATGAGATAACCTAGTTCCCTTCCTATGCATGGATCTTATTGTGGACAAGCTAAAGTAATATTCTGTTTCTTACATCAAAAATAACTTTGGTTCAAAGTAAAAATTCTTCTTGTGTTTATGTTTGAGTTCAGTATATCAAAGCTTACCAATGAAGAACAATAAAATGATCTCTGAAGTATTGCCAGTTCATTGTCATTTATAGTATACTTACATTTATGTGCCCTAGCATTTATAGCATCTCATTTTATTCTGAACAAAGCAAAACTGAATGAAACTAAACTAAATTCAACTCTGTGAAGTAGGTAGGGTATATACAGGATTATCTATATTTAACTTACAGTAAAAAAATTAATGAATTCTATAAAAATGTATCTGGAAAATTTTAATAAATGTATATAGTTAATGAATTTTAGAGAGCATGTCTATTCCCCTTATTTACCAGAACCCCTAAAAATACCAAAAATTCAGGATGAGCTCACTTACTAGTGCCTAGCATTTGTGGTTTAATTAACAAAAATATTATGTAACACATTTCCTTAATATGCATAGCCCAGAGCTCCCTCAGTTTCCCTAATCTTTGGGGAAAAAGGAAAGATTTGATGTTGTCGTTTCCTGTTGCTTTTTCACTAATGTTGTTGTTCTATTCTAGATCTAGCTTTGCAGTGAGCTGTCGTTTGCTACTCTCCATGACCAGCAGAAACTCATGTCATGGTCCACATGACAGGGTGCTATCCCACTGGCCTGATTTGGGAAGGATATAGAGTACAATGTACTGTCCTTTTAGTTTCCCCAAGGCCACCATACAAGATTTTGATGTGCATGTGCATTTATTTACTGAAGGCTAAGATAATTTCAAAAGGGAGTTTCCATATAAGCTGGAAAATCTTGAAATTCTACCAAAAATTCATAAAATCTTGACTTTTTGTGAGTCTAAATATGGAAGGAGTCTAAATACTGAGGACTTCCATAAAAAAGGAAGCCTTCCATGGACACCTCCTCTAATCTTCACTTTCTTCACCTTTTTATGTGCATGTACCTTCTCAAAGAACCTCTTGCTTCAGATCTTTCCCTCCAAACCTCACTCTTATTCATCACCATTATTATATTTTTACATAGCAGAGTGTTAACAGCATAGACTCAGGCTCCTAACTGCTTACCTGAATTTCCTGGCTTTACCACTCTGAGTCCATTGGCAAGTTAATTTAACCTCTCTATGCTCACATTTCTTTATCTTTGAAATGAGTATAGTAATAGTACCTCTATCATTAGATGGTTGTGAAGATTAAACAGACTGTTATATACAAATGCCTGAAGAGTGTCTGTCATGAAATAAGCACAATGTTTGTTATTATTTTTAGTAGTAGTAATAGTAGTACCCACATACATTATGCCATGTCAATGTCCTGTAGGCTCAAGTTTGCTCAAATGATAATGATATCCATCACTACCCAATGCTGAAGTTTGACTATGGACATCAGCCCCATGGATGAAGGAACTAAGGCTTACAATTAGCATTTCCTGATTAAAATTCTCACCAGTGCAACTCTGGTCTTCTACTTGCTTTAACAAATGGGACTATTAAAGTAAGCACATCTGCCAGGATAGATATTAACTTACCTTCCAACTACATTCTAAATCTATACTGAGAAAAGGACAACATTTTTTTTTTCCACTTGGTAAGAGGCCTGTCTGCTCTTCAAGTCAATGGCTCCCAATTAGTGAGTGGAGAAGCACTTGAATCCTGCCCCACCCCAATGGGCCTACATGAATCATAAAAGAGATATGTTAGCTTTTAGTGTGCGCTCTACTGCGTAATATAGAAGGGCAGGGAATTCAATACTTTATACCCAATTGTCCTCACTGATGGAAAAAGTATGGAAGGATTATCAATCACTCCTACCAATTCTAGAAAATACATAAACAATGAGAAATCTCAGATATTTGAAACTTCCAGGGCTACTTTGCCTTTTTACTACTAGTCATGTAAGTCCTGTCAATAAATTTTACACTTGAATGAGGTCACCTGCAAACTTCCAATCTAGTTTAAACTAGAACCTAGTTTTCCTAAATGCTGTCTGTTCAGAATTATTTACAAGATTTTTTTATATCCTTAAAATAAGTGCTTTAGTTCATTATTAAGAACACAAAAACATTGCGTTCAATTTGTCTAATTGTCTAAGGCCAATTTTAATTTTCTGCTTCGAGTATACCTATAACTTGGAACAGAGTAATATAAATGAAAAGATTTTGCCATGAATATAGGGAATTTGAGGACCTTATTTAATTCACTGTAGCCTCTTCCAGTAGAATATTTCTACAAGATGCCTAAGTTGTACTAATAGGTGTTGCTAAGAGATCAAGTAAAAATGTTTGTCTAAGTAAATTTTAAAAATTAATTGTAATTCTTTCTTCATCTCGTTTTTTCACCTCTACCACCATTAAAATTTTGAGGTTTAATTTAATTTTGCTCAAGCAAATTGCAATAGAAATGATTCAGCCACCCAAGGAATACATTCTTGGGAACTGAAGCTCACAATTTTTGTTCTGAGATGTAAATATGCCTTAGAAGGATGCTTTAGAATCTCCTCTAGTTTGCCAGGTGTTCCAACTCAGGTATACCCTTGACTAGCATGTCATCTAAACACACGGCCAAATAGGGCTCTTCTATTAGTAGCTCTCCATGGTGCTCTGCAACATAATACAAGTGGTTGAATAGAAAAAGAAAATAGACTATACTCACATGATTTTCATCTATAATAATAGTGGTATATTTTGTCAGACCATATTCTCAGTAATACCAGCAGATAGCACACAAAGCTTATGTTAAGTAGAGGAACTATTTCCTCCTGATAATTTGCCAAATGTAGTAAATTTCACTGAGCATATATCCAGCCTGGTTGTTTTCTTTGCAGACCATAAATCCTTTATGTCCTGATGCTTCTAATAGATTTAAATATCAAAACTATGATAGTCAGGAAGTTACATAATTTTTAAAAAAATGTCTTGGTTGTTGAGGCTATCTGGTTTCATACTATATTTATCTACAAGAGCTGAATCTTATGTCTGTAATTGTCCCAAAATCTGACTTCTAGTACTAATTCCCCTGCAGACTAATTGCAGAACTTGTGCAAGCCACTTACTATCCCCTTTCTTTCAATTATATCATCCCTCAAATGGGGATTATACAATTTATCATTTCTAGTGTGTTCCAAAGGGCAATGCCTATCTGTGGACAAACTTAAGCATATTAAATATTAATGATTATGTCATTATCTATACAGAGTTTGCTCTTGTGATTTTTGGGTTTTGATTTGTCCATAACTTGTAGGATGAAAGAGACACTAAGTATCACTAAATATGTTTCACCTGGTAACCACTGATAATGATGCTCTCTAAACATTCCTAAACTGTATGGAACTTTGTGTGCAAGATAAAATTTTCTCAAGTCATTTTCCTTAACTCTTGCTTCTCTTTACTTTTCCCAGCAGTACAGGTGGTGCTAAAATGTTACTGCTTCCTAAACTTAGTTCTATATTTTTCCACAGATTTTACACAGATTCATTTATAAATGAACTGGGTTACTTTTGTTTGTTGTTTTACTCATGATATGTCATTTATGTGTTTTCTTTATTCTAGATTTTTCTTTCTGTTGATATTATTGCAGTTTTGAATTTTAATAAATAATTACTACTCAAGTAACATTAGAGAAACAATAAGCTAATTCTCATAACCTCATTGATACTATGCCATAGGTAAATTACCGTTCAATAGTTTCAACATTCATAATTTGATAATTGTAAGCACATATAAACTTAAAACTAACTCTTAAGTCAAACATGCTAAACAAACAAGTTTGCAGGGCCCCAAGGCTTATATAAAGTAGGGCAAGGGTCAAAGGAAAGGAAAAAACAAAAAACAAAAATGAAAAAAAAATGCCATCTCCTACTGGCCCAAACATCTGTCTAAAGAAAATAATTTAGGGGCATCAAAGAGAAGATAAAGACTTTATTCAGTTAATGTGCATGAGGGAACACATGAAGACTAGGTAACTCTCCAAGTTGAAGTAAAAGTGGAGTTTTATAGGGTCTGGGGAAGAGAGCAGTACGTGTCCTTGTGGCTTGGCTCAGGTTACACTTTTTGTCTTCAACTACTCCAAAAATTGTGGTTACAGCAGCTGGAGATAATTCTGTTTTTTCCTGCCCCTTTCTTAGTAACACTGGTACAATTCCATCCCAATAACTGCCAGCATACTTCTTTTGAGAGCCATCCTTTGTAAGCCTTGTGTTTTGTTGGGTGGTCAATCTTCAGGAGACAGAAGTAGCAAAAACTAAAAAAGGGGGAGAGGGGGAGGACAGAGGGCAGAGTAGGAAGGGGAAAAATGGAAGAAAGTAAGGGTAGAAGGTGAGGGAAATGGGGAACTCTATCATGTCTAATTTAATCCTTTTACACATCTTTCCTAAAATTCTGAATTTCTTTCTCATCATATAAATATCACTTGGGGTCTGAAAAAACATGTCAGGACTCAGTGAAAGGCTATGCAATTTATAAATTCTTTGAATCTTTCTCCACAATTGAATTTTATAGCCCCTTTCAATTACTTTATTTATTTTTTTAAAGAAGTTTTTTTTTGATGTGGACCATTTTTAGAGTCTTTATTGAATTTGTTACCATATTGCTTCTGTTTTATGTTTTGGTTTTTGGCTGAGAGGCATGCAAGAACTTAGCTCCCTGACAGGGATCGAACCCACACCACCCGCATTAGAAGGCGAAGCCCTAACCACTGGACTGCCAGGGAGGTCCCAGCCCCTTTCATTTGTACTCTGTAACCCCGATATCAATAATGTCATTTATTCACAATAATCATTTGCATAACTAAAGTTTTTATGCTCAGACATTTATACAAAAGAGAAAACACCCAGTTCTGGATATTTATTAGAGGGAAGTTACTATATGGTAAAGCTAGCAACTCAATTACTGAAAAACATTTCATCCCAAAAAGGATTATAGAGACAATTCTTCCTTTTCTGTTTCTGGTACATTTCAGTAGTTTGAATGGATTAGAACTCACATATGGTTTCAATAAATCTAAATTATAGAACATTATGGAATGGATTCATTAATGACTTTGGAATGAACTACTTACAGTTTGAAAGTTTACAAGGGTCTTGGTGGTGTTTAGCTTTACTCTCTGGAGCTCAAAGGACAATTATTATCTGCATTGAAACACAATGTTTTAATTTGCAATCTTCTTCTACCACTATCTCTATTTTGGTCCAACTCTCTTTGAAAGAATGAAAGGTCCTTGGCATCGATTCCTACCTTTCTGTTATATGGCCAATACATACTGACCCTATTCCTTCCAGAACATTTTTTTCTCTTGTCTTCTCTCAAAATGTTACCTTGCAATTCATTACTGACACCTCAATTTTTCAAGTCCAAAATATGACAAAAACATTTGGACACTTTATTGGTGTTTACCCAATTAAATATGCCTTTACTTGATTTCCTTATTATAAAATGTAATGTTTTTCTGAATATTACATTAATTGTGCTGAAGCGTGTTAATCGGTTAACTGTAAAAATGATCTCAACTCTATTCTTGTTTAGAATAACTAGACTTTGAACCAGAACCTCTCTGGAGTTCTTGCTGTTTCAGAAAATGTATGAAAAAGATAGCAATTTAGCACCATGCGTATTATAATTAGCTTAATCGTTGTCAGCATATAGCTATAAACCAAATACCAATTAGTCCTAGTTGTATATCCATGGGCTTTTCTGGTTGTCTTTGAGTTAACGTTCCTTATTTGTGCAACTTAACAGCTCCCCCAGTGTGCAAGGGAAAATGTTTTTTTAATACATTTTTATATGTGCAAATTAACTGCATATTTAGCTTCATTATGCAAATAAGCTGCACTGATAAGTTCTTATTAGCAAAAGACAGGTTTTGTAATGCTTAAAATTCAACAAATGTAAGAAAGCAATCTGTGATATGCTTCAACAGTCCACGAATGGTGGTTAGGTCTTATTAGAGATTTAGTTACTGTTTGACAATCATTTAATCCCTACAGCTTCCTGTATTTAACAAAGCCTATTTTCCGAATTGCAGAAAGTATATATATCAGAAGGAGCCATGTTCACATATTACGATAGTCACGGAGAAAAAACAGAACATATTTATGCTGAGAGAAGTACAATATCCTGAAAAAGATTTAAACATATATTGAGAAAGACATCCTTAAGCAGAGCAAGTCACATACTTACAGAGACCCACAAAGATTCAGAAAAATATATTCAGAAAAAAAGAAACATACTTGGATCCAAAAAATGGATCGGAATGCCCTACAGAAGTGTAATAAATGTTCACCCAAATCTGTTTTCTCATGTTCGGGAACACAGTTAGATGATGTTTTCCAGCCTTGTTTGCAGATGTGGTCATGTGACAATTCTAGATGATGGAAAGCAAGAAGGTAATGAATTCCACTGCCATGCTTTTCCCATAATGACATCTTACGTGCTTTCTGCCCTGGCTGAATTGGGTGGACATAAGCTCTGTGGTGACCATGGTAGCTCTGTGTTAAAAATGGCAGAGATGTTGTTAACTCAGATCCTTGATGTGGAAGTGAGTCCTTCCTTGAGGTCCATTATCCACCACTTTGTCATCTACCTTGGACAATTGGAAAGATATGAACATCCTGGAATGTTAAATGAAAAAAATATGGTATTTGAGTCATTATACATCTTGATCTATTACTTTGGCCTAGCATGCTTAATACAGTGAAAGATATAAACATAAAGGACACCTTCCAGTTTTTTATCAACTTTGAATTTTTCCTTCAAGGACTGTCAGAGTTTGTTTAGTTGAAAAAAATGCTTTGATGTACTAGACTTCAGTTACCATGAAGTCTTGTCTTATAGGCCAAATATCAGGGCTTAATGAAAGGGATAGGAGAGTGTAATTTAAGTAGCAAAGGACTAGAAATTAAAAGGTATTATTTATATTCATGACACTATTACTTCTAGCTGGTGATATAAACAAGTGAATTTTCCTTACTGGAACTCCTTTTTCCAGATCTGAAAGATGTGAGCGCTTAGATTAAATGACCACTCAAATTCCACCATACCATAATTAGCATTCTGTGATTCTCTAATTCAAAAGGGCTCAAGGTATTACAGAGGTTCTTCTCTGTAAAACAGAGACTAAAATTAAAGTAGGTGAAAAATTATACCATGTGCTTTGTTTTCCTTCTATTTTTTTCTGGGATTTTTGGTACTTGAGCTCTAGCCCTGATATAATCCTGAGCTAGTACCTATCAACTGTCTCATTTATTACGACTCAAAATGATAAAGTCATATAGACAATTTCTAAAATTATTTCAAAATCTAACATATCATGGCACTGGGAGATAGAAAGTGTTACTCTCCAAGAATAATGTGTTTATTGGAAGGTTTGTTAATCATACCATGCTTCTGTGAACAAAAGAAAAATTTACACACTATTGGGATTTTGAAACAGGATCTGTGTGATAATGAGCAAGTTGTTGAACCTCTCAAAACTTTATTGTCCTCAACTGTAAATGGGGGTTAACATGGGCCTCCCACTGTTGTTATGAGGATTAAATGAGGTTAGAAATGTGGATGTTCCTAGTTTAGCCCTTGCCATGTAGCAAACTTTCTGCATGTCTGTTGGCTTATTCCCTCGTTTTTTGCACAGTGTAGAAAAAGTATGCTGCACAGTAGGCCTAACTCTGACCCAAACACATTCAGGCCACTGTGAAATATTCAGGATGGTTTATGGCTTAAATATTGGCAGAACATGCAGGTTGTGCAAAAAGACAAATGGAGATGTGACATTGTAAATTAACAGTAATCATTGGTGAATATTTTCTTAGAGTTGTATCATTTGTGCTTATAGATAGAATGAAAATAATTTCTCATATTGTTATTTTTTTAATATTAAGCAACTGTTTGCCTTCACTTGATCTTAGCCAAAAGGCCAAGAAGCGATACTGTATGCTTTCAAAGTAGTAAAGGTAATTCACATTTCCTGATCATATACTAAATGCCAGAGGTGCTTCTTCTTTGTTATAGAATTTAATCCTTATGATCAAACTTTCAACGTAGGTGCCCCCCCCTTTATTATCTAGGTGAAAAAAGAGGGATCAAAGAGACTAAGTCATTTGCTTGAATCATCTATTGAACTCAATGTAGAAAGGAAACCCACGTACAGATTCAAATCCAAGTTTGGTTCCAAAGCCCATTTTCTTTTTACTATATCATTTTAACTTTCAACAATGAAGTCTACACCACCTCCCAATTATCCTGCTTTAATCTGTCAACTCTTACTGTACTCATCATTCCTGTCAAGAGAGTTAATGTATTAAAGCTCAAAAACACAAATTGTAGGGTAGAGATGTAGGGGAAGCATAGCATCTCAAAGGCTTACTAATCCTCTCTAAATGTTGCTTTGCTTTGTGAAGGGCACATTTGTCCCAAAGTATTTAAACATATATATTTATGGACAGAAAGTGAGGAGGCAGCAGGAGCATTCTGATATGTGGTCATGTCAAATACAACTTGGTTAGAAAAGAGAAGAAAACAAGAGAAACTTTGTTGTGACAAACACATGATGTGCATGATGTCATTTGGTTGTTGGCAAAAAATCTATAAATGACATCTGTTTATCTATTTGTGAACCAGACACAGCCAAATTTTGTACAATGTCTCTCTGTACAGTCTCCTGAAGGAAGGTCCCTTGTAAGTGACAATGTGTCAAAAGTCACCAAAAATCTGTTAAAATTTAACTTCTGCTGAGAAAATAGTGTACTTGATGAGTATGTGTGGAGAATGTATTGAATCCAGATGAGACTGGTAATTCTGTCTCCATTAGCAACAAACACCCAAGAGAATGAAATGTTTAACTTAAAGAAAAGATTGTGATCAGAATGGCGATTTCCTCGAGAGAGGACAAAACGCAGACAACTACACCACCTGGGTATGTTTCAAAATTTTAGTTCCCACCATCCTCCTGAATCATTATATGTGCACAAATCAATGACCTCAGAAAATGTTTTACTGTTGCGTCTGGAAAGAATTTCTTCATTTTTTTTAACTGTGTTCTTTCAAGGATTGTTATTTATAAAACATGTAAGAATTGTCATCAACCCCCCTACAAATTAACTTTTATCTTTATTTGTTGGTTTTTTTTTAGTTTATCATAGGTAACTTCTGAAATACTCTTGTATCTCTGGCTCACCTCAGCAGAGTTTCTATATATGCACAATTTGTATGCCAGTGGACTCTATTCATAAAGAAGGAAAATTTCCCGTGTCCATTGTATGCCTCTGTTGGAAGACTCAGTGGAATTGAGAGGACTCAACTCAGTGGAAGAGTCAACCCAGTAAAATCTGTGGGTAAGTATTATAACTGAAATGATTGGTTGCATATACACTGATCTCAAAGCATTGAGGTTTTTTGACTTACAACTTGCTGAAAGACAGAAATTAAACAGAACAGTAAACAATTCTATGAGATAAATATATGCTAATTCTTTCAGATATCATTTGCTGTGGAAAAAAAAAAAACCCTCATGACAAAGCAACAATTTTATTTGCTAACAATTGCACAAGTCAGCAATTTGGGCTGGGCTCAACTGAAAAATTCTTCTGTTGGTGTCACCTGAGATCACTCATGTAGCTGCCATGATCTGGCAGCTCAATTGGAATTGAATGAACTAAGATCCCCTCACTCACATGTCTAGTGGTTGGTGCTGGCTACAGCCTGGAGCTGTAGGCACAATAGGGCCATTTGTTTTCTCCTATTCCAATAAACATGTCCAGGCTTCTTCACAGGGCAGTCTCAAAAGAGCCAAAGCAGGACAAACCCCAAAGTGCAAGTGTTTTAAACTTTGCTTTCTTTACATTTGTAAATATTGTATTAGCCAAAATTTACCTGCTAAATCCTGTTCCTTGATGGAGGTTCAGGAATGTCATATTGCAAAGGGACTTGTGTGCAGTAACAATTTGTCCTCTAGTCACAGATTATTCATATTCCTCCTGCATGCAAAATATTTTCATCCCCCATCAAAAGAGTGACACCAAAGTGTTCTCTATTCCTGCAAATACTAATTTCTACTCATCTTCTCATTCCTTTCTATTGTTTCCACCTATGCCACCAACATTTCTTTTCATATCTTAGAGTGCTTTGTGTTCCTGTCTTCTGTATATGGTCTCACCTTCCACCAGAGGAGGTAGTAGAGATTAGTGGGCAGTTGATTCAAGAGAAAAAATAGGTTATCATCTATTTGAATTATTTATATCATCTGATTTATTTGGAGAAGATAAAATAGACTCCCTCCTCTTTGTTTTTCTCCTACAACTGCTTTCCTACTACATCTTCTTTCTTACCCCCTGGATGAATCTTGGGTAAATCTCCTAGCTTTCAGGTATTGGATGAGCAGCAATTTTAGATATCAGAAGTCTAATCAGATTGAATCAGAGTTTTTCTTTCACATCTAGTTTAAAGCTTTTCCTTTTCCCTGAGTTTAGACCTGGATCTCAGATTCCATATATCAGCATTGGATAAGGGGCAAAGGGTGAATTCCTGCATCCTCCAAGGATGGAAAGGAAGATGGGGAAACTGAAAGTGAGGGAAATGGCAAGATCTTTTTGACTGGTGCTGCTGTGATCTGAGTTTGCTCCCAAATGTGTGGCAGGTACTAAAATATCAGTTACTTCTCTGACAAGGCAGCCTTGTAGATTATTCTACTTCTGGGAGAACTTAGCTCAGCAATTCTCCAACAGAACCAATTCGTATTCAGCTGACTTCTACAGACCAAGCCCTTAATTTCTGCTCCTATGATAGTAACCCCTTTTTTTCTAGGATGAGTCCACTTTGTAGCTCTACTCTTGAATGTGGTCCTCTCAAGAAGGCTAGGCTTGATTGCTTTCTGAACTGACCATTCTGACCCATAGGAACCCTGACCCACGAAATCCTGGGGCCCACTGTCTTCAGAGGCAATGTCAGACAGGGCTTTTCCTTTAACCTGTTAAAGAAAGAGTCAAGGACTGTCCCTATAGACCCCTAACTTAGACAAAGATCAGCTTTTGCAAGATCTCCTTCACCATGCTTTCCTCTGATAGCAGCATGAGAAGGGACCATGAGTTTCTGAAGCAGAAAAAGCATCCCACTGGAGTAAATGTCAATATTCCTTTCTGGTAAGCAGTTTACTGTCTTCCAAGTGGTTCGTAGCTTTCTCCCTGGTTTGATTTGTGTAGGAACACCTCCATTCCCACCTGCAAAGAGAGGGGAAGGGAAATGCCTCAGTGCTTTAAATGGGAAAAGCATATTGAACAGCCTATTACTTAAATATTTATTTATTTAACATTTTCCCCCTCTACACACTTAAGGTCAATTTCTAACTTAGCAGGCCTCTGAAGTATCTATCTCTACTGTTCTTTATTTATCATTTGTCTATTCTGTGTGGATTTACATATTTGTTTGTGCAGGATGATGGTACCAGGAGACATTCATCTTAGCCTAATCAGAAAAACAGAAGACTCTTCTTTTCACTCTGCTGTATTTTGTGATTGGTGCTGCCAGCATTCATCTCCACAAGACTCAATTTTCCATTTCTTCATTAACCAAAGTCCTGTGCTTCCAAACACTGTTTGTTATGATTTTTTAGCATTACTGCCTCAAGAGTGCTTTTCTTCTAAGACCACCAAGTTGGGACAACCAGGCCTCCTCAGGGAGCCCCCTCATCCTGAACAAGCCCCACTTGGAACAGGATAACGGGTTGGTGATCTCAATTTTTACACAGTCTTTCCGGCCTTGTTTTGCACCTTGGCTACCTGAACCCTTAGCCATCCAGCCAGCCTGGTGTCTTACTGCTGTCATATTTCTCTGCACTACTACCAACTAGGGGTCATGATTTTTCACATCTTTCTTGACTCTTGCCAGCTGTCGTCTGAAATATTCTGGGAATCCTTATTTATCCTGCTCTCAAGAAGTCTAACTTCAGGTAGAAATGGATAGGATTTAGGCTTCAATTGTTATTTTAGGACAGCACATTGATTATCCAGTTTTGTTTTGTTCTGTTTTTCCTTTACAGATTTTTTCCTTCCCCAACAACGATAAGGCAAGGGATGGAAAATTCATATTTAATACACAAAATTTCTAGCTTGCATTCAAAGAGTCACTAAAAACAAAACAAACAGATAAGATCAATTCACGTTTTTAACTTAGCAACAAATATGTGTAGATGACACTACTATCTAGGACCATACCAATAGATGAGAATGGGCTCTTAATTTTCTATTTTAAATGTCTAGTAGCAGAGGGTATTGGCTGATCCATTATAAATTCTACCACTCAATCCTTCTAAATTCTTCTAGTACGGACTCTACTGAAATTAATCAAATTTGTTCACACAAGTAGCCAGATACGACCAAAGGTATAGAAAATATCACTGCAAAGTTTGTAGAGCCAGTTGATTTTTCCACAGTCCTTTGCCTCTTCCAGGTCACTTTTTTTTTTTCCTTAGATACAATCTACTGTAAAAATGTAAGTGGAAACAGCTATTACACTCAAAATTTAAGTAAAATCTCAAGATTTATCTAAGTCCAAAGTAGCCTAAATCTATGTCTGAATGTAGAGTTGATTACATTAATAGGGGGAATAGTATTTTTGAAGTGGCTTTCTGATCCTGGGTTCCCTAGACAGAGATGGACGCTCATTTGAGTCATATACTTCCAAGGCCCTTGCATGGGCTCTAACAGTGTGTTCACATTGTTATACATAGTTTTAGAAAGTGACAAAAGTGCTATTTAACCACAATTTAATATATTTGCTATACTCTTACACTCCAATATCCTCTTAGTCATGTTTCATCTATTGCCTGGTGGCTTTGGTGTGGCACAGGCATAACTAAAGTGAGGTAGAGGTATGAATCTGTTTAGTTTGGTTTGGTGGTTTGCAGTCACTTCTGTATATAGTTCAGGGATTGCTAACTATCCACCCAGTCGCAGGAATGGCTTCAGAACACCCACTGCTGCCCCCCTGGGATTGTGACTGATAGTGCAAGGTCAGAGGTTTGGAGAGCTGTGTGAAAGTATCCTATGGCACCTGATATCAGCAGGAAGTAGCTAACAATCAATGAGTTTGCTTCTAAAACTATTTAACATTAGTTACTGAATAAGAACCTTTGGAATGCTCTGATATCTTACAGCTCATATATAAGAGAATCTTGAGGGATATTTTTTCTAAATTTGATAATAATTCTAATAATGTATTAAAATGTATTTAAAATTTAAAATCTAATAATGTATTTAAAAATAATGTATTTAAAATACAGTAATAAGGTATGAAGCTGAAATAAACTTTTCTAAAACTATCAATAATAAAACATTTCAATCAACAAAAGACTGGATTATCTGAGAAAAGATTGAATTATCTTACTATTATTTCTAAGGTAAATAATAATATAAAATGTAGTCACGTGAAGGGGTAATCAAAGAATAGGCAGCCAAATATCAGGAAAAAATGTAGTAAAATATAAAACAGAAATGATTCCAGTAGTTTATGAATAAAAATTTTCTATTTCTCTGGATTTTTTTATGTTTATGGTTAGGTTTTTAAAAATGTATAGTTTTTCACGATTTCATTTACAATTTTATGTATAATTTTTATTGTAATTATATATTTTTTAAAGAGGTCCCCACAGATTGCATAAGCTTCAGGTCCCACAAGACCTGGATCTGCCCCTGCCCATAGGGTATATAGATTAGATAGATAGATGGATAGACAAATAGATAGATAGATAGATAGATAGATAGATAGATAGATAGATAGATAATCTAGAAAAAGTAAACAGCTCTCTCTAGTTCATGTCAGCTTCTAGGAAATAATATTAGTGAAGGCAGACAATACCCAAACCATACAGGACTTTATGGGTTAAAATCAATATTTCAATGCAACCAGCTGGCACTTAGGCGCTAACTAGGAGCCAGTGCAAACACACAGATGACTCACATAAATAAAGCAAACGTCCTAATGCAGGACATGTGAAAATTAAGACAACAACATGCCACTTAAGAAAATTATCTGAAGAAGCCAATCCCTTTGTAGGGATGGAACATTCTCAGCAAAACCTTGGGACACATTAACAGGATGGCTTCCCTACCCTTTCCCGTAACTGGCTCTCTGGCGCTCTTAGTGAAGGGGAGATGGATTTAAGAGCCATTTGGATTTGGAGAGGATTTGTCTGAAGATAGATTTACAATTAGGTAAAAAATGTTTCAATCCGAATATTACACTATTTGGACAAAATAAAAATCCCATTTTAAAAAATAGGAATTCAGGTTCTGTTTTTTTTGCTTTTTAATTAAAGGCCTTTCATCATTTCTGGGTTACTGCTGGCTATGGTATTTGAATGAATTATCTCCATTGTTTCAGGTTTTTCGAATTTAACAGCCTGTTCTGAAGCAACATGCTTTGGGATTAAATCCAATTTATAAAGGTGTACCTGAGAAGGTTTTCTTTAATATTCTTGAACAAGAGAATTTCAGTCGCTAATAAGTCTTGGGCAATATTTTTATTTTTTAATAAAAAATTAATTTTCGTTTTCTTCTTTTTAAATAAACAATCTTTGAAACAGAATTCCCTAAAATCATGAACACACAGTGCAAAATTCCAAAAACTCTGAAGATAACCAAACCTATATTTGTATGCCAGCATTACCCCTTCTTAGATGAAAGACCATTGGCAAGTGGTTTCAACTCTCTGAGCCTCACTAAATTCACCTTTAAAATGAATCTTGTATGGAGCCTAAGTTCTCATCCTGTGGTGAGGGTTAAATACGATCCCAGGTGAAAACATTTTAACACTGGCCATTATAAAATAATTAAAGTCATCTTGAAGCTCCCTTTCAACTTTTTATTTTTGAAATTAATTGAAGTTAACTTGCTGCTAAAATGCTGGTCCCAAAATTCTGGGGAAAAATTCTTAAAGGAGCTAAGAAGAAAGCCTAGCACCATATTGAAAATACATCAAATAGAAATAAAGTACAATATCTGCTAACACTGATGAGTTAGTGTGGGGGAGAGGGGGGGATGTGTTTAAGAAAGAGGATGAGAACAAAGCAAGATTATTTTCAGTGTAGAGTGCCTCCTCTGTTTTATAGATGACTTTTAGTGTACTAAGCAAGAAAATCAACCATGCCTTCCATATCCTTTGTTTTGTTAGGGGGCCTTTTTAAGGTCACACTTCAGATATTCCAATAAAGAAATCAATACTGTATCCTACTCTCAAGGGCTTGAAAACAAATTGTCTGACTTAAAATATCACACACACACACACACACACACACACACACACACACATACTATCTTTATTTTTTTATTTTTTTCCTATAGTGACAGAAAGGGGATGAGGCTCAAAATTTTGCTGGTGGTGAAGGAAATGACAATTGACGAACTAGATTTTGCTTTAATTGTTCTTTTTGTCTACTATTAATAATTGTAAGTTTATCTTTCTTTTCATTGAAGGAAACAACATAAGTGAGTTATTACTATCTAATTTGTAATTTTTATTTTAAAATTTAATAATTTCTTTCATGCACCTGAACACTTTTAAGAAAATACTAGAATTCTTCAACAGTAATAATCCAAAAGTCCTAAATTTGTCTGAATCCTATATTACTGACTGATAATGGCAACATCTACATAAAAACGAGTAATTATTTCCATTGTTTGTGTGCTCAAGTGCTAGATTAACTATTTTATTATATTGTCTTCATTATTTCTTAAAATAGGCTTATGAGATATTATTTTAACACTTTAAAGATGAGGAAACTGAAACTAAGTTGAAGTAAATCTCTTGTCAGAGGAAGCTATCCAGAAATTGATCAAATTAAAACTTACATTTGAAGTGAAGTATTTCAATTTTTCAAAGATTATCTAGAAAGAACCATGCTCTGAGCCACTGTTTGACATAATGAAAACAATATTGATAGCTCATATTTTAAAACTTTCACTATGCCTAGAGTTCTATCAAATCCTTTATCTATATGGTTTTTTAAATCGGTACAAAACCCCTATGATTTCAGTGCTTTTATTATCTTCATATCTTCATAAAATCTGAATCTTGGAGCGGTTGGCAAATGTACTGAAAAGTCACTAAGTTTTGCCCATCAAACCCTAACTTATTGTATCACTCTACAAGATGCCTTCCTTATGCAGATTAGATAGGTATCGATATAGTGTAGATTGAAAGATGCCATAGTTTGCCCATAAACTGATTCACATCTAGAGCCTTTGGGTTAAGTTATTGTTTAAAGGCAAATGACAGGTGATTTACCTATTAAGTTGTTATTACCTAATCCATGACATATCTAAGGCCACCCTGGATCATCCAGAGAGGGGACTAATGAAGAAACACAGAGGGCTGTTGGTAGGGGAAAATCTTACCCTAAAAGAACAATTCAACCACAGCAAAGCAATAAAGCTGTGATTTAAGCTTTGTGACAAAATAGAGAAAGAACAAGTTTAAGGTACTAAAAAGAAGCAACCGAAAAACTTGCAAATGACTAACGTGCAGAGAGCAATATCTGTTTTAGGTGTATTAATAAATATATTGTTTCTTCAAAAGAGGTCAGTACACTTTAAAAAGCAACATATCTCAAGACTTTCTGTCACTTGCAATTTTTCAAATGGTTAACACTTTTATTATCACTTTGGCACTGTTATATCTTCCAATATGATTAAAAATTTGGAGATAAATCAAGTTTTCCAAAATTTGCATAGATTTTGCTTAGAGCCACCTATGTGCTTACTGTGATACTCTCTACTAAGTTGTTGATACTCTCTACTAAGTGTAGTAGAGATCTTTATAGATGTAAAATAGATGAGCTCCAGAAAGGCAGTCTTTAAAGTAATATTCATGCCTTAAATAAATAAATCCACATTAAGTCACAAGATATTTTTGTCCCTCAGAAATGTTCAATGGCAGAAAGGAAAGAAAGAAGTGGAAAGTTAGCCACCACAGTAGTAAGCATTGTGGTTCATCTGGGGTATATTTTGTGGACCCTTCTAAAGTGTCATAACAATTTTTTTCCCTGAGAACCCAAAACGTCTTCTTACATCATTGAGAAGCAGGCTTCTCTGTGGAGTTTGTGTGCTCATTTTACTGGTTCTGGGAGTCTCAGATGTAGAGCTCTCACTCTCCCTCCAGCTTTGACACTTTCTCCCTATTCCCAAATGAGAAACTTATGATGGGCTTGGGAATGCTATGTTCTAGAGGAACACCACTGTAGAGCCCTTAATTTATCAAACTAAACACATCAGTCTTTCTTTCTTGTTTCCTGGTTCCTGACCTCTCTTCCTGACTCCTGTCCATAGTTCCCTTTCCCCTCCCCTCCACATAAACCAAAGGAGGAAGATCTGAGGAGGAATTATGAATGGTCTTCTCTTCTCATCCCCAACCCACATTCCTGGTTCAAGTTTTCCTTTTTAAATTCTTTTCTGACAAGGTGATTTCCTTTCTTCTCTAGTGTATTCCCTGGTAGGGTCAGACCTGGTCCTTGAAAACTGATCCCTACCAGAGGATTGCAGGTCTAGAAATCGATACCTAATGGGAGGGCTATTTTCCATCCCGATGTCTTCACAGTCAAAGAATCATTTTTTGGCAGGTTTTTATTTCTTAACTTCCAAATATGTATTCAATAAGCATATATTATGTACCAGTACCTGTCATACCTTGTGCTCATTTCTAGGGATATAATGATGAATTGGATATGTGCTCTGCTCTCAAGTGTCTTTCCATTTAATATAAATATGACTGAATACATCCAGGTACACACTGGTTATAGTGATTATGTTTCCAAAGATGGTCACAACATTATCTCTCATCCTGTGTGTTCTTTTGCAGTGAGATTTTGCCATTCTTCTATAAAGATGTATAGTTGATTTCCCCTTTGTTTGAATTCAGACTTGCCCTGTGAACTGTTTTCACCAACAGTATGTGAAGAAAGTGATGCTGCATAGTGTTCAAGGCCAGACCTTAAGTGTCTCTTTGGAACACCCTTTCTCAGAAACCAGTCACCATTCTGTCAGGAAACCCGAAAGCTAAGTGCAGAGGCCCAAGTGGAGAAAACTGAAGCTTCCAGCTAACAGACCCAACTGAGCTCGCCCTCAGAAGCTCACCCCAACTGTTGACCATGTGGATGGGAGCATTTTTGGATCTTCCAGTCAGCCCAGCATCCCAGAATACACCACATGAACCAAAATAACTGTGCAGGCAACCCATAGAATTATGAAAATCATACATTATTGTGGTTTAATCCACTAAGTTTAGGGTGGTTTGTCATGAATCAATAGATAATTTAAGTAGGTGTGTAGCTTAGATTTTTCTTTGAGACTGGTCTCTTATACCATAATACATAAATAAATGAATGTGTATATATGAATAACATACTGTAATTAAGTAAACATGAATTTCATTTTAGTTCTCAAAGAAATAATACTATATACACAATAAGTTCTATTGTACTTCCATTGTGGGGAAGTATTATTTCACTTTTTATTTAAGAAGAATTGGGGAACTCTGCTATAAACCAGGCACACTTCTTGGCACTGAGGAAGAAACTAGGGACCTCACCCTTAATAAGTCTCAGTCTAGTGAAAGAGATGGACAATTGCACTTAAGAAATTAATGATGTGCTCCATTGAAGAATGTAGCTGACTCCCCTGATACCTCATCTTCACATCACTTGAGCCTACTTCTAAATTCAGCCTCATTTATGCAGAAGTTTCCACGTGAGCTCAGACTCACATTGCCTTGGCAGGGATCTGCCTTAAGCTCCTGGCCTCCATCTTTCTGCTTTTTACCTTAGGAACGTCTCCATCACAATGGAAGCCTCTGCTTGAACACTTAGGGGAGTTAATTCTCCCAGGGGCAACTCTCAACCAATGAAGGAAGGCAGGCAGTGAATAATGGAAGCCAGCTTCCATCCTTCAAATGGACAATTCTGGGAAACATTCTTCATGTTTCTCAGATATTCCAAGAGAATTAAGTACCTGGTGCTTTCTGTGGCACTCTCAATCATGCACACTTACATAAAATTTTCTTTCTTCCAGGTCCCACTCTCTTTTTCCTTCTCTCTTCAAAAACAAACTACCTGCATCAAGCTTTGTCTCAGCCTCTGCTTTTGGGTGAACTCAAAACAAAACAATGAGGGCTTCCCTGGTGGCGCAGTGGTTGAGAGTCCGCCTGCCGATGCAGGGGACACTGGTTCGTGCCCCGGTCTGGGAGGATCCCACATGCCACGGAGCGGCTGGGCCCGTGAGCCATGGCCGCTGAGCCTGAGCGTCCGGAGCCTGTGCTCCGCAACGGGAGAGGCCACAACAGTGAGAGGCCCATGTACCGCAAAAAAAAAAACAAAACAAAAAAAACAATGAGCAATGGTCTGGGAGCACAAAGGAAGGCCACTTGAGACTGGAATAAGATAAGTAAGTTGTCTTTGGACTAACATTATGTTCAGCAGAACACATGTTGATTGAATGATTGATTGATTGAGTGATTAAAGAAAGGAGCTATCATCTTTCTAATCTGAACAATAGGCATTTGATGACTTTAAATCTACAGTACCCAAATTCAAGTCCCCTTTGGCTACTTGGAAAGGCAAAAGAAGAAAATCAGAGAGAGTAGGATGGTTAAGAATCAGATGAATAAATGCAGTAACCAGATGTTCATGTTAAATTTAAAATTAATGTGGTGAAAAAGTATGTAGTTTGTCAAGAGAGTCCATGGAATGGAAAATATTAATAAGAAGAATGTCTTATAAATGATATACTTCCCAAACAGCTGAATATACAAGATAAATTCAATTTCAAAGCCCTTGTGTCATTAACAAACTACTCATGATTTTCTCACTAAATTTATGGATTCTCCAGGACCTTCTGTGCATTGCCTCACATGGTAAAGCTTCATTAACTTCTCTTCCCTATTTTGTTATTGTTCGACCTCTGAATTAATCTGTCTCTGTAGAATTTCCATCACTATTGTTTTCTCCAGACCAAATAAAAGAAGAGTATATTCAATTTGAGTGAGAAATGTTGCACAAACACTCACTACTTCCAGTTTTATTAGGAGTTATTTGTAGGCCAGCAAAAGTAGCAAGGAACAAAGCATTCCATTTGATCAGTAGTTTTCATGTTTTAACAAGAGGTTTCATGGAGAGTTGTTTTATTGGTGCAGGAGGAATGAGGCAGGAACTAATTATTAATTTCAAATTTAGGTAAAACTAAATTAAACAAGTGCAATCAGGTTGGAGTACAATAGCTCAGAATAGAAATGAACCCTTCTTAAAAGAAAAGCCATTTGCCTTCCCTTGTTGTCAGTTACAGCATGCCTAAGGAGAAGGCATAAAAATTCATCTACTCATTTCCCTTTGAATTAGGTTTATTCATATAGCAAAGTGTGAGGAATCAGGTTTGTGAATGTGTGAAGTGAATCAGAAACATACATGGGCCATGTGTATCTTTAACTACTCCATTGGGTTGGCATGATTTCCACTTGTGAGGAGTTTGATCTTACAATGATACTCAACACAAGTAATATTTACAGATAAAATTTACAAGTCATGCTAATTGTTATATTACAAAAAAAACAAATTGGTGAATTGTGCCACATATTTGAAGTTTAATCTGTGTATCTCTGTATATTTGAAAATATAATCCTATTATAAATTATGTAGTCATCTGTTTTACGATGTTTTCATTAGAATTTCTACAAGTCATTTGTAACATACATAACAATCTCTTCTTTAAATGCTATTTCTCTCCTTAACATGTTTTGCCTGTTTTCTGTTTCAAGCCAAGTAGTAAAGGCATTATTATTTTTAAATACCTGTATGTACTTTTCTCTTTGTATATCTCAGCTCTTTCTTAAATTTTATTTATCATATTTCTTACAAATCTGCCTTGTGAAACATAATAAACCTTTGAATCTGTAAGTATGCTTCTCAGTAGTTCCAGATTGCCACTTAGCTCCAGGGTGGATAACTAAAACTGCTGTAATGCACAGTATTCCCCAAAGATGCATTTAATCATTTGCTTCATTCTTGTTTTTAACTACTCTGAACTTCTACATCTTAGGTCAGGAAAATTCCACCTTATTTAGTGGTCTAAGAATAACAGTTCTCACCATTATACAACCCACCCAGATTTCAGTTCCGAGCAGAACTGAAAGTCAGGGATTTTATTCTGCTTCATTCATTGCCATATCCCCAGTGCCCAGAACAGTCCTGGCACAGAGTGGGAACTCAAAAAAAATATTTTTGAGCAAATACATAATCATTAATTGTGGTACAGTATTAAGAAAAATTATCATTTTATTAATTTGTGACAAGTACTCCATAAAAAGTATCAGGTCTTTTCATTTTAATTTTGAGTTGTTCAACTGGACCTCTAGCCAACAGAAAGGCCCTGCCATTTGTTAAACAGTCTTGAAACTTTCCAAACCCAAAGCTCAGCTGGTAGGCTGAGCTTGGTAGAGCTCACCACAGTGATACGTTTATACCTCTCTCACCACAGCCCTCAGGGTAACCAGCATGAATCTGGTGGTCAGCTGTCTGGGACAGTTTGAAACATCGTCAGAGCTGCTGGGCATATTTCATTTTATCTCTGCACCCTACCGCCTCACACATCCCCTCCAACCCCCACCCCCAAATTTATGCCAGATTTGAGTCTGATCCTCTTCACAGAGTCTGATGTGCTGTATCAACCAAACACATGCTTAGCCACATGAACTACAATAATACATACATTCACCAATGCTAATTTGGAGTATTTCCTCACCAAAGAGTAAGTGTTAATGATAAGTCAGTGTGGCAAAGGAAGAACCTCTGTCCTGACCTGTAAGTGAGGAGCATTTTCTGCATATAAAAATCATATTGGAGATATTTTGAAACTCTCTGAGTGGGAAGAATATCTAAGGGTAGGCTAGATGGCAGAATCAAGAAAATAAAACATATATAATGACCTAAATATAAGAGAAACATATTTCTCACTCAGTTTTAGTGCTTTTGGTCTAACTGCTCTGAACCATGTTCTTCTATACATGACTTTCAAGGTTGTTTGGGGGGAAGTCTCCATTCTAATCATTTGGAAGAAGAAATGCATGACTGTGAGGGATATATTCTTATTGGTCATACTTGGAAATTGTAACTCAATTCTGCTCACATTCAATTGGTAAGAACTCAGTTGCTGTACCTAACAGCAAAGAAGACAAAGGAATATGGTCCAGCTGAAAGTTCATTAAGAAGAAACAGATTGTGGTGTCTATGAACATTCACAGTTCAGGTCTCCTGCAGCAGAACGTATAATTGACTATGGTCCCCAGCTGCTGTGCCTCTGGGCCCACCACTGTATAATGAAAATTATGCCAAGTCTAATACTATAAGTCATCAAGGCACACACTTTAGCATACCTTCTTTCTTATCTGAAGCCTCATCCATGAAACGTTAAATAAAGACATATATGCAGAGTAGAGTGTAGTGGTTTCAAGTATAGACTCTGGAGCCAAAAGGTCTGGATGACCTTGGGGAGATTACTTAACCTCTCTGTGCCTGTTTCTTTATCTTAAAATGGAGTGAGTAGTATGTATGTTGCACAGTTAATGGGAGGATTGAAAGAGTTATGCATGTAAAATACTTAGAAGAGTGTGCGGTGCTTCTCCACTATAAAACAATTAGCTATTATTATTCTGCCACTATGCTCTATGGGACTCTGGGTTTTTTTGAATGATCTTCATAGTTGTCAGGGTGAGGTTCTAGATGTTTTACCCCAGCTTTCAGGAAAGAAGCTTCAATTTTATCAGTTTATTTATTGACTTCTTTGTGGGACACAGGTCTATATCAAGGTTTCAAGGTTTGCCTCAGTTGTAAAGAGCTACCTTGGCTAAAGATATATCCCTCCTAGGAGTATATCTGATGGCTATTCAAGGCAGAGGTATAAAAGCCTCACCACGTCACCCACTGCTGGATAATTTTGGTAGACCTTATCTACTACAGCCCCTGGTGGATAGAGGGAAGGCTTGGTCTAGCCTGCAATGCGGACTTCCTTCTTTTGCCAAGGCTTTCTTCCTCACTCTCTCTTTCATTGGGGTCATTAGCCCTTCATGAATACACTGCCCACAAAACTTCCGCTCAGCACTCAGTGTCTGCTTCTGGAAAACCCAATCTTGAAAGCACTTCTGCATGAGATTCTTTTTTTTTTTAATTTATTTTATTTTATTTTTATTCATTTACCTATTTATTTATTTAATTGGAGTATAGTTACTTTACAGTGTTGTGTTAGTTTCTGCTGTACAACAAAGTGAATCAGCTATATGTATACATATATCCCCTCCCTCTTGGACCTCCCTCCCATCCCCTGCCCCACCGCCATCCCTCCCATCTAGGTCATCACAGGGCACTGAGCTAAGCATCCTGTGCTATACAGCTGGTTCCCACTAGCTATCTATTTTACACACTGTCGTGTATATATGTCAATCCTAAGCTCCAAAAAATCTACAAGCAATAAATGCTGGAGAGGGTGTGGAGAAAAGGGAACTCTCTTGCACTGTTGATGGGAATGTCAATTGATTCAGCCACTATGGAGAACAGTATTGAGGGTCCTTAAAAAGCTAAAAATAGAACTACCACATGACCCAGCAATTCCACTACTGGGCATAGACCCTGAGAAAACCATAATTCAAAAACACGCATGTACCCCAATGGTCATTGCAGCACTATTTGCAATAGCCAGGACATGGAAACAACTTAAATGTGCATGAGATTCTTAAAAGCAAACAACAAACAGGAGAAACCACTAGTCTAGTCTAAACAGTTTAACATCTTATAGTGACCTCTCATTGATTTATGAATTTAAGATTTTTCTGCAATAAGATTATAAATGTCTCAAAGGCAGGAACTTGATTACATAGATGGAGAGGCTTAATACCTACTTACTTGACTCC
The DNA here is from genome assembly GCF_964341445.2 of Mesoplodon mirus. Taxonomy (NCBI): domain Eukaryota; kingdom Metazoa; phylum Chordata; class Mammalia; order Artiodactyla; family Ziphiidae; genus Mesoplodon; species Mesoplodon mirus. The sequence goes on from NC_138980.1 coordinate 28,078,740, forward strand.
ATTGTTGGTTGATCGATTAATTGATAGTCTCATGGAAACTTTTTATGTTAAATACATTAGCAGTATACAAAAAAGTTAGCACATAGGTTTATTTCTAACTGCTTAATATAGGTACCCCAAGTAGAAAACTTCAAATGTGCAGAATTTATCCTAATTGCAAAAAGGAAAGAAACAGGAAAAGATTTCCTAAGTTTAAAAAATAAACTGTCACATGTCTATTAACCAAAGCTTTTAGCAGTTATTTACTACCTTGCCCAAATTCTTTGGCCTTCTCCATCATAGCCAGACAGATAATAATCTACTTAATACAGCCTCATATGTCAGTGTTTGTCTCGGCTTTGAGCATTCAGGCCCAACCTGGCAATGCCCCCAGGAACCAGTGGAGCCTGCTGTAACAGGATCTGCTCCCAGAGATTCTGTTGATGGCTCTAACCGTTGAATCTTCTTAATAGTGAACTGAGGAGACCTTCAAGATGGTCGAGGAATAAGACATGGAGATCACCTTCCTCCCCACAGATACACCAGAAATACATCTATACATGGAACAACTCCTACAGAACACCTACCAAATGCTGGCAGAAGACCTCAGACTTCCCAAAAGGCAAGAAACTTCCCACATACCTGGGTAGGGCAAAAGAAAAAAGAAAATACAGAGACAAAGGAATAGGGATGGGACCTGTACCTCTGGGAGGGAGCTGTGAAGGAGAAAAAGTTTCCACACACTAGGAAGCCCCTTCACGGGTGGAGACGGGGATGGCTGGGAGGAAGCTACAGCTTTTTTTGCTATCAAAAAAACAAACAACCCAATCCAAAATTGGGCAGAAGACCTAAATCGACATTTCTCCAAAGAAGATATACAGATGGCCAACAAACACATGAAAGGATGCTCCACATCACTAATCATTAGAGAAATGCAAATCAAAACTACAATGAGGTATCACCTCACACCAGTCAGAATGGCCATCATCAAAATATCTATAAACAATAAATGCTGGAGAGGGTGTGGAGTAAAGGATACCCTCTTGCACTGTTGGTGGGTATGTAAATTGATACAGCCCCTATGGAGAACAATATAGAGGTTCCTTAAAAAACTAAAAATAGAACTACCATATGACCCAGCAATCCCACTACAGGCATAGACCCTGAGAAAACCGTAACTCAAAAAGAGTCATGTATCACAATGTTCATTGCATCTCTATTTACAATAGCCAGGACACGGAAGCAACCTAAGTGTCCATCGACAGATGAATGGATAAAGAAGATGTGGCACATATATACAATGGAATATTACCCAGCCTTAAAGAGAAACGAAATTGAGTTATTTGTAGTGAAATGGATGGACCTAGAGTCTGTCAAACAGAGTGAAGTAAGTCAGAAAGAGAAAAACAAATACTGTATGCTAACACATATATATGGAATCTAAAGAAAAAAAAAAAAAGAAAAGAAAAATCGTTCAGAAGAACCTAGGGCCAGGACAGGAGTAAAGACACAGACATAGAGAGTGGAGTTAAGGACACAAGGAGAGAGAAGGGTAAGCTGGGACGAAATGAGAGAGTGGCATGGATATATATACTACAACTGTAAAATAGATAGCTAGTGGGAAGCAGCTGCATGACACGGGGAGATCAGCTAGGTGCTTTGTGTCCACCTGGAGGGGTGGGAAAAGGAGGGTGGGAGGGAGAGGCAAGAGGGAGGAGATATGGTGATATATGTATATGTATAGCTGATTCACTTTGTTATAAAGGAGAAACTAACACACAATTATAAATCAATTATACTCCAATATAAAAAAAATAAAAAATAAATTATACTCCAATAAAAATGTTCCAAAAAAAAGTCAATAAATAAAAACAGATTTGGAAAACTACATGTAATGTAAAGGATGAACAAAGGGTTAACACAAAAAGAACTCTTGGGCTTCCCTGGTGGCGCAGTGGTTGAGAGTCCGCCTGCCGATGCAGGGGACATGGGTTCGTGCCCCGGTCCGGGAAGATCCCACATGCCACGGAGCGGCTGGGCCCGTGATCCATGGCTGCTGAGCCTGTGCGTCCGGAGCCTGTGCTCCACAACGGGAGAGGCCACAGCAGTGAGAGTCCCGCGTAACGCAAAAAACAAACAAACAAACAAACAAACAAACAAACAAAAAACAACTCTTACAGATTGACAAGGAGATAAACACTCTATGGAAAAATGGACAAAGGATATTCAGAGGCAATTTGTGAAAAAATGGAGATGCTCAAACTCACTAGAGCCTGAGGAAATGCAAGTTAAAGAAAGCAACAAGGTGATAGATAGCCTTATAAGTAACAATGTCAGAACTTTATGAGTGACATCCACTCCTGCCAGGCATGAGGGGAAAAGAATATTCTCATACTTTGCTGATGGAAATGTGAATTGTTATAGGTTTTTTTTGAAAAGAAACTAGAAATAGCTGTTAAAAATTAAAAATACATATATCCCTTGACTTAACAAATGTTACTTCTGAGACTGTTCTAAGGAAAAGCATCAGGATTTAAGATTATATGCTCAAGGATATTTCTAACACCAGTAACTGGGTAAAACCTGGAAGAAAATGAATGTGTGTCAATAGGGCAATGGTGAATAAATTATGGAACGTTCATCCCATGTAATATAATGTTTCCATTAAACAAAAAAGAAAGGGATTTCCATGAGTTATTGTTGCATGAGTAAAGGAAGGTTCAGAAAAGTTTGTAAAATATGATCTTATCCTTATAAAACAAAAATGCACTCCCTGCCACATGTTTATATATGGAGAGATGTTTACATATAATTGTATAAGCATGAAGATAAATGAAGGAAGATAAATATTCTAGGTGTTTAACATGGATAACAATGAGAGAAAGAGGGAAAAGGAGAAAACCAAGCAATATAGAGAAAGAAAACTTGAAAACACTGCACTAGAAACAACTCTAGTATGATCACATCGACGCATTTATAGAAAACCAGATTTGTGTATATGTGATCAACAATTTTTAAAAAGACTTCTGACTTTCATGAGAGAGAAAGATATTCGCACAATAAATATCCCTTTATTTTCTTTCTCTTTTTTTAATTGAAAAAAAACAGTGAACTGAAATCTGCCTCAGTAAAACTTTCAATGGGCTTCATTTTTTTTTACCCTTTGGAGAAAAAAAATCATAGGTCTGCCCTCTTATAGATTACACTCCTTCAAATATTTTAAGACAGCTCTTGAAATCCTCTTAGGATGTTTTCTTTACCAAGCTAACAATTCTTTGTTCCTTTAAGAGAGGAGTTTCTCAGACTATTTGCCATTCTGGCTTTCTTTCCCTGGATGCATTTAGTTAGTCAAAGTCTATCAGAAAATTGTGGCAGCCAAAACTTAATATCATACAGCACAGTTCATGGGTATTCTTAGTCTCCTTGTTTTGGACACTTTGTTTCTATTACTGTTTTCTACATTTGCAGTAATTTTTTAGTTCCTTGTTATATTATGAGGTCCATTGCAGTGGCATTTCTGTCAGGTCTTTATAATTTGACTTCTCTCCAGCTTAATTAGCCATTTACAATATACAGAATTCCTCTCCCCTCACCCTTCCACCCTCTTGTCCCAACAAGGATAGAATTTCCTCATTAATATCATGGAAAATGTTTCCCATCTGGCCTTTTTAAAGAAACCATTATAAGTAGGAATCTTACTCAGACTTTGAGTGACATTGTTCCACTTACTGAATACTGGCTCTATGTGTATACTTTATAGGGTCTCTGGGATCACTGCATGTAAAATACAATCTATGAAATAGAATTTTTATTTTTTCTGTTAAAATTTTATTTTTATAAAGGTAAATTGATTCAGAAAAAGGGAAAATTCCCCCAAAACCTTCTGAAAATTCACAGCAAGGTTGCTATTGTTATTGTTTGTGGATTTTGTTGTTTAGTCTAGATTTTATACTTTGTTTATATTGGGCTGAGTCTACCCACCTTTATAATTCCTGGGGTCTAGCTTCTTCTGTAATTACCTCAGAAATGCTGTCCTGTGGGACACCTGGCCCAAGAAATTGTGTAAGCTTTTTTTAAAAAACAAATCTGAATCTTATGCAGCTTCACAATCTTGTGTCAGATAAAGCCAAGAATTAATTTTGCAAATTACTGACACAAATATAATATACACTATAGTGGTTTATTTCCTGTAAAAATTTGATTTTCATTTGCATTATTTATGAAGAACTGATTTTTCCAGAGGTTCAACATACAATGCAAAAGTGAAAGAAGTTAGTGTGTACTCACAGATTGTTACATATAAGCAGTCAATAGCCTTGAACTGAAGTTTCATGAAATTTTGTCTCTCACCAGAGCAAGCCATATGTCACTTAGGAATTCATGAAACTAAGATGAATCTCATAAGAGATATTTTCCAAAGCAAATTTTGCTTGGGGTTCAGAATTTTTTAAATGAAAACAATTGTTTCAGGCTTTAAAATTCTGATGTTTCCCCTCTAGAACACAACTGGAAATTCCTTGAAGGAAGTGACTGTGTCATGTTCATCTTTTTAACCTCAGTCCCTAGTACCATGTTGATAGTGAGTAGGCCCTAAAGAGATGCTTGTGGATTGAGTGAATAATGAATGAATGAATAATAACCTGGGCCAACTGTGAAAGTGAGCATCTTATGACAATCACAGGTATTACATCAAAAAGACAGCAGAAGCAAGGTGAAGAGATGATCAGGGGAGCTACAGAGGAGGAGAAGTAATTGGAACACTGTTTGGGAGACCAGAAAAGAAGATGTAGCAGGAGGATGAGAAATCACCACGGACCACAGTATATGGCAGGAATGGGAGGCAATCAGCAACATGAGCAGAAAGCGAGCCAGTGTGCTGCTGGGAAATCTGTACCAGGGAGGGGATGTGCACAGTGTGTGGAAACAATGTGGGAAGATAGTTCTCAGTGCACAGAGCATATGTAACTTGTTAATTGGGGGATTTAAAAATTATATTTGATATATAAAATTAATAAAGATGATGAAAAATTAAAACGAAGAACAAGAAAATAGATGCAAAGAAGTCCTTAACTACATGTGTTTAATGATCATAACAATTTATTATAAAATGCTTAGAGCTATAGTCATGCTCATGGGATGAATGATTTTCACGGAATAAAAACAGCTGTGGGGAAATCACAAACTGTAACAGTATCAATAAAAGCATTAAAATGAAAAGATGTACCTTGAAATATTATTCAAGTAGACAACATATATGCAGTTATCTTTTATGCTCTACATGGCTCCATTAAAATTTAATTATTAAAAAACAGACCATATTTTGTAAACAGTCAGTATCAGCCAACTTAACCTACCACACGATTTTTTTCAATGCATTGGTATATCAATAAATATACACTTAAAAAAAGATCATATGGCACCTTCTGTATTACAACTTGTTATAGAACAGGAACAGAAAATGCCACATAGCTGGGTTGGATGACTCTGGGTTTCACATGAGAGCATCTGCACTATGACTATTAGAAATGGATCGTATGTAGAAGGAGTAAAAACCAGTGGTAACATGGGCTATAGACACAAGGAAAATTTCATAGTAAAATCTAAAAAGGATAAACATCTTATTACATATTGTTACCAATATTTCTAGAAATTCTTTTTCTTTAATTTTGTTTTTAAAATTTTAAATTTCTTTTAAAAAAGAATTACCCAGGATGTGCAAGATGGATGCGTTTCACTTTTCTTTGAGAGTATGTGTATATAATAGCTTTTTAAGTTCTATAAGTATCACATTTATTGCTTTTGAATATATTTTTGTTTTTAATTTTTATCTAATTTATGATTTCTAACAAATTCACGTGCTTTATTATTTGTGGAGGGGCACACTAACCTAAGTTATTATAATAATGTGATATGTGACTCAATTAATACTGTATTTTGTGTTTACACAGAATTATTTTTTTAGGTAAAATTTTTCTCATACTTTATTTCTTTTCCTCCCAGCAATTCTATGAGATAAAAAGATTAGGCAAAATAATCTCCATTTCAGAGATAAAGAAACTGAGAAATAACAAAGGTAAGTATTTTGATTAAGGTCATACAATTACTTGATTTCCTAGGGCTCTAATTCAGTTTTTCCAAATTGTCTTTCTTTGAATCCCTCTAGACTTTCCTGCCTTCCATTTCTACATGTCCCTGTCACAAAGGACTGAACAGAGCTGCTAGTCAGAATGTTGATATCTGAGCAGAAGACAGACAAATCAGGGTAATACAGACAAATAACTGCCATTCTTAGGTCCACATCTCTAAGGCCTAAGCAGGATACTTTTCTCATTTCAAAAAATGATAAAGTATTAACACTATTTAGCCATAATGCTCACATTAACTGTCTCAAAAATAATCATCTTATAACTTAGATTAAGCAATCATCTTTTGGGGAAGAAATAAGAATTAAATGGTGGGATTGTACTGGAAGAACTTAAATTAAAGCACTCGACTCTCATCTTCCTGATGAGAATGTTTCTAATGCATTTTATAGGTTTTAGGAATATAGGAGGTGGCATGTCCTTCTGGACAAAAGACCACATGTCATTCCAGTAATCCTGATCACCTATCACCATAAACACTCTCCTTTTCTGAAGGTTCCAGCTCATGAATTTTTTAATACCATTCTTTTTCATAATAGTTTTGATTTTTTTTCTTTGACTCTCCATTATGCCATTAATATAATTCCACAGAGGCCTTTTCAAGTAGAACAAGAGCAGCACTTAATTACTGGAATTAGAAATGACAAACATCACAGTTTTTATCTAGTTGATCTCCTCTAAGTACTTCTCTGTGTAAATTTGATTAATCTTGAATCTGTGACATTTTAACTTTTTACAAAGACGTCTGAAATGATTTTTTAATCTCACTCTTTCAATTTCTCCAAGAAAAGGGAACCTTTTTTTCTTTCTTAATATGAGCCATTGAGTAGTATGATAAGAATAGTAGCCATCATTCAAATGTTAGCTTTTCTCTCCACTAAAGAATTTTCCTTTTTTCCTTCTCTAAGGTTGTTTCCCATTCATTAATACCAATAAAAATTTCAGCTAAATAAGTTAGGGCAGTTTGGTTCTTTAGATGCAAGTTATAGAAATTGACTATGGCTGGCATAATCAGGAAAACTTGTTGGAAGAATAACAGGTAGTTCCAAGAATCAATGGAAAGATAAACCAGGTTGTGAAAAAAAGACAGGAAAAAGGTCAACTGTGAGGGTGTAAGTGTCAGGAACCACTCAGCTATCTCATCTAGGCTCTCCATTGAAATGAATATACTTAGGCCATTTTCTCTATTGATTGTTTCAGGAGTGAAAGTACCAACAATGAGAATCTATTGGCCAAGATTGGGCCACGTACCATACCTCAATTAGTATAAGTCAAGACAGCTTGATTTCCAGTCTCATTAAGACTGTATAAAATGAGGGAGAGGCAATTCTTCTAAACAAAAGCAGGATACTCTTAGCAAAGGTAGGAGGAATAGGTAATCAGGCAGAAAAAAGAGCAGCAGTAACAACACATGTCCAGAACCATAAATCATAATGCAAACTCTTTTTAAAAATGAATATAAAATCAGAGGCTAATTAAAATGGTAGACACATATAACTTTCCTTTTTTCTGTGGCCAGATTTCTGGAACTCAGAATCTATAGTTACTCTATTTACTTCCTAAACACTGGCTATTTTTTTAATTTCCAGCAATCAGCCATCAGCACTTAAATCTTTACCAAAATCGCTATCCCTAAGGTGTCTAGTCATTTCCTTTTAGCTGAAGCCAATGACATTTCCTCGCTTTTCCATGGATTTGCATTCTCGGTAACACCCAATTCTAACGACCACAATTTACATCACTTCTTTATTATTTCACAAAATTTTTGTTAAGTACTTATTATGCAGCTGCTACTCCCTAAAATGAAAATTAAAAGACTGTTCACATTTAAATCGAGCTTTAAAAACTATGATATTATGTACCATGGGATCATAGAATAAGCACTTATTGGCACACAAAAAGATGAATCTTACTGAATAGGGAAAGATAGTGTTCTGGGCAGACGAAATGAAGCATGCAGAGAAATTAAATCATGTTATATAGCAGGGGAATTCATAGTACTGCAGGAAACTATGCATGTTTCAAGTTAACAGTGTAAGGAACTAAATTTGTATGGATAGAGGGGACTCCATTGTAAAGGTACTTGTATGACATATAAAGGAATTTAAATGTTAGCCTACAGTCAATAGGAAGCAATTTAAAGGTTTTAACACAAAGTAATAATCACATGTGTATTATAAGAAGACTAACCTAGTGACTGCAATGATGGAACTAGGGCAAGAATGGGGGGAGGGAGACAATTTCACAATGTTGCTACAAGCTAGGCCAAAAAAAATTATACAAATTAGGGTAGTTATATTAATTTCCTGAAGCTTCTGTAATAAATTACCATCGACTTGGTGGCTTAAAACAACAGAAATTTATTATCTCACAATTCTGGAGGCCAGAAGTTAAAGGCCAGAGGTATTGGCAGAGCTGCTCCCTCTAGAGATTCTGTAGGAGATTTTGTTCCTTGCCTCTTCTACCTTCTTGTAGCTGCTGGTTTTCCTTGGCTGTGGCCACATCACTCCAGTCTCTGCCTTCACCTTCACATGACCTTCTACTTTTCCATCTTTCAAATTTCCCCTGTGCATCTTTTATAAAGATACCTGGATTGTTGGATTTAGGACTTACCCAGATAAGCCAGGATGATCTCTTCATCTCAGCATCCTTAACTTAATTACATCTGCAAAGACTCTTTTTCAAATATGGCAACATTAATAGGTTTCAGTAATTAGAATGTGGACATATCTTTTGGGAGGCTACCATTCAGTCTACTATAGCAACACAATGAAAAGAAAAAAAAATAGAGAATGGCAGATTTGATGGGGGATTGATAAAAACTGTTGAGTAATTGGTGTTCTGAAGAAGAGTCCCAAAGAGTAACTTAAAGGAGATTGAAATTTTGCGGATGACTCAGATTTCCACCTTGGAGGATAAAGGAGAAGCTGTTCTTTTCCTGCCCATATCTTTTTTCATCTTTTTCTTAACCTCTACAGCTCTAATTTGGACAGGATGATTTTGTGTCCAGATGCTATTACTTACTTGCTAAGACTCTCTTGTAGCTGTGGTTATCCTTATGGCCAAATTCTATAAACAAGAGTCTTCTGGATGGGATTTAAGAATGCTTTTGAAAGAGATTTAACTGAGCAGACAGCTTTCTTCACACATTTCACCTTCCACCTTCCTCCTAATAGGAACAGTGATACAATCAAGTCTCTGAGTGAAGTGCCATCTTATGACCATGAGGCTGAAAGCCAAATGCTAAGGATGGTAGAACAGGAAGATGGAAGGAGCCTGAGTCATTTCTGGAGACAATACAGAAATGTTGCTGCAGTCTTAAGACCCAGACTTTTTGTTATATGAGAGAAAAAGAATTAAACAAAAACACGAAGGGAGAAGAGGGAGGAAAAAGCAGGAAGGAGCAGGTAGAAAAAAGAATTCACAAAGATTCACAAGGGGGTTCAGAGAGGCAAAGAGAAAACAAGAAAAGAGTGATGCTTAGAAGCAAATATATATATATATATATATATATATATATATATATATATATATATATATATATATATATATATATATTTCCAAATGTTTCTCTCCTTTTCAGAGATCTCTTCAATCATTGACAACTTAAACTAATATTTATTGAATGCCTACATGAATATATGTTTATTGATCATAATATACTTTTCTCTATATATTCCCATTTACTTCTTGGAGAATATGATGGCTCTAACTGGAGATCCTTAATTCTGATCTCTCCCTTTCCAACTACCTACAAATCTTTCCTTTCCTTTCTTCCTATGACCAGTGACTAAAGCTTTTCATAATCTTTTAAGTTCTGAGAAGAAGTTTCATCACTTTCATTTGTTTGCTGATACTTAGGCTCAATTTTGTGTTTTGTCTAACTGCATCTGAAGTTAGAAAAAATATTAGAAATTTCAAAAATAAGTTATATAAATTTACTTTAAAATAACAGAAGAATCTCTTAATGAGAGTTCATATTAATGTTTGGCCCTGTCTTATCTCACATAGAAAATAGTCAAGAAAGCAGAAAATCTCCTTTCTTATGACTAGATTACAATGACTTTGATAACTTAAATCCCCCCGTACATAAAAAAGAACAAATCAGGTGTAGATACTTCTTCCCCAAAATAACATAAGCCAAAGTAAAAGTAAAGACTAAATTAGAGCCTGTGTGAACTGTCTCTGTTTCCTGAAAGGCATGTATTTTGAAGAAATTTGCTCTACAATTTTTCCTTCTTATAAAACTGATTTCAAATAATTTTAACTAAAATTCCTAATAGCATTGTTGCTGAATTACTCTAAAAGTAGTGGCTTATGGCAGGTATTTGAATGGGTTCATGAGATATGAGTCAGAAATTCATGAAGGAATTGGCCAGATAGTTCTTGCTTCAAGTCCTTTATGCATTGACAAGTCAGCCCTTGGTTGGGGCTACAGTCATCTGAAGGCTTGACTGTGCTGGAGGTAGAGATGGCAGACTCACATGGCTACAGTTGATGCTGGCCACAGTGCCCCCATGAGACCACTCTAGCATGGTAGTTTCTAGGTAGTTGAACTTCTTATATGGTAGCAGGCTTTACCCAGAGTGAGCAACCAAAGAGGACCAAGCAGAAGTTGCATGACTTTTCCCCAATCTTGCCCTGAAAGCCATCCAGCATCATTTCTGTAGCATTCCTAGAGTTACAAACAAATTACTAAGCCCATTCCAGATGCAAGTGAAGGGTCATAGACTTCATGTTTTGATTTTAAAATGCCTGAGAATTTACCACTATAAAAATATACTTGTTCACTTTCTTAATGAGTAATGTTAAAAATTTTTAGAACTAACATATACTCCAAGATATTTACTATTATCTCTTTTTTATGATTTTGCTTATGAGAAATAGAATAACTTATTAGTGTATTATATGTCTATGATGGTAAATTTAGTACATAACAATGAAATAATATAGACTGTTGTGTTTTGCCTTTCTACCCTTTACCCTTGAACCAAATAAAAAAAAATAGTTTAAAAAAATATTAGGGTTAAACCCTCAATTTATTAAAGCAAGAGGCCACCTCGAGGGAGGAAAGAATTAAGTAGTAAAGGTCTTGTTCTTTCAAGCTATGAACAGCAATTACTTTAAGTCATGTATCTGTAGGAAGAAAAAAACAAACATGCCTTCTTAAAGAGGAAGGAGAAAAGTGAGGTCTTATAATTACACTGGGGGTGCTTAAAAGATCTTTTCTCCAGTCTGGGTTAGTCTTCCCAGACACTTCCCTTAAAATTAGGCAAAAAAACCAAATTTTAAAAATTTAAGGACAATTCATTGAATATCTTTTGTTGATTTATTTTAATTCACTATAATTCGTGGCTTTAGATTTTCATCTTGAGACTATTTTGGAAAATTTTAAACAAAGTGATAAATTAATTTTTAGAAAATCTTATTAAAGCAAAGTTACTTTTAATTTTATCATAATAACAGAAGCAGTTGAGACCTAGCTTTTGTTTTGTAAATATCTGTCCATACAATAATTTCAGCTTCTTTTAAAAATTTAAATCCTCTCCAGTCCATATAATTATCACCATTGTCTTTCATGTTTGCAAAATTAACTTATGAAAAATTATTTATCATCATTTTTATAAGGCCCCATATTAGATGGTGTATGAAAAGTTCAGATTTCTGTGTCTTGTTTTGCTTCAACAGCCGTAATGGAAATTAATTAAATTTGTAAAATATTCCATATGTCTGTCAAAGTTTATGTCTGTAATAGTGGAAGCTGCCAGTTGACGAGGGTACTGCTGTTTGTTAATGTGGCTGGGAACAATAATTGGACTTTATTTCCATCATAAACAAATGATGATTCCAGTTTTCTGCTTTTCAAAGTCATAATACCTGAAAGAGCTTCTTAAGATAATAAAGCAAATAGACCAAGGTGAAAAGCCAACGTTCAGGAGACAGAAAAGAGAAAGTAGAGGACAGCCTTGGCCTTTAGCATCTTTGAATAGCTAAACCAATGCTTTCCTACTTTTGAGCTCTTTCATATATGAGATAAATAAATTCCTTTTTTTTTTTTTTTTTTTGCGGTAAGTGGGTCTCTCACTGTTGTGGTCTCTCTCGTTGCAGATCACAGGCTCCGGACATGCAGGCTCAGTGGCCATGACTCACGGGCCCAGCCACTCCGCGGCATGTGGGATCTTCCTGGACTGGGACACGAACCCGTGTCCCCTGCATCAGCAGGCCACCACTGCGCCACCAGGGAAGCCCATAAATTCCTATTTCTTATAGAGATTTTAGATGGATATTCTGTTACTTGAAGCAAAATGTATATAAATGGCTGCATTTCATTTAATTGCAGCATTTAGGTACTCACCAGAGCAAAACAATTCTATTTGCTGTGTAGTAGAAAGACATTTGGATATTGGATCGAATCATGCTATCCATTTCTGAAGGATCACTTCACTTGAGTCACCTACTTTTCTCCACAAGTAGAGCATCTTTAGAAAACAGTGATGGGGACCAATTAATCTAGGGAAGATCAGAGCCCTGTTGGGGTGAAAAAGAAGCATAAGGGCCAAAAGAAGATGGCAATGACAATTGCCTTTGGAAATATCCTTATTTTTTAAAGTCCTGAGGCTCAAATGCATACTGTCAGCCCATAATCCTACTCTATACATGGAATAATGCTTAAGACAAAGATGTTAGGAAGCTGTTTCTATTTTTATCATATTCCCTTCAGGTGTGACTTCTTTTTTCTTTTAAAGTTCCCTTTGGTGTTGCTTTTAGATTAATAGCACTCATCTATCTACAAAGGTCTGTGAGATAAACACACAACACAAAAATGTGTTGAAGTCCACCCCAAACACATATTTTTCTGTGTTTGGCTTGGGCTTCAACAAGTGTGTGCATTCTTTAACCTATACATTCTTAAAGCATCCATTGATCACATATTATGTGTCAAGCACTGAGTTGGTGCTGGAGATAGAAAGATGACTAACACATAAATTCTATGCTCACATGCATATAACTGAAGTCCCTTGTCATAGGATCTATCCATAGTGTCATGTATAAATGCTACATATGCACAGAGTAAGCAAGACTTTTCAGAGCAACTTAGGGAAGGTTCCACAGTAGACAACTGAATTGGGCTTTAAAGAAGGGTCACAAGGGGGAATTCCCTGGTTGTCCAGTGGCCAGGACTTAGCGCTTTCACTGCCGGGGCCTGGGTTCAATCCCTGGTCCAGGAACTAAAATCCTGCAAGCTGAGTGGTGTGGCCAAAGAAAGAAAGAAAGAAAGGCCACTAGGCAGAAAAAGACAGCTGGAGATGCCTGGCAGAGGAAAGTTGTGTGAGTCCAGGCACTGAAGTATGAGAGTGTTTTGCCTATAAGGGTGACAGAAGGTCTAATGTGTATAAAATCCAAATGTCTTCTAGTCATGGGAGAGAAATCTTGGTTGGTGGATAGAGTCAGGCAGTTCTAAAATTTTAAATGCTTTTAATTTAATTTTTTCCTTCCAGTTTTATTGAGATCTAATTGACATACAGCACTGTATAAGTTTGAGTGCAGTATAATGATTTGACTTAACATACATCATGAAATGATTAGCACAATAAGTTTACTGAACACCCATCATCTCATAGAGATACCAAAAGAAAAGAAAATGAAAAATAAATGTTTCCCTTGTGATGAGAACTTTTAGGATTTACTCTGTTAACAACTTTCATATATAACACATGTACATTACAAATATTAATTATATTAATCATGTTGTACATCATATCCCTAGTACTTACTTATCCTATAACTGGAAGTTTGTACCTTTTGACTTGCTTATTTTAAATTTTATTTTGAATTTGAATGGAGAGTCACAGAAGAATTTTAATGGTGACATGAGATAATGAAATTTACATATCCAGGAAAAAAATAACCCTGGCAGAAATTTGGAGGATGGCTTTGAAGTATATGTTCCTACAACCTGTTTAGTCTCCTGTCCAAGGGGGAAAAAAAACTCTAAAAAACGTTTTTTGCAAGGGATTACCCAAATTGCTTCTCTTCTTTCACTCCTAAATTTGGCCTTCTGATTATTAAACAAAAGTCCTTACAGATCCAGGCATTCCAGCCAGCAATTTGATAGCTGCTTCTCCCCTTCGAATAGTTTTCCTTGGTATTTCATTCATTAAGCAAAAAACCCATTTTTCTAAAGGAACCAAGTATTTTTGTCTTCTTTGAGTATTTTAAAGCATTTTTAACAAATTGAAACTGAAATTAATAGTAGTAACAGTTATTGAATATTCAAAACAGTGGATTTTTTTCACGTTTTGATTACATTTAAAGCCTCATTGAGTCCATGATCTTCTTGCATTTGCTAAATTATTTGAGAATACTAAAACTCTTGTTGCCAGAATTGTAGCACTACATGCAAATTTCCTCCTCCTCTGACCTGTTAACGAATAGGCCCTTTCTCCATTCAGCACCCAGTATTGATGAAACTTAACTGGATGCCAGAGCATGTCATCGCCTGTCTTCCCGTTTCATTTTTTATAGGTACTCATCACAGAAATATTAGCTTATGTGGGAAAGAACAGTCCTTTCATTTCTGTTTCATTTTTCCTCATTTTGTCTTCCTCTAATCCTAGAGATTTCTGGGTTCATGACAATAGGAATTGCATAAGAGAACAAAATGATTCCAAAGAGTAGGATAAATTTGCCATAAATGGGCAAATTTATATGAACAAAATCCTAGCGGGGATTCCTTCAGCTCTGTGTCATCTTAGTTTTTATGGGAATTAGCATAACTTAGTGGATTATGTTCAGGTTGACTGACAGTCATTGTGCCTGTGCTTGAATATCTCTGACAGTTCATCACAGCAGAGCATGATATAATGGAAAGAGCCCGTCATCTGAGAGTCAGAAGGCCTTTGTTCCATCCTGGATCTGACACAAACTTTCTAAGGAAATTTAAGGAGTTATTTTACCTCCCTGTGCCTCCAGTATATTATATATAAAATAGAGTTCACTAGATAATTCAAAGTTCCAGTCCCTTCATGTTCTAAAACCCACTTATTCTTTGACTGCATTTTAAATTTAACACAGAGCTGTAATCATTTTAACTCTGGTTTGCTTTTAAAGTTGTAGTAACTAATTATTTAAGCCAAAATCTGTTACTAAGCCATCTAGGTATCGAGAGGCCTCACCTGAAATTTGCTAAAATGTTGTTTATTCTGGAATAATATGTTGTTTATTCTGGAATTCACTGTTTAATGTCTATCCTTGCTGTATCTAGAGTTTTACCACATATTTCAGTTCAATGCTATTCTCAGAAACTTCATTAATAGAAAAAGAGATAACATAGAAAAGTAGGAAAAATAACATAGAAAAGCACCATATATATAGGAAGCAAGAGTCTTTCATAGTCATCGCAATGTGAGTTGGGTTCTACCACCCATACCTTTCTCAACTTGCATATAGCTACAGCCCTATGTCTAGGGATAAGATAGCAAATTGCTGTCTCCTGGGTATCTCAGCAGACCATGGCCTTGTCTTGCATCTCTCCCTATAGCTGGGTGACCCAGAATCCATCTGAGGATACCAGAAGCCCCACCACACTCTCCACACTTCTGAACTCAGACTAACTTGGTAAAAGGGAGTTTTGTTGCTTTTTCTCAGAAGACTAATACTAAGTGGGGTATTACTGAGTGTGATATACACGAGGTCAAAAGCAATAAGCACATTTAACAATCTTTACTAAATCAGTTCAGTTTTAGCATACAAACATCAATCATGGTAGTAAACAAGTAAGAGCTAACTTTTTGTTTTTAAATGGATGAGAAGATTTTTATTCCCAGGAATGTGTAAATCATTCTAGATTTATTTTCAAGAATAAAAGACAAACCTACCTATAATTGCTATCATTATTTTGCTATAGATTCTTCTAGTCATTTTCCCCCTATTCACTCATTTCTATTATGTATGTATATGTAGGTATGGGTGTATATATTAAATACTATTGATATGTACACTTTTATATATGTCCTTATCATTTACTATTATGTTGTAAGTGGTTTTAATATTTTAATATAATTATTATAAATATAGCTTTAAAAGTCTATCATATAGCCTATCATAATAATATTACTGAATTTAAGGATACTTTTTAAAATTAGGATAAAATGTGACATAATTAACAGAGTTTCAAAAATGTCTTCCTGTTATTTAAATAGAATATATTTCCATATGAAATATAAAATGCAAAAAATATTAAAAGACAAAGCTACCATAATTTAAATGCAACTAAAGTAATACTTATATTTATAGTAATTGTCATGTATATTATTTTCCTATGGCTGCCATAGCAAAGTACCACAAACCGGGTAGCGGAAGCAACAAAAAATTACTGTCTCGGAGTTCTGGAAGCTAAAAGTCTGAAATGAAAGGGATGGCAGGATCATTCATGAACCCTCTGAAACCTGTAGAAAAGAAACCTTTCTTCCCCTTTGTAGATTCTGGTGTTTGCTGGCAATCTTTGGTGTTTCTTGCCTTAGAGATGCATAACTCTAATCTCTGCCTATATCATCTCCCTATGTATCTTGTTCTCCTTTTATTTTAAGGACACCAGTCATATTTGATTAAGGGTCCACTCTAGTATGACTTGCTCTTAACTAATTGCATCTGCAATGACTCTGTTTCCAAACAGATCACAGTCTGATGTAGGGGTTAGGATTCCACCATATCTTTTTTAGGGACACACTTAACATGTAACATGTAATATAGAAAATGCCCTTGCTGCTTCTGCACGTGCTCATGCAATTCCTCCTATGCTGCAAACACTTTGCCCTTTCCTTTTATTTCTATAACTTCTCCTTCTTCAAGGACTAAATCAAGTACAGCTTCTTCCAAGAAAAACGACTATATTCCTCATTTATCAAGTGCCTGTGAAAAACCAGGGACTTTAGATATGGAACACTTTATATGGATTAAACTTCAGCCTATGGAGATTTTTCTTCTGAATTCCTATAGTGATTACAATTTATATTTTCATGTATTGTTAGTTATTTTCTAGTCATATATCTTAGATTATAAATTCTTCATTGGTAGAGACCGTGTTTTTTTTCATATCTTTCAAACACATAGTTGAGTAAAATGTATAATAATTAAATAAATGAATAAATGAATGAATAAATAGATGAAAAAAATTTCCCATGTGTGAGCTCTCTGTCAGTTCTTGCGTTCTCAAGGGCTGACTCCTCTAGGAATACCCTCTGTCTGTTTTATTTTCAGCTTTCCTCTCCCTCCTGTCTCATTCATATTCAAACATGTTTGAGAAGCTTCCATCTTTAAAATGTTTCACCTCACCCCATATATCTGCCTCCTGTATTTTCTCTATCACTTTGATTTCTTCACAGTGTAGCAGTAAAAAATATTCATGACTAATTATTTTAACTCCCATACTTCCCTTTTATTCTTTAGAATGAAAGTTATTCTATAATATTTAAGCTTACAAAAAGATACTAACTGTAGAAGTTAAGAATTCAAGACACATGCCGTAATCTGCTTACTTTGATTTATCTGTCTTCATTATATTACATATATATTTGTTTACTTTTTAATGCCTCTCAACTAAATATATACTTTTTGAATTCAGGACTTTGACTGTGTTCTTTATCATTGTACACAGAAGCTAGCCTGATACAACAAATATGTATTCAATAAATAAATAAATAAAGTGTTCCCTCCTAGACTATAAACTGAATGAGAGAAGGGACCTTTTTTTTTTTTTTTTTTTTTTTCACCAGTATATATCCAGTATCTGGTATACAGAAGCAGAGAAGTAAATATTTTTACAAAATAAATGAATGCATCATTAAGAATACTTAGCATGTATTATATTATTACCCAGTTTAAAATATTGATATAAGTAACAAATACTGTAAAAGACGAATTGAGCTCTTTTTCCCTCCTAGAAAGAAAAGTACATAATCTTCCTGAGAAATATAAAAGTCCTTCCTGAATTAAAATAAGATTTAAAGGGACTTTGTAAAGTTAGTTATGGAAATACATTTTTTTTTGTCTTTCAGATGTCTAAAACTTCTATAAATTAGGAAAATTTCTACTCTATAAATTGGGAAAAACAATTTAAAGTCTTTTAAATTGTGGAACATTTTATGGTCTCTGTAAATAAAGGCCTCAAGTATCAACAGAGTTGAAATTTGTCATGCTTTTAAAAACAAGGGGGCCTCTACTTTTAGTGACAATATGTAGACAAGCTCATATTGTAAGGTGTTAGACATTACCACTGATGGTCAAATTTCAGGTGCAATAAACTTATCTGTATATTCTTCAGTCTCCTTATCTTCATCTGTGCCCTGAGGTATTGGTCACAGCTAGGATGCTATCCTTGAGGGATTCAATCTGGAATGATAAATAAGAAGAGATAGGGCATGATAAAACCCTAGAAAAATCAGGTTCACCAGCACTGCTGTTATAAGAAAATAACTACAGGCTTCCTAATTGCTTTACAACTTCAGGGACACCTGCCAATTATAATTAAAAAATCAAAGACTAAATATTCCATAAATCTTAATAAGGAACCATGGAAAACAGAAGTCAGCAGGAAATATAAGTTACAGACTTTCCCAAGAGTTCAGTGAAATCTCTCTGTCCGGGCCACTTAATATTATGTACAAACCATAAATCCATAACAAGTATTACCTAATATAAAAGGCAATGTCTCTTTGGCAACATATATTATAATTCATGGTATCAGAGATACACTATATTTTAGGATGAATTATTATCAGATAAAAAGACGTTCTTTCTAATTTTGCATTGGTATGCCACCCAATGTGGTTTCTTGTAAAACGTATTCTTTGGAAAAACTATGTCTCTGATAGCTTACATTTTGTGGAAGGAAGGAAGGAAGGGGCGGGAGGGACATGGATAATCATATTAATATTTTGCCTATTAATGTTCTTATTATTACTGTGAAAAAGTTATGTTTTCTTTTTTTTTTTTTTTTTTTTTTTTGCTGTACGCGGGCCTCTCACTGCTGTGGCCTCTCCCGTTGCGGAGCACAGCCTCCGGACACACAGGCTCCGCGGCCATGGCTCGCGGGCCCAGCCGCTCCGCGGCATGTGGGATCTTCCGGGATCGGGGCACGAACCCGTGTCCCCTGCATCGGCAGGCGGACTCTCAACCACTGCGCCACCAGGGAAGCCCAAAAAGTTATGTTTTCTGACTGTATTCCTCTGTTAATATCAACGACGTTTTCCCATTCCCAGACCCTCTAACCATACGCAGCCAGTAGTGTGTTTTGGCTATGCATTCAGATCATTCCTCCACCTGAAGAACTCACCACATTTCTACTCTAGGATATTTGAATTGCAGTTGTCTTGATTTTAAGTGAGGTGATAGAAGGTCATGCAAAGAACACAGGGTCAGGAGACAGACATATCTGCCTTATATCCTGGTTTTACATGACCTTGGGCAAATGAAGAAACGTCTCTAGGCCAATGTTTTGCATATGCTGTTGCATTTGCAGTTCTTTTGCTCTAACTTCTTTTCTTAGATATTTACATCATTCAGTATTTTCTTAAGACTTCCCATGTTGAGAGACCTTTCCAGTAACTTGCATATTCTGTACAAATCCTCTTATCCTCTCCACCACTATCCTCAGCGACTCTCTGTCCCATTTTGTGTTTCTCACTATTTGAAAGTGCATTACTTATTTGTTGAACGATTCACTGCTTGTCTTCCTTCCACTATTATGTAAATCAGTGGTTCTCAATTTGGGGGCAATCTGGTCTCCTAGGAGACGTTTGGTGATATCCAAAGGCACTTTTGGTTGTCCCAACTTGCAGGGGCGTTACTTTCATCTAGTGGGTAGAGGTCAATGATGCTGTTCAATAACCTACAGATGCATAAGATAGCTCCTGTAACAAAGAATTATTGGGCCCAAAATGTCAATACTGCCAAGGTTGAGAAACTCTTACATAAACTCATGAGAACAATGACTGCTTAAGTTCTTGTTAAATCCCCAAGAGCTAGAACATTGCCTGGCATAAAGTAGCCTCTTGAAAATATCTGTTGAATGAACCTAATCAGAGGGCTCTTGAGAGGAGTCAACAGGATAGGCACATAAACCACCTAGCAGGGCTGTATAAGTGTGAGTTTGCTCCCTCTACTGTATTCTCATCCTGCATTCTTAGTGGAGATGTCTTTTTTTTTTAACTGAAGTATAGTTGATTTACAATGTTGTTTTAGTTTGAGGTGTACAGCAAAGTGATTCAGTTATATATATATATATATATATATATATAGAGAGAGAGAGAGAGAGAGAGAGTGTATATATATATAGAGTGTATATATATAAAAAAGTATATATATATTCGTTTTCAGATTTTTTTCCGTTATAGATTATTATAAGATATTACATATAGTTCCCTGTGCTATACAGTAGATCTTTGTTGTTTATCTATTTTATATATAGTAGTGTGTATCTGTTAATCCCAAATTCCTAATTTATCCCTCCTGCCTGTTCCCCTATGGTAACTATAAGTTTATTTTCTATGTCTGTGAGTCTATTTCTGTTTTGTAAATAAGTTCATTTGTACCATTTTTTAAGATTCCACATAGAAGTGATATCATATATTTGTCTTTCTCTGTCTGACTTACTTCACTTAGTATGATAATCTCTAGGTCCAACCATGTTGCTGCAAATGGGAGATCTCGACTACATGTGTTAAAAATTGTAATCTGCCTGGGCTCATCACCCACTATATGCTGAAACCTCCAATAATGTCTCAGACTCTGACAACTACATACTCACATGGATATTCTGATATAAGGACCTACTTTGTGACCCCACTTTTGTTTGTATGACTGATAGTAGCAAATCTATTACTCCTGACTCAAGTAGTGTGTAAATCACAGATAATTTGCACCATCCTTGATAGTTATAAGACTTCCACTCAACGTTCCATGGCCAAATCATTGTAATATTTTTTCCAAGAGCAATATAAAAATGCACCATGGCACAGAATTTTATCTATATCAGATTCAGAACATGATGTCTGTGTTTATGGATCCTATTTCTTCATTCTATCCTCCTTCAATAAATAGTCAGTTGTCAATTTGTTTAATCAAATTAGGTGTTTATCTTTCCTGACATTTGTATTGGACAAGTAGATTAATACTAAATGTGGCTTTGGCATAATAAATTGGCAAATTATTGCAATTTAAGCTAGAATCTGCTGCCACCAGAAATTTCCTGGGAAACACATAAAACACTAGCAGTTCATTCTAGTATATCTAATGTAAAAGTTTAGATACTAAAGGTCAACCAAGTTAAAATACACACATCTATATCCACTTATGTTATAATTAAATAACTTATACCATAAGAACAAATTTTTGGTACTTCATATTTAGTATGTAAGAAAATATCATATTTTTGTGCTATACAATCAATTCAGAATTATGTGTTAAATTATGTAGCATGTAGTGCATGTTTTGCCTTTTTGTTCCTAAAGTCATATCAGAAAATGAAACACATTCCATAACATTTTAAGTGTGAATATTTTTTATATCTGGTGTATTTGGTATTTTGCATATAATGTATACAAATGTAGTATCACATTTACTTGTTTCCTTTAATCAAGTAATTTAAATATAACAGTGATCATGGTGGAATCATTATTAAAGATATTGCCATAAAGTAATGGTTTTGAGTAATTTTAACTGAAGTATTATAAGTGAAATAGAAAATTGTTATATCCCTCAAAGACCTTATCTTACAAAGCCATCAGTTTATCCCAATGTGGTTGTCATTTTAATGTCATTTTTTATTGACCATCAGAATCCTTGGCTCATTACACATATATCTTCAGATGTTTTTTGCCCATAGATTAGATTTTAGAATTAGCCAGAATCCCTTGGGAGTTAATGAATATCTGAAGGATTTAAGTGTTAATATTTGTTTTGATTTAAAATTAAAATAAAAGTGAGGCATGGCTTTCCTACATGTCTTATAAATTGTTCTAAAGATAAGTTCAAGAGAGGAGTTTCAAAAATTCACAGCAATATTTTTGGAATATAGGGTTTCCTAAAGTGACTGCTTGTAAATGCAAATAGTATTTAAAAAAGCAAATTTTGGTACTTTTTCTTGAAAAAGACCCTTACTTAATAAGTATCCATCAAATAACTATTATAAACAAAATTTTTTAAAACTGTGATAGAGTATGGTAGATAGGTAGAGTTCAAAAAAGTAAATAAAGGGCTTCAAAGGATCTTACTGGAGAATAGGCAGAAATATTCACAAATGATAAGAAAAGAGTAAATAATAGAGAGCATACACATTTTGAACTCAATGGGACATGTGTAGCATTTTTTTTTTTAATCAGTAGTCTGGTAGATAACAGGAAATTTTATCCCAGACTTCCTATTTTGTAAGCAATTTTGCTTCATAGAGAATAATCTTAATGATTTATATGAAATATTTTAGTCCTATACAAATGACTTTGTTGGAGAAATATAAATGCAGTTGAAAATTGTGTTAAAAATGACAAAGAATGTACTAAATACTACTGGTTGTATACTTTTTGGTGACAAAATTTGGGAATCTTAGCACTACCAATGACAGAATGAGCATCCTTAAGAACACTCTAACCTATTCTATTAAATATATCAACGACAGAGCATACCTGTTTTTTTTCATTATTTATGTCAGGAAAGTATATTGTCACCATGGTGAGTTTTGCTTATGCAAAAAATAAATTGTAAAATTTACCCGTGGTTTTCTCAAAACTAACATTTTTGCTTCTGGGCACAAGATTGGTAGTATTTTACACTTAAGATGAGTTTTAATTAAACAAAGACCACTGTGACAAACTCAAAGAAAACCAAAGTAGTCACGTGGACATTCAAATTTAATAGACGGATGGTGGGTGTGAGTGTGTTAGAAGTCCAAGAACACTGGTGACCAGAATGAAGAGGGTGAATTAGAGAGAAAAAACAGTGTGAAGATAAAGCTGATTGAACGAGTTTGAAATAAAACAACCTGGCAACATATTTTTTCTTTTTTTTTTCTTTCTTTTTTTTTTTTTTTAATAAAGCACACCAAGGAAATTTAAAAAAGCAATCCTTGGTGATTCATTGGTTCTAGGTGGTCATCATACCCTCATGCCACATCCCATCCTAGATGAGATGAGCTAATGAGCCTGGGGCCCATGAGATTACACAGTAAATTGAGCAATAGCTGCGTAACTAAGTAGAAAAGAGCCCTTTTATTACATGATATCACCAGGCTTTTCTGGTGAGCTTTATGAGAGCTCACATAGTGATTTACAAGTACTCTATGTCACCAGTGTGGCGCTACTGTTGCATTGTTTTGGCGATTAAAGTAACTGCCTCCTGAGCCAATTTATTAATGGAGACAATTCACAAAGCTGCAGTGCTTTGTACTGTAAAAATAGATGCTAGAGATAATTGGGCAAGGTGGTGTCATGTCACTTGTGTGCAGTTCATTAATTAACTGCTTGAAACTGCTATAAAATAATAGCCATGTCATCAGGATGAAAGTACAAGAGTGCAAAGGAAATAAAACTTCTCAAGTAAGAAGACAGAAGTAGTTGTTACGAAGAAAACTCAAATGTTTTCTTCACTTTTAGTACCCAGTCTTATTTCCCTGTAGTTACAAACCTGCACTTCAACGTTTCTTATCATTACTTGTTAGCGTTTATTGGGTGCTAGATGATGCACGCAATTTATGTTTCTCTCCGAACCATGGATGCTGATGGGTTGTTCACTAAAAGAGCTCAGGGATCATTGCCAGAGCAATATCCAATGATTTTCCTCCCACAATTCAGAAACAAGGTCCATATTAAAGGCATTCCCGAACGTGTCAATAATGGGATCTCTAATTTCAGCAACAACTAGATCTATAGCTGCTACAGTCACGAGTCAGGAAATAAACGCATTTGGAGGAATTACTTTGCCAATAGTAAGGGTCTTTGCATATGTAGTGTGTCATTTGTTAAGTTATATTAGTAGGCATACTACTAGTCTTTCATAACCAGACTGGTTAATTGGCAGCTGCATCAAAAGAAAGCCACAGAGTTGTAAGTCAAAAAGTGGTCAGTGAATAGGATTAAAATAGTAACTGTGCATACCACACCAATAACTATTTTTATCTACCTTCCGGTTGCCAGCTCTACAGTGACCTTAAACATGAAGCTATGAGATGTACTTAACAAGTGGAAAAATAGGTTTGGGGAACCTGGCTGAAGATGCCTCTGGCTAAAAGAATATGCAATGCCATTACAGCACTACACAGAGCCTAGAAAGATATAGGACTGAGTACTTAAAGATATTAAGTTTATTTCTCTATCAGGACTCCTTCTCTACAGCAATAATGAAGAAACTGGGTCACCTCGCAACGGTAATTTTCTCAGAATTATGGTACACTTGAGTCAACTTCATCTCCTTTTGGCTGAACATTGAGCTAAAGAGGGCGGTGGTAAAAGAAGCAACCCATCATCCTTATCACAGTGTGTAAGGAGAAGGGTGTCTACAGAATGGCCTCCGAGGTCTGTCCGTGATTATTCAAGGGGTTAGGTTGATGAAATATTTTCTGTCAGGGCTTATTCCACACCTGACATTTCTCATATTTGATCTGTTAATGGTTATTGCCCACTACACTAGTTTAAAGGTCAGATTCATAAAAAGGTTCTATCTCTACCAATTGAGCCCTTCTTTAGGACTCTCGTTCAAATATGTGTTGTGAGCCATGGTGACAAGTGCCTGATCCTTACCAGGAGCACACAGGTGTTATGGTTCATGCCAAAAGGATAAGTTGTTTCCCTGTCCTTTGAAGAAGGTATTAGCAACGTTGTTTCTGGAAGTGTTAAGAGTAAGAAAAAAAAGTAAAACTGTGGATGATTTTTTTCATGTGTATTTCCACATCTCCTTATTAGATATGATGGGAAATGTTACAGATTGTATTAACAAGGAATTATAACAACTTTGTTAGGACTTTGATAGATATTTACCATAGTGTATTAATCTGAAATCATGTATTTGCTAATAATAAAAACCTAAAGCAAACTAAAGTGCAAGAGGAAACTTTATTAGCTCCAGAATACAAGGACAGAACAACCAAACTGCAGAAAAGACATAGATATGGATACAACTGGAGTCACGGAGTTGAATCTCACCAGGATACTCTCATATCAGAATCTTTAAGGGTCTGCCTCATTTTTCTTACTGCAAACCAACTTCTTCCAAGTAGTGTCCTTTATTTTCATCCTAGGAAAAGAAATAATTCTCATTTCCAGTTTTAAAAACTGGAAAGACTCTGATTAGTCCAACTTGGATCTGTCGTCTCTTAAACAAGAAGCTAGGGGATGAGGAAATTGTATGAATATGGCTGATACCCTTGAACAAAATGGTTAGACTGGAGGGTGGGAGTGATAGCAGTTCCCCAGAGGAGTTGGGGTAGGAAGGAGAAAAGGATGAGAAGAGTCTGTTTCCAAAAGAAGAGAAAGAGCTGCTGGTCAAATAATTGTGTTAAAAATTTCACTCGAAACATTACTTGAAAGTTAAAACACTATTCCAAAACTCAAGTATACTGCACTTTATCTCTAAAAATCTACATCTTCAATAAGAGAACAATTAAACTTGGAGGGTACTACTGAAATAAAATATTTATGTTGGTTATTATTTTATATACATAGTATATATATATACATTTATATATACACATACATATATATAAATATATATTATATACAAAATGTGTATGTATGTAGGTATAAATGTGTATATTGCATGTTTACATATATATATATATATGTATATACACATATATACTGTTATATATATGCATACACACATATATATCCCTAAAAATGTCCTTGACTTTGTAGAGCTTATATGCTAGAGGAGATATTCAGACAATAAACAAGTAAATAAAATTAAAATTATGTATGATCTCAGTAGTACAGAGAAAAATATAGCAGGGTAAGGGGATGAGGACCGGCAGGGATGAGGGAATTGTTTACTGTTTTATGTGGAGTGGTCGGGTAATTTTTCTCTAAAGGTGCCTTTGAATTGATACCTGAAGGGAATGAATGAGTCACGCATGAATCTGGGAGAAGAGACAAATATTCTTGAATATAAAATTTTCTGTAAAAAGTTTGAATTTGAGACTGATATGAAGGATAATGAAAAGATCACTGACCTAAGAGTCACTTTACCATTAAGAAGTTGTGAAAACTTAGAAAACTATTTTAATCTAGGCCTCAGTTTCCCCAGTTGTAAAATATATTTTCTGTTTTTTTGCCAAATATTAAGATTTTTAATTTGAAAAAATTATTTCCTAGTACCTAGCTCAGATATACCAATACTGAGCAGTTTATAGGTGAGTCAAAACTGCTTAATCTCTTGCTCAGACTACATCCATAGCTTCCTAAGTCATGTCCCTCTCTCTATCCCTACCCTGAACACATGCGAGAGTTAAGACATAAATCAGGTTATGTCACTCCTCTGCTCAAAGCCTCCAATGCCTCTTCATTTTACTCCAGTGAGTAAAAGCCCAACTTTTTAGAGACCTACATGAGTCAGGACACAATACTTCTGTTATGGTCTGAACTGTGTCCCCCTCAAATTCATATGTTGAAGCCCTAACTCCTGTATCTTCAGAATGTGACTGCATTTGGAGATAGGACCTTTAAAGAGGTAATTAACTTAAACGGGGGTCCATAGGGTGGCCCTAATCCAATATGACTGGTATCCTTGTAAGAAGAGGAGATTAGCACATAGACAATTCAGACTGAGAGATGACCACAGGAGGGCACAGTGAGAAGGGGGCCATGTGCAAGCCAAGGAGAGAGTTCTCAGAAGAATCTAAACCAGCCCACACCTTGATTTTGGACTTCTGGAGTCCAAAATATGAGAAAATAAATGTGTGCTTTTAAAGCCACCCAGCCTGTGGCATTTTGTTATGGCAGCCCGAGCAAACTAAAGCACTCCTTAAATTTATCTTCTAAAAAGTAACACTCTTTTGCTTGCCTTGAACAAATAGACATGTTCCCCCCTTAGGTTCTTTGCTCTGATTGTTTCCTTAAATGTTCTGTGCTCACTCCCTTAGTTCCTTGAAGTCTTACTCAAAATGTTTTCTTCTCACTGTAGCTGCCCCTAACCACCTCCATTAAAAGTGCATCCCCTCCACCCCACCACACTCCACACTCTTAATCCTATAGAAGGATCCATTTTTCCCTATAGCACTTAATCACTTATAATAGGAACTGACTGGTTTTTACGTTGTTTATGGCCTGTCTCTCTCCAGTAAAAGGTAAACCCCATGAGGATAAGGATGGTCACCCATGTGGCTCACTGACATCCCTCTGTAGTTTAGAACTGTGTGTAGCACATAGTAGATTCTCAAGAAATATTTCTTAAATAGATAAATGGAAATGATAAACTGGACAGTACCTACATTAGTACTTAGTCCAATTTCTTTTTGGATTAAGTAAAAATCAAATGTTTTATTTAGTTTCCCTTAGCTAGTAAAATCTATAATAATTATTTCCAGACAGTAAACATTGACCTACTTGTAATAAATATCATGTTTTGTTCACTGAAAATTAGTATCTAAACTATGTTATTTACACATTTGTTGTTAATCCATAGATGCAGCTTACTGTGACTTTGCATTCAGTTTTCATTAGTCAAGGTATACTAACTATAATAACAAATATCCCTTAAGTTTCATTAACCTAAGACTTAATAACAAGGGTTATTAGTCTTAATAGTTATTAGTCTTAATAACAAGACTAACTAACCCTTAATAACAAGGGTTTTGGTTTTGAGTTTTGAGTTGCTCACTTGTTAGTGGACAGTGAATGCAGGTTGGAGGGCTGGGAAGTGTTCTGCTTCACACAGTCATTCAGGGGTCTATTCTTTTCTATCTAGTGTATCGGCCATTTATTAAGTCCTAAAGACAAGGAAAAGAAAGTGTGAGAATTTGTAGGAGGTTTTAAAAACCAGAACTGGAAGTGGCCAAAAGTAAGCCTTTGGCCTCACCTGCATGAAGTGTAATTGAGCAAAGTGCCAAGGAAGAAGAGGTAGACACAGATACTGGGGGGCAAGTCTTTCCCAAACATGTAACCATTCTCTGCTACAAGAAGAACTGAGATGGAGCCTCCACACTGGTGCTGCAGGCATATAACAAAGAGAATCTTTAATTTTCATCATAGCCTGAGATCAGAAACAGAAAACTAAGAAGGCTTCCTATCATTTTAATTTTGTTGTTTTATTCAGCCTTATGTTCTAGTGCAAATCACCAGAATATTAAATGTATTTATTCATATGTATACCATTAAAATAGAGTATAAGTATAAATTATTTTATGTGTCCACCACTATTTTCACCTGAACTTTTCCCCATAGGTGCAGATAATTAAGAATTCATTAGACATCAAAAAGCACTTGAAAGCACAAAGGAAAATTTGAAACATGAATCTTAAAATCTACCACCAAATTGTTATCATTGGGCTAATGAAGGGAAACCATAAAACTACATCTACTTCATTCTGAGTACTCTTCTACTAATAATGAATTGAATTGTGCAAAATGGTAGAATTAACTGTGTTCTTTTAAAGTCAACTCTTTCTAGGTGTAAAGTAAATAAATATAGCTGTGTACCCATAAGTTAAAAGACTTTTTAAATTAAAACCTGATTTCTGGACTCAGTATCTTACAGTCTATTTAAGTTGATAAATGTGTTATTTTTTAGGCTTTTAATAGAAAGAACATGGGTTTTGGAGCCAGTGGTGAGTACCAGCTCTAACACTCACTAATTATGTGAGTTTTGGCAAATCACTTAACTCTCTGAAACTCAGTTTTCTCATCCGTAAAACAGAGAATAATAATTCTTACTTTTGCAGGGCTGTTAGAATTAATTTTTGAGAGCAACTAGTTCAATTCGTGACCCATAGTAGCACCTGAGTATGCTATAGCTATTATTATTATCATTGCACCTTAAGGTAATAAATTTTAAGCACCAAAATAAGTTATGCATACTAACTGCATTGAAAATTAGATATGGGAAATAAAATGTAACCTTAAACAATGGGGAAGGAAGCTCAGGTGACACTTGAGCTGACTTTTAAATTATTGGTAGTGTTTGGATGGAAAAGTGGAGCAGCGAGAACAGAGTAGATTTTAAATCGGAAGTAAATATGAGCTGTTAGGAGAATAAGTGGAGCAACTTGAACAAAGAAACAAATATTCACCCAAATCAATGAAGTAAGAGTACACGTTCACACCATACACAAAAATAAACTCAAAATGGCTTAAAGACTGAAATATAAGTCACAACGCTACAAAACTCCTAGAAGAAAACATAGGCAAAACATTCTCTGAGGTAAATTGTAGCAATGTTTTCTTAGGTCAGTCTCCCAAGGCAATAGAAATAAGAGCAAAAAAAAAAAAAAATGGAACCTAATCAAACTTATAAGTTTTGCACAGCAAAGGAAGCCAAAAACAAAACAAAAAGACAACCTATGATCTGGGAGAAAATATTTGCAAATGATGTGATCAACAACAGATTAACGTCCAAAATATACAAACAGCTCATACAACTCAATAACAAAAAAACAAACAACCCAATCATAAAATGGGCAGAAGACCTAAATACATATTTCTCCAAAGAAAACATATAGATGGCCAATAGGCACATGAAAATATGTTTATCATCGCTAATTATTAGAGAAATGCAAATCAAAACTACAGTGAGGTACCACCTCACACCACTCAGAATGACCATTATTAAAACGTCGACAAATAACAAATGCTGGAGGGGGTGTGGAGAAAAGGGAGCCCTCCCACACTGTTGACAGGATTGTAAATTGGTATAGCCACTATGGAAAACAGTATGGAGGTTCCTCCAAGAACTAAATAGAGTTGCCATATGATCCAGCAATCCCCCTCCTGGGCATATATCCAGACAAAACTACAAATCAAAAAGATACATGCACCCCTATGCTCATAGCAGCACTATATACAATAGCTAAGACATGGAAACAATCTAAATGTCCATCAACAGTTGAAATGGTAAAGAAAATATGGTATATACACTCTATGGAATATCAGCCATAAAAAAGAATGAAATAATGCCATTTGCAGTAACATGGATGGACCTAGAGATTATCATACCAAGTGATGTAAATCAGAACAAAAAAGACAAATACCATATGATATCACTTATATGTGGAATCTAAAACACTACACAAATGCACATATCTACAAAACAGAAACAGAGTCACAGACATAGAGAACAGATTTGTGGTTGCCAAGGGAGTGGGGGGAGGGAAGGATTGGGAGTTTGGGATTAGCAGATGCAAACTATTATATATAGTATGGATAAACAAGAAGGTCCTACTCTATAGCACAGGGAACTATATTTAATATCCTGTGATAAACCATAATGGAAAAGAATATGAAAAAGTATATACATATGTATAACTGAATCACTTTTCAGTACAGCAGCAATTAACACAACATTGTAAATCAACTCTACTTCAATAAAATTTAAAAAAACAAATATTGAAATGTTCAGGGTATATGTACATATAGATTGCTATCCTGCCTTTAAATACTCTTAGAGATGGATATCAGGATTGTCGATGTCTGAATTTACAAAAAGTTTAGTTTAATAAAAATATTCAATAAGTATATTGAATATTACACTTATTGGCTAAAATGTTATTTTAGAAAACTATTACTAGAACATTTCTGTAATAATAAAAATCAAAAGGTGTGCCAAGCCATTTATAGATGACTGTTATAAGAACATTTGAATAATAGTTTAATTTTTCATATTAACTTTTATAATTTGAACAATATTTAAAATTAAATGGTAGGCAGGATGTATCAAATTTATATTTAAAACACCAAATATAGGTAAGTTTTAGAATTCTTTCACTTTTTAAATTAAAGTGGGTAGAGATGATTGATTGCAGTGGTGTGAATTCTTATGCTTCTGATTCTTTGATCCTAAATCAGAGAGAAGACATATATGAAAATGGACAGATTGAATATGGTATAACTTTCCCTTTCATGAAATGCCTTCTGATAACTTGACTTTAAAGAGATGAGAAGTACATGCAAATAACATTTTGTTTTCTACAAACTGTTACTTCAGAAAATATCTTGCTTAAAATAAACAAAATAAAAATAAGAAGGTCTACAACTTGTCATACCTTGCTCAAGTATAGCCATATAACCATGGGTGAAGAAACAAACTAAAAAGTCGCTTAGTTTAAAAAAAGAACATATTTTTAGCATTTATAGCAGTGAGTGTGAAACTGTATTTCAGATCCAGATAACATGTAATTTCAATTCGGCGTCCATTTGCTATCTCCTCTGGGCTACCCCAGTGCCATTCAGTGCCTGTAACTGAGACCACTGAGCTGTTGCATACCCTTGGTATCACACACACACACACACACACACACACACACACACACACACACAGTGAGGGAATTTAAAGTCTTATTTTTAGGACATGTGAAATAATTTTAACAACTCAAGGGTATTCAAAGTTTGATGGTTAAACAAACAAGCAAACCAGCCTGACATACCACTTTGTATTTTTTTTAAAATTTTTTACTCCACTACATGACTACTTCATCACATCTGGAATGTCCTGTGAGCCAAAATTTCAGTCCCAGCTTAATAGTTCATGAATATTTGAGAGGGGTCATTTTTAGCTCAATGATTTGTACCACAGAAACATCATACTTACATACATTTGTTACATACAAATTAATATAATGTGAGATATTTTATTTACAACCATATTTTCATATAGGAATTAGTGGGCCAAAAGCAGGGAACATTGAATTTACCCTAAACCCATTTCCCATGAGTATATTTATATTTACTAGTAGAAAGAAAGTCTTAAAAAAAAAGTACACCAAAAATGGGGATATATAGCAATGCACCAAATAATTAGGATAACATAAATGTAGGCTTGATTTAAATGGAAAGTTAAATTTTGATTTCTCCTCCTCTTCCTCATTATTAGTATTGGTTATCATACACTGTTTTCTCATATTATGTCTAAGTGAACATACATTGTCAAGCATTGCTTGCTGGACCATCATTTCTTATCTACTCTAAAATATGATGCTATTTGTATATCAAATGAGAAGGGAAAGAAAAATATCAAATCCCAAATTCCTTGTTTGGTGAAAGGAGTAGAAAAGTAGGAATAGAAGGAAATAAGGGTTAGAAGAAAGAGAGAATGAAAGAGGGTGGCAGGGAGGGTAGGAGAAGAGCAAAATAACCCAATTTTGTTTGTGTAGGAAGCTGATCACATCATTCTCTGAAATAACCTGCTTTATAAAGCAGAGGCATTAAAGTGGTGATTCTTGTATTTTAACATTTTAGAAAAGAATAATTAAATAAATGTTAATTACTTCTCATCAAAAAGTAACAAAAATGCTAGATCATTAAACTTTACTGAAAATGCTCTTAAACTCTGGCCTAATAGAATGCTTGACCGCAAGTGTCCTATCGAATTATGTTTGGAGAAGAAGTGGTGGATGAGCAGAGTGGGGCAAGAAGTTACAACAATTTCAGTTCCAAGTAATGAACACAGAAATTTTTTAATCAAGTGCTCTTTCCAGTCTTTTTCCATACTATTTCCTCAAACTTCAAACTCTTCATGTTATTTATTTTTTAAATGGCAATACCTTCACTGTCTTTAACAGAAAATTCACATCACTTGCCACAACATTCATGGACCATCCTAAACCTTCCATTGATACAAAAAATATTATTCCATGTTTTCTGTAAGCAAGAAATTTTGTTAAATTCTATGATTATGAACATGGAAAGACAGTTATTTCCTTCTTAAAGTACACAGTCAAATGAGGAGACAGGAGTAGAAATAAGCAAATTGGTTGAGATAAATTCTTAAACAAACTTTAGTTGCAGTGAAAACAGCACTTAATACCTCTTTGAGCAAGTCTCAGCACAAGTGCTTCCTCTCCTTCAAAGTGACCATTACGTATTCATGCATTCATTCAATAAATATTTATTGAGTTATTACTGTGCCAAGTATTGAGTTAAGGACTGGCAAATATAGCAATAAATTTTTGGTGAATGAAAAATAGTAGTGAAAAAATTGTAGGTTGACTTTCAATACTTTTACATTTCGTTTATGAATCTTACAGAAAGTGTTTTTTATTGAAGTATAGCTAATTTACAGTGTTATATTAGATTCAAGTGTACAGCAAAGTGATTCAGTTATATATATATATATATATATATATATATATATATATATATATATATATATATATATTCTTTTTCAGATTATTTTCCATTATAGGTTATTACAAGGTATTAAGTATATTTCCCTGTGCTGTACAGTAGGTCCTTGCTGTTTATCTACTTTATATATAGTAGTATGTATATGTTAATCCCAAACTCCTAAATTCTCTCTCCCCCCTGCCCTCCTGCTACCCCCTTTGATAACCATAAGTTTGTTTTCTATGTCTGTGAGTATATTTCTGTTTTGTAAATAAGTTCATACATATCATTTTTTTAGATTCCACATATAAGTGATATCATATTACATTTGTCTTTCTCTGTCTGATTCACTTCACTTAGTATGACAATCTCTAGTTCCATCCATGTTGCTGCAAATGGTATTATTTCATTCTTTTTTGTGGCTGAGTAATATTCCATTGTATATATGCACCACACCTTCTTTATCCATTCATCTGTCAATGTACATTTAGGTTGCTTCCATGTCTTGGCTATTATACTAAGTAATGCTTTTATGAATACTAGGTGCATGCTTCTTTTCAAATTAGAGTTTTCTCTGGATATATGCCCAGGAATGCAATTGCAGGATCATACAGTAACTCTATTTTTGATTTTTTAAGGAACCTCTAATAATTAGTGAAATTGAGCATCTTTTCATGTGCCTGTTTGTCATCTGCATGTCTTCTTTAAAGAAATGTCTGTTTAAGTCTTCTGCCGATTTTTTGATAAGTTTTTTTTTTATTAAGCTGTATGAGCTATTTGTATAATTTGGAAATTAATCTCTTGTTGGAAACATTGGTTGTAAATATTTTCTCCAAGACTGTAAGCTGTCTTTTGTTTTGTTATGGTTTCCTTTGTTGTGCAAAAACTTTTAAGTCTCATTAGGTCCCATTTGTTTATTTTTGTTTTTATTTTCATTACTCTAGGAGATGTATTCAAAAAAATATTGCTGTGATTTATGTCAAAACATGTTCTGCCTATGTTTTCCTCTAAGAATTTTATAGTATACAGTCTTATATTTAAGTCTGTAATCCATTTTGAGTTTATTTTTGTATATGGTATGAGAAAATGCTCTAAGTTCATTATTTTACATGTAGCTTCCCATTTTTCCCAGCACTACTTGTTGAAGAGAATTTCTTTATTATATATTCTTGCCTCCTTTGTCATAGATTAATTGACCAAAAGTACATAGGTTGATTTGTGGGATTTCTATCCTGATGCATTGATCTATATGTCTGTTTTTGTGCCAGTACCATACTCTTTTGATTACTGTAGCTTTGTAGTATAGTCTGAAGTTAGGGAGTGATTCCTCCAGCTCTGTTCTTTCTCAATATTGTTTTGCCTATTCAGGATCTTTTGTGTTTCCACCAAATTAAAAAAAAAAAAATTTGGTCTAGTTCTGTGAAAAATGCTATTGTTAATTTGATAGGGATTGCACTGAACCTGTAGATTGCCTTGGATAGTATGGTCATTTTAACAGTGTTGATTCTTCTGATCCAAGAACATGGTATATCTTTCCATCTGTTTGTGCCATCTTCAATTTCTTTCATCAGCATCTTACAGTTTTTGGAGTACAAGTCTTTTGCTTCCTTAGGTAGGTTTATTCCCACTTATTTTATTATTTTTGATGTGATGGTAAATGGTCTTGTTTCCTTAATTTCTCTACAGAAAGTTTACAGAAGCCTGTGGTGGACGGCATGATACATCAGGCAAATTCCCCTTCAAGACTGATAGCTGGTTCCCCCGAGTTGTATGTAGTGCTTTGAGCAGACAGCCCTCAACTGTAGACATTTTGTTATTGCCTTGTCTAAAGAAAGTTGCCTCACAGAAGATGATGCCCTCTTTCCTAGGCAGCCCATATCCAGTGACTAATCAATATGAGGAGATGAAGGCTCAGTCCCTCCCCCAACTCTCTTAATCTCAGAGCTCAGCATAGGTTCAGCTGAGGCCTTTGTTGAGACTGCAACCCAGCTTCCTTACTGCCCAATCCTGCTTCCTTCCCTTTCCTTCCATAGATGGGGACTCCAAGAACATATCTTAATAAACCTCCTGCACATCAATATTTAACTCAGAATACACTTCCCAGAGAAACTTACCTGTGGTATAGGCACATCATTTTTTCCCTTAATTATCAATTGTGAGTTTACCATTCAAAATTTCAATATATACTTTAAATATGGCAATGAATTCACAAAACTCTGAATTGGCTCAAAAGAATATGATTCCCAATGGGCTAGAAGAAGCAATTATAAAAGTGTCATAGTTATCAAAGGTTGTCTTTATATATTCTACCCCAAATTTAACTGCAGAGATGAGGATAACATAGCTAATGGTCATTGTAATATACCAAAAGTAGTAAATGAGATTTTAACAAATAAAACCCTAAAGTTATAATTGTTTATGATGTCTTCCTTTGTTCTCAATTATTAGCAGTTGAGTAGTATTAGAAAATCCAAATCTCTGCAAATACAATAATTTAAACTTAAAAATTTTAATTGAATTGTAAAACGTGCAAACCACTAAATGTATTTTTTTGCCTACTCATATTATGGAGGCTACTGTAAACTCGTACTGATTGAAATTTTTGAAAAGCAAAGATAAATAAATACAGGTATGTTCATTTGTTACGTTTACTAATATGAATGCAGAACCATATAGATTATTTCAATAATATCCACCTATTTTGAAATATCTTGCCTTTTTGAAAATAATATGTTGTATTGAAAATTATAGTGGGTAATGAAACAGTACAAATTTTAAAATATATATATCCCAAAAAACCCTAAAAAAATTAAGGCCTGTTTATAGTGCTTTTTTCAAAAATGTTACTACTGTTCATCCCATACTTTATATATATATATATATATATATATATATATATATATATATATATATATATAATTATAATAATTTTTAGAACTGAATTTCACAGTTTAAACCTTCACCTCTAAGGACACTCATAAATTTAATTACTGTTGCTATGTGCTAACTTAAATCCATGTGCTGTGTTTATTGTAATAGAGACGTAAAGGCAAATCTCCATTTCTCTGGATTATTTCTTTCCCTTTGGTCAAACTGTTACCCAAATTTTATTTTAATGTTAAAATTTGCTTCCCTTGAACACCAAAAATTTTTATTCTTGAGTTGCTTTATGATATTTTAACATGTAAATTTTATCATATTTTAAGAGAGAAAATAAATCACCTCAAGGCATTCACCTATTAATATTCTACCTTAACTAAGTGGATTATGGACTTTGAAACTAAGCCTGAATACATCTTAAAAAGGTGCCCAAGCTTAACTATCTTGTCCTATAAATATGGAAGACACTTTGACAATAATTTTATCTCCCTAATACTCATATGGATTCCAATATTGCAGAAAGGAAATGGATTGTAAATGTTGGCAACTGAGCCTAACTATATTTCCATATGTATGCTTTACCAACCACAGGACTTGGAATTCAAACTGTTGTTGCTAATTAGAAGCATCTTCATTTTTCACCTTCACAAGTAAAGCTGCAAGAAGCCCAATGTTTGCCTTGCTTATCTCAAATTCCCATTTGGCAGGCAATGTGAAAACTAACTACCAAAGAGCTGTCATATGCCTAGAGTCTTCAAGTTGGCACAACTACTAGCTTTGACCTCAGGGAATTTTCATGTGTGAGCCTTCCTGTGGTTTACCTCTGAGAGTTCTCTCTAAATTGAAAAGAGCAAGAGGGATGGGTAAAACAATAGCTCAACAAGCCAGGTTTATTTTAAGTGGTACAAGAAAACAATTCTCTTGCAGGCCCAAACTGTTTCAACATGGTCTCAGATAATCACACTTACAAAGTAATTCAGGAAGAGCAAGGACACTTAGCTTAACAATTAAAAGGTGTGCTAACAGTGCAACACACACACACACACACACACACACACACATTCATCAGAATTAACACCCACAAATGTTTCTCTAGACATTGCATCAATCAAAGTGGAAGAAATATAGATCTTGGTAACTATGCCCTATTTATCTTCACATACCATCCAGTGTCATAGGATCACATCATTTCCTGTTAGTTATGGCCACCACAGGAGTTCTGTCTTACTTGCCTCTTTGTAAACACACCACAATGACTGGACCAAACATAAAGGAAGTCTAAAATACAGGCTTTAACTAGTAAAAACTATTTATGTATTTCTCGATGCCACAGGGATCTCAATATTTGAACTGTGTAACATGTTCTTTCCACGAATTCTTCTGGAGTATTTTCCATTATTGCTGAATTGGTAGTAGTTTCTGCTTTCACTTAGCGTGGTAGAGAGCCAGAATCTGGTGAGTAGGCTCCCTGCTTCAAGTTCCAGCTCGGCCATCTACTAACTCACTTTGGAAAACTGAATTAAATAACCGTTTGTGTGAGCCATTTGCCTATTGGCCCTCAGATCTATTTCCTGCTCTGCTCTTATTCTGCTTTTCTATAGCAGGAAACTACCTTTCCTAGGCTCCTCTACTTTCTGATTTCTGGGCAAGTGCAGCCAGTGGGAGGAACTATGGATGACTAGAGGACAAATTGAGAGGAAAGAGCCTGATATTTCTCTGCTTCTTGTGGACTCTGGTAGATTTTATGCCTCAAGGCTCCATTTGGACAGCCAGTCACTCACTGGGCACCCATAGGTGCAGACCTATTTTTGTTCTGCAAGGCAGCCCCAGATCCAGATAAAGGTACCATCTCTCTGCATCACTCTGGAGTTGGAGGTAGCTTCTTCTCCCATTATTTACGTAATCAATTTCCTTTATTAAATCCCCTCTTTTTAAATACATGGAGAGATTCCTATTTCCCTGATTGGACCCTGACAGTTATAGCTACATACCACTGCTTCATGTCCCCATCTATTAAATTAATAATAATAAGGAACCTACAGACTAATTTTGAGAATTATTAATGCAGTTGTTCTCAAGATTCAGGTTGCCCCAGAATCACCTAAACAGCTTGTTATGGAGCTGATTTCAAGGCCTTACCCTCAGAGCTTCTGATTCATTAGGTTTAAAGTGGGGCTCCCAAATTTTGCAGTTCTAATAAGTTCCCAGGTGATCAGGTGCAGCTGGTCTACAGACCACACTTTGAGAACCATTGTGTGTAAAATGCTTCCCTCATTATAAGTACTCGATGAAGTTCTAAGAATTAGTACTGACTGTCATCTTATAATTTTCTTTTATCCTTCCATTTATGGTTGTAGCCAGGATTTGAAGAAATTCTCAAATTCAGAATACACAAATGAATCTGAATATAATGAGGGAATTCTATGTATATGTATTGGTGTAATTTTATGTAGGATTGAATTGTTCAAACTTTTTCTTTTGAGTGTGGTGGTTATATGTATCTTTTTATATAGATGGACAGACAGATGGATAAGTGATAGATGATAGATAGATAGATAGATAAATAGATAGAAATAGGGAAATATATTTTTTGCTTGTACATACTGAACATGACCAGTAAAATCTTCATATTTAATAGAGTCCTTTTGCTGAAATTAAGACACAAGTTTGGGTTATATGCAAGGAAAAACTTTCTCCTACTAAAGAGAGTATACTGAATTTTTTTAAAAAGTATTATTATTTTATGTGTGACCTATTCCAATACGTAAAACAACATGTCATTTAAAAAACGTCTTAGTTTATTATTAGTAATAAGTACTACACAATTCACTACTGTATGGCTATCCTGAAGTGGAGTATCCAGTTTTAGAGGCTGAGCGTATCTTTGTCCTGCAACTCCAGTTTCAAATACAAAACACTTGTCTTACTTGCATTTCAATAAATATGGAAAATCCCTTATACTCATACAGCTAATTAAATAAAATTGATTGAAATGGGGATACATAAATATATACACCTTTTATATATTTATATATCTAAATATCAATATATATGTCTATCTTAGAGCTCTTTAAAATGCAAAGGGGACTTAAAGGTATATAGAAACCAATCTTATTATAGATTTCTTTTAGATTTGGGGTATTTTCTCCCATTCTAATCTTTACAGCTGACTTATCTATAACTAATTGACAGAAAT
Source organism: Mesoplodon mirus (assembly GCF_964341445.2). Taxonomy (NCBI): domain Eukaryota; kingdom Metazoa; phylum Chordata; class Mammalia; order Artiodactyla; family Ziphiidae; genus Mesoplodon; species Mesoplodon mirus. The sequence goes on from NC_138980.1 coordinate 28,118,234, forward strand.
TATTTTCTTTTAACCTAAATTTTACCTCAAATAAAGTTTTTACCCAAGATTTTACCTTAAGTTGTTTTTCCTAAAATCAAGGTTTTGTTCCAAACCGTCTATTTGGTTTTAATACAAACAACTCTTCTCTAATTTATGCTGTAATATTTCATTGATTTATACACAAAATAGGAAAAGGAGGAAAGACTTTAGAAACAATTGTAACTGACCCTTCTCACTCATACAGTTCTATTGGTGAGATAACGATAGTGTGAATTTGCTATCATGTAGTCCAGTCACTAGTGTTTGGTAGCTGTAGTTTTCCATTGCTGTGTAAGAAATTACCAGAAATTTAGCAGATTAAAACACCATATACTTGTTATCTCACAGGCTTCATGGGTCAAGAATCTGGGACAGGTCAACTTGGTCCTCTGTTTAGGGTTTCACAGAGCTGAAATCAAGACATTAGCCAACTACATTCTCATTTGGAGTATCCACAAGAGAGGGCTCTGATTCCAAGCTCACTGAGGTTGACAGAACTCATTTTCTTGTGGTTATATGACTGAGGTCACCGTTTTTCTGCTAGCTGTCAGCCAGGTATTGCTCTCAACAACCAGAGGCCACACACTGTCCCTTGTCACCTGGCTGTCTCCATACACAGTTCAAACCATGGCTCTTTGCTTCTCCAAAGCCAGCAGGAGACTCTCTCATGCTTTAAATCTCCCCTTTCAGGAAGGTCCAGCTCCTTTTAAGGGCTCACCTGATTAGGTAAGGCCCACCCCCAGATAATTTCCATTTTGATTAACTAACAGTCAGTGATTTGAGACCTCAATTCCATTTGCAAAATTACTTTACTTTTGTCCATATTGCAACCTAGTCACTGGAGTGAAATCCATCATAGTCACAGTCCTACCCATAGAGAAGGGGAAGGGATTGTACTGGACATGTACACCAAGGGATCAGAATCTGAGGGTCATCTCAGAATTGTGCCCACCACAGTGTCTATGAACATGAGTTAGTTTGATTTACAGAGCTAGGGGAAAGTGTTGATTAATCTAGCAAGTGGGATAATGAAGGTGGCTGAGAGTTTGCATTCTAGTTATATTTAGATGGTATTGCTGACTTCTTATGGGACACTGATAACCATATACATAATTATTCATAATAGTTATCAGGGACTCCAAAAAAACTCCCACAGAGATCATAATTTTATGTTAAGATATTATTTTAAAAATTGTGAAAAGCTAAAATCGTCATTTAAAAGATATAGTAAAATGCTAATATGAGTGAATATAAGTTGGCTAATGAATATAGATATATTTATTTGTATATCCATTTTCTATTAGTTTTCTTTTGCATAGGCAAATTGTAGAATACTCTGAACCAGGGCTAGAAACCCTGGTTTCTATTTTTCCCCTCCATACTAAGGTCTCAAGAGTTATACTCACACTAACATTCCCCAGACAATTGAATCAAAGGAAAGTAAGTGACAAATTCTCTAATTTAGGTAACAGATTTGAAAAGTCAGCAGAATCTCTCTCCCTCTCTGTCTCTCTCTCTGATCTCGTGATTCTCATTTGGTAAGGAAACTTTTCCTAATATAAATTCCCTGCTGGTATCCCTTGCCACCCCCCTCTATACCTTGTTCTTATGACCTTATTTTTTTTGTGCTCCATGGACTTGTGACCAAAACTTATGGAATGATCCTCCCAAATATCTGGAGAGCAGCTACAAATCTCATACATAGGGAGAACCTATGAAATGGGAGCCAGATTGAGCTGGCTTCAAATTTTAGCATCACAAATTTAATTGACTGTAACAATTTACTCAATTTTTCTGAATTTCAAAATTAAGATAATTAGACACAGAGTATTATTTAGAAAGTATCTATCAAATATTTAATAGTTGAATAAAATTTACTACTATTTTCAGTCAACTTTAATTTTAATAGAGCCTGTTTCTTGCTAAAAGTATATAATATATATATATGTTTTAATACTGTTTGGACTATTGGGCCCATATGATGCTTCTGTGAAAGAAAAAGGAAAACATAGTAGTAAACGTTGGGGAAAAACTGTATACTCAACAGTGATGGAAGAATCATGATGAGCTTTTGCATAATAAGACTGATATGTCTTACAGTAAAGATAAATGTTTATGATTTTTCTAAAACTTGCTAAAATTCCACAGGACAAGCTTAGGGAAATGTTTTAAAACTATTTTGAATACCTAAAGTCTAATAGAGATTTATTCAGTTTTCTCGCCAGACCTAAGGAAAAAGATATAAACGATTCACACAGCAAGGGAAGAAATAGAGTCACTACAGGTAATAAACAAAGGGAAGATGTGGCTTTGATTTGCTCACATGGCAAGAGGTGATCATTATTACTGTCTTTCAGCGATAGTAAATATCATCAGTGACATTAAGGATAATAGATTATTGAAGAAAAATAAAGCATATTTGCCATTATCTAAACTCGGTGATACATTGCAACATGTTATGGCTTCGTCTTACTGTAGAAATGTCTAGAATCTGGCTCTATGGAGCAAACAGGGAGGGGGTGGGGGCAGACATCTGTACCTCCAGCAGTAAAACAAAGGAGAGCATTGTAAAGATCTTTTTGGATAATTACCATCATGCTTAGAGACTAGTGAATGGAATTGCTGATGAGAACGCTAGTCGACAGATAGGAAAACAAAATCTCAGTTACATGACAGAAGAGGAGGGCAGGCAAACATTTCATAGAGTGGTCAGAGGAGGTTGGAGGGTAACATTAAGAAAAAAATAGACCTTGTTTATGATGTCCAAAGCTGTCCCCTGGGGTACAGTAACACATTCAAGTCGAAACTTAGAACAAGATTAAGTGGTTTAGTTTATGCTGGAATAAATCTAATTCCTAACACTTCCCCTGTTATGTCCTAGACCAAATACCAGGACAGCCTTTCTCCCTCAGTCACATTGTTTTTTGCCTGTTGTAAGGTGGCAAGGTAAAGTAAAACTAGTAATGATTGATAAACAGATGAGTCATCTTGTAAACCTTTCGAACGTTCCAGAGCCACAGTTTTCCACGTGGCAAATGAGTATTACATATCTCTTTAAAGTCATGTGTAAACTCAAATGTGCAAACATGTGGTGTTATTGTAAGTCTGACAGACTTTGATGTTTGACGTAGGCAGCCTGGGCCCTACCCACTGATTTGGGCTTTGTTTGGACCTTGCTTCCATCTTTGGTCAAACAAATTTGTTACCAGCCCTGAGACATGATATATTGGATAGACAATTGCCCCAGATAACCAAGAATGTAGGTTTTATGCTTGACGAATCTGAGCTATAGAGATAAGAAGAATCTTTCCCAACTGGGTGGTTCACCTAGTACATGATAACTTAAAGCTTAGGTTTTCTGATGGTCTAGCTTATGTTCTTCCCACTGTACTCCCGTGTCTCAGGGGGAGTCAGTATGGACAAACACCAATGTTAGGTGCAGCCCTTTTGAGCAGTATATTAAAGATGGGATACTATGTCAGGGTGGATCTTAAGGGAATGGAAAAGAAGCTAGTCCTGCAAGGACAGATTCTCCACAGAGGAGAGAGAAGAAGACATTTCTGGAAATGGAAAAACCTTTAACAGAAGAACATGTTAGGAGACCCCCTTCACAGGATTTGTGTGAGGAGGGGTGAAAAATCATGATAGAGAATTGGGAGAATTAATAATAATGATGACCTTTTTTTTAGTGTACACTCACTATATGCCAAGTGTTATATGAATATTATTTCATTTATTCCTCCCCATAAACCAATGAGAGAGGAATTATTATTCTGATCAGGAAACTGAGGCTCAGAGAGTCTCACGGTCACGCTGATAGGAACTTTTTATAAACAAACCCATGACATACTCTGTACTAATGCTATTCTAAGCTCTTTACAAATACCAAGTAATAACCCTTGTAGCAGGATTATGAGGTAAGTATTTTTATCCCAAGTTTACAGAGACATTTCCAGCAGGTGGTAGAGTCAGGATTCAGGCACTCAACCACTGTGTTATGCTGTCTGGTAGGTAATGGAGCTGGAATGCACATTTGCCTCAGTCTGACCCCAGGGCAGAGGCTCTGAAAAACTAAGGTTTATGTCATTCCTTAGTTTCAAAAGTCTACAAATACAAAGGCTATCGAAGAAGTATGAAAACATTGCTTTAGATGTATGATTGGAACACTTTGGTAGGTAAATGACAAAATATTTTGTGACACTGTGTTTTTAAATTATACAGTCACAAATAGACTCCATCTTTCTGTATCTTGATGTTTGTGCCATAATTATAACTGTAACAATGAATTATGATTGCATGTTTACAATGCTTTGGGTACTATGGAAGTATTTTTGTGTTTTTCCTCAATTAAATTCATACAACAAACCGCAATAGGTACAACTCTCACTATTTTCCAGATAAAGAAATTTAGATAAAGGGAGATTAAGTAATTTTCCCAAGGTCACACAGCTAGTAGTAGTTGGTAGATTTGCACCTAACCCCAGGCAATGTGACTCCTGAGCCGACATCTCTAAACCCCTAACCTACAGTGTGGCCATGATCATGATCCCCCAACATGTTTGAGCCCCTTGTCTCTATGCATCAAACCCACAAAGCCAGCCCACACCTCCCCTCACCTCCATACACACAGACTTTCTTTTAATTAATGTCTGTTCCTGCAAATGATTCTCCATGGTATTTTTTAATCAAAATGAAAACACCTCAACCAATAGGGAAAAGAAAATTTTTATATAATGCGACTGAAACCGTGATCATTTTCTGGTTTATAATTGAACCTCCAGAAAATAATCATAAAGAAAGTAATACTTTGTAATTCAAAAATTAACTAACATAATATTTGCATCTTTTCTGGGTCCTAAAGGGATGTGGAATCATAGTTCTTTTGTATTAAAAGATATTTCCAAATATTAACCGTACCATTGGTATTAATTAGCATATTATATACATACACACACAGAGTACATGTATATATACATGTATACATGTAGAACATATAGAAAGTACTTGTAGAATATACACATGTAGAACAAAGGAAAAGACATACTTGATTGAGGTTTATTAAAGGTAATGTGCAAATTCCCCATTTATATTTACACATGACTCATTTTTTAGTCTAAATATATGTTGTTTTGAATACTCTGTAAATGCAACTCTTACTGTAGTTCTAACAATAGCTCTAAATGCATCATTGCCACATTAACTCAGAGTATACACATAAGAATAGAGTTATGTTCACTCCTCTCGCCTTCCTAAGGATGTACTGCAGTAGTGAGAGGAGCTGGCCATGGAATAGGGTCTCCTCTGCACCTCGTTGTCGCTAATATGTCTTAAGATCCTCTGAAAATGTATTGCACATGAAGAAGGAGAGTAAGGAAGTTGTTAGGGGACAAGACTAAGAAAAGAAGCTGAAGGTTAAGATGATGATAAGAAAGTTGGTGAGGGAAAAACACATATAATTAACTCTGCAATTCAAGAGCACAGCATACTCCGGTAGCAGAGGAAATCATGTGAACAAGAAAGGACTATAATAAAATTAACTAAAACGTTTTTTGCCATTGTGTGAACTGTTTTAAAGAAAAATGCATATCCCCTGGTAGTTTGGGTGGAAAGTTGAAGATTTATAGGGAATACCTTCTCTGTTTCTATCTGTATACTTTTGTTTATTCCTACTTGCCTCTGTACAAGAAAACTTTGACACTGAACAATGGCCTCAACAAACTTTTTACAAGATTTTCTTTTTAATATAAAAATACAGTAATCCAATAACACAAGATTGATAAACTGTCAATGGACACAAATCACTCCTCTTCCTCACTCCTGGGATTGAAAACCGTTAACTTCCCCAGCGTCTGCTCCCACCCAGGCAGTCAGATTCCATCCCCATCCTGGTGTGGAATCTGATCCCGTAATATATTGGAAAGTTGCTTCATTCTACTAACATTTCTTTGTAATTGGCAATGTGTCTTACATGGCATAAATTATCAGTGCTTATCATGAATTGCTTTCCTTTCACCAAATTGCATCTTGACGGATCCAGACAGTTTGAGTAATTTCCATTACCTGATCATCAAAACACTTATTTGTATTAAAAACAAAGAGCTTTTTAATTCAGTGGTTTATATTTCCAGAGCTGAGGTTCTGTGCACATTCTGAGGTGTGGACGCGGCGAGGGGACAATGGCAGATGCTAAGTTCTATCAGCAAAGTGATCTCACAGGCTGGGACTCTGCAGCTTGAAAGTATGGCGCTGGTGAAATATTCTGACACTGTAAATTTCAAGTGTCCTTGTACTGTGACTGCCAGAAAGTTAAAAATGTTAAATAATCTCTTCAACTTGCCCTAGAAACTCAAGTTGGCTTATTAAAGTTCTTTTCCCCCCGTTTGAAAAACTTCTTTGTTTCACTAACGGCAAGTCTCCTGTGTTTTGTAATGTTGTTATTGAACAACTTTAACGATTTGCTGAGGACCTCATCTAGAGGTATTATCAAGTAGCTCGAGATTAGAAACGTATGGTGGTGGAGGCTCTCCTAGAATAAATGAAAATATTTTATTCAGCTACCGAGAAGGGTCTCCAGAGATCAAATTAGAAGCTAGCTGTGAAGGGAGATGTTGAGGCATGCTCTGGAATTATTTATCAGCATTTTCTGCTTGTGTGAGAATAAGCAGACATTAAGTTTAAATTAAACAAAGGGGGAAAGAAAACAAGTTTTTTCAGTAATTTGACTGCTAATGATATTTCTGAATTATTCTCAGCTTAATAATTTAAGCAATTTGCAATGATAATAATTGTTCCTGCTAAAGATCCAATAGTGTCAATTTTTTTTTTCCTTTTTGCCAAGATTAACACCCTTTAAAATCTTTAATGGACATGTAATTGCAGATTTATTGTGGGCTTTGTTAATTTTTAAATTTGTTTTCTTCTTGACATTTCTTTTAATTTAATTTTATTACATTCATCAACAATTTGAGAAACTAACTTAAAAGTCCATTAAAAAGGAATAAATGTTCTTTATGTTGCACTTGTTTGTCTTTATTTATAATGAGGCTGAGCTTGTAGATAGACTAAATGCAGTTTAATTATTACTTTCAACATTAATGTGCCTTTCTCATGCACTCATTGAAAATAAGTATGCTTTTAGGGTTTGTTGGAAAGAAGTAAACTGTTAATATGGGGTTGCAATCGTCCCTTAAATAATTAAATAAAAAAACCAGACCATATCCCAAATTAACACACAAGCTTGTATTTTAAATAACATCTAGGTGATGAAGTTGTGTTAAAAGCAATTAAACTTTGTTCTTAAAACTGTGTGTTATCACAAATAATCAGTAATTGAAAATATTTTCATGTGAAATACAGCAGGTTAATAAACTAGAAACTGAAACCCTAAGTGCTATGGGACTGCTTTTCATACTGAGGAAATATAAATATATAACTCGACATTTTGTCAGCCAGTAAATTGTATTTCCTGTGTCCTGAACTAAGTCACCATATCAATCATCTACACAGAAATGACCAGGACTGTTAAAGCTCCCCCTGACATTGTTTCAAAAGTGAAATGCCTGATGGAAATGATAATCTTTCTGGAAACTCATGTTGCATATTTAAATGTTTTGGGTTCATATAAAATATTTTTTAAAAGGATTCGGTTATCTGTTCTCAAATAATTTCCATTAACTTATTCTTAATTCTTGTGACAGAATTAAATTGTACCTTAAATTTTTTAAAGGAGTGAAAAGAGAAAAAAAAAGTGAGCTAAGGTGAACTGAGGATTCAATAAAAGCATATTTCTCTCCTGGCCAGAGGAAAAAATTCTTAAAATTTGAAAAAAAACTATATAGTAATATACATATTGAATATAATTTGTTAATTCCCCATTTGTGTGATTCGAGAGAGTTAATTTGGTGTAAAGTTTTCTTAATCTGAAATGCCACAAATGTTAATGACTTTTAAACACTTTGAAGTGACATTCTCAACCCTGTGCTAATACTTTCTCAGGGCTTGGGAATCAAATAATTACAAGATGTGGCATTAAAACAGTCAAGAAGGCAATGTAATACTGTGAATTAAAATGAGAAAAAGGACTCAGTTACTGCCATAAAGGAAGGGAACAATTCAAGTAGACATTATTAGGAAAAATATAGCAAATGATTTAATATTAGTTTCTTTCAAAATATTCTCCAGTATTTTTACATTTATATCTGCTTGTGTTTTTACCTAAACTGCTTAATTTTCTGAAATTCCAGATATTGATTTTTCATAAATTTTGTCTAGTAGTGACAAAAGTCCCTCAGATTACCCCCAAAACATATATTTGTATTACATGTCTTCTTTATAACTATATTGTTGGTATATTATCTCTTTCAAAAATATAAACAATTGCTTTGCAGCATTCATTCAGGTAGTGACAACTACTTCTGAATATTTTCTACCTATTTCTTCAATAACGTATTATGTGGCTTCCCCTTTTTCCCTTTACTTATCATAGCGCCTGTTGCTCCAATAATTCAATAATTCTGCTCCTGATGTGCAGAAATTCCAACAAGGTCATATTCTTAGTATTCATGATATAATTGATGAACTATTATGCACACCACCATTAATAGGACAGTACTGGTGAAGGATGGGCTTGAAAAGCCATTGCAGATAGCGTCAGCATTCTGGATAAAGATTTAAGAGAGAATTTTATTGGTTTTAACTATTGTATATATATATTTATTTTGAATCCTTAGATGTGAGGTACTCCTCCCATGATAACCTTACTAATACATATGCCTATGTGTTGTGTCTAATTTATGACCCACAAATCCTTTCTTCTTCTCTATCTAGCTGTCTAGATTCCTTGTTCCACCTCTTTAACATTTTAAAATTATTTTTCTATATCTTTCATCCCTTCCATCTCATCTCAGGACTTTTTATCACATCTGCTTGAAGAAAACCCTCCCTATTTCAATCCAACTGTCCCTTTTATCCATAACTGTATCTGGGATGCTGAGGATTGAGGGATGTGGAGGTGGGGAACCACACAATCCAGCTGGTTGATGCCATTCTAATTCAATTGTCTCCAGACTCTTGTAAACCTTCCTTTCACACTTTCTTGTTTCAATTTAAATCTTCCCTACTCTCCTCAAATGTTTGGGGCCATCATTTTTCCCCTTATTTTGACAGATGAATAGATTTGCACTCCATAGAACTCAGTACTAGGGAACTCTCTCTACATCTCATCACTAAAATGCAAACTTTCCTTTCTTCCATCCCTCCTATTACAAATGAGGATGTGTCCTCCCTTGAGCTGAAAGATTATCTATATCTGCACCAGATGCCCACCCTTCCTGCCTTATCAGAAAACTGAATCCGCTTTCCCATTTTACTGACTTCTACCTTATGGCATTTAGATATACTAACTCCTCTTTCACCTTAAAAAGCAAAAAGTAAACAAATAAAAATCTTCCTCTACTTCAGGTTTCCCTAGTTACAATTCTACTTCTCTCTTGTAAATGTCTTCATATATTTCTCATCTACATGCTGCCTCCTCTTCCTCATCCCCATTCACTCCTCCAGAAACTTCAACATCCCCCAAACTCCACACAAAGTATGCTCTCACCCAAATCACCACTGACGGAGTTATGCTACATTTTACAGACACCCCTCAGTCCTCCTCCTGCTTCATCCCTCCACATCATTTGACAACATAGACTAATCCCTTCTTCTAAAATGACCGCTTCTCTTTGTCTGCCTGATACTTTATACTAGGGGTTGGCAAACTATGACCCACAGGCCAAATTTAGTCCATCACCTGTTTTTGCAAATAAAGGTTGATTGGAACAGAGCAATACTCATTTGTTTATGTATTGTCCATGACTGATTTCAGAATCTGTGGCAGAATTGAGTAGTTGGGACAGAGAACAGATGGTTCACAAAGCCTAAAATATTTACAATCTGGCCTTTGCAAAAAAAGTTCATCTGCTATATTTCATGACACTTAAAAATGATCTCTTTCAGCTCGGTGCTTTGTGACCGCCTGGAGGGGTGGGATGGGGAGGGTGGGAGGGAGGGAGATGCATGAGGGAAGGGATGTGGGAACAGATGTATGTGTATGACTGATTCACTTTGTTATAAAGCAGAAACTAATAAAAAAATAAAAAAAAAATAAAAAAAATGATCTCTTTAACTACTGCAGCTTGGTCTCCTTACTATGTTTCCCTTTCTTATTAGATCTTTTAAATGTTCACATTTATCGAGGTTATCCAGTAGGCTCTGTCTTTTTGTTAATCTACACAGTCTTTCTGAAAGATGCCATCTGTAATATGGGATCATCATATACTAGCTGGTCTATATGCTGACAGCTCCCAAATGTGCATATCCAGCCCAAACAACTCTTCAGAGATCCAGAAACATATAACTTACTACACGTGTCCTTCTACTTAGATATCTTCTAGGCTTCTAAAAATCAACAAATCCATCTGACCCACTCTCCAACCTGCTCTTCATTTGTCTTCGGTCTCACTAATGAGCCTCACTCAATTAGTTGAGTCATAAACTAAGGTCTAATAATGGCCTTCTCTTGCTTTTTATATCTAATTCATCAGAGTATGTTTCTAGTTATCATAATACCATAGGTCATCTCCATCTCTAGCATGGATTATTTCACAAGCCAACTAATGTCCTCTCTGTCCAATCTTTTCAACTTGTCAATCAGCATGTTCATTACTCAGCATACACTCTCTTTTCTCCTCACTTCTACCCATATTCTCCTACCTTACACACACACACTTCAGTTGACTAACTCCTGACTCAGACTTCTGTTTTCATTTTCAAAGATTTCACTGCCTCCACAAATCCCTCTAGACTATGTTGCTGTCTCTTTTTATGTTCCTCAACTACTCCATGTTTCACCTTTTCATAATTTTCACATTTCATTCCCTTTACTGTACTCTAATCCCAGGACAGAGATTGTGTCAACCTTCTTCAATATAGTCTATTCAACAAGTTGCACAATATTTGGCTTAACCTAAATACACAGTAATTGAATTAATGAATTATAAGTTTTATGAATTTGGAGAATCATTTATACCTAATATGCTTTCTGAATCAGGTAGTGAGTACTTAAATAATTTAATATTATGAGTAGTCTTTATTTCAATTCTTACCTTCAGTCCTTAAAATAGAAGGAAGCTTGTGTCATCTGGTGCCACTTATCAAAATGACCAATTCTGAGTATAAGCAGTGTTGGTCTGTGTCTCTTACAGAAGAAATATCTTTACTCATAGATCCTCCGCTCTTTGTCAAGGTGTGTATATAGGGCTTTTGTGTACACAAAAGAGTGATTAACTGTTCTGTTAGGTGCTGTGGGGCAATATGATGCTGTGAGAGAAAATGTCAGCAATTATAAATTTGAAAGCAATGAATTTGCATTTTCCAAAGCAACATGGATGTGTATAATCACTATGTTGTGCATTTTAAAATATCATTGTCTTTAATGTATTTTTTCACCAATCTTAAGTGTTTCACCAATCTTATAACTGTAATCAATTGACCAGTCACTGTACAGTACAACCTAAAGTCATGGGGAATATTTAATATACAATAATTTATTAATCAGTCAGAAAGGTTAACAGTAATGGATTTCTCCTCTGCATAAGAAACTTACATATTTTTACATTATCACATGCTGTCTGAATGTTTTTCCTTAGAGCAGCAGGTATCGTAAGCCACAAGACCCTTAATTCTTTGCTGGAAAAATGCAGGCCATTTCAAGTTATGGATATGATACAAAAGCATCTTTGTTTTTCCAATTTTTATAGTTTATCCAATTTTCATGACGAAATTTCAAACCTGGAGCAAGAGGGACATGTAATGAAAATTGGGGCAGACTCCTAACAGGAACCAAGTGAATAGATCTCTTGTACAGCTTCTTATTGAGAATGAATTCTCCATTTACCAAGAGAGACAGATTGAAGCATTTCTTGGCAAATTATTCTCTTCAGTGCTGTGTCAAATGAAATACTTGAACAAGTACAATTCCACATCCTACTCTTGATGCGAGTCTAATGCCACTATATTTGGAATGAAACATTGCTCAGAAGTTGGTAGCATAAATGTTTTCATTTTTAACAGGTCTCAACTGTTTCTCTTCTCCCGCATTTCTTGCAAATACTATGCCTCAGATTCTTATGGGAAGAATCTAAAGAGAATCATTTTCCATTTCCACCTCATCTTTGTCTGTGAGCAACCAGGTTAGAGGTATCTATTAAGAAAAAGCCCCAAGCTCTGAAACATATTTTATTGATGTGGTTTTAATTCATAGAAGACATTTCAAGAAATGTTGTGTAGCCTAATGACAGAAAAGGAAACAAAAATTCATCATATTAATATTATTTTTCTGCCAGCAGAGTAACAAAGCACTTGAGGAATCCAGGCACATTGGGTATGCCATGAGAGAGCTTCTAAGAAATGGTGTAATAGTGTCCACATATTTATGACAGCACTCAAACTGTTGCCAGCCTGACTTTTCTGGTATGCTGACTTTGTCACCCCAATCTTCATTTCATAAAACATCACCTCTTCTTGTTTCCCATTCTAGAAAACTGAAATTCTTCTGCTTGGCTTTCAGAGCTCCTATGCTCTTACCTAAAGTAGCCCTTTCTTCACCCTTGTGGAACTCCTGCATGTCCCCAAAACAAGTTATGAATTTTAGGCAGAGGAGATCAATATGGAAGGGAAATTAAAAAGAAGGTAGATGTGGTACCTAACCATAATTGGAAAAACATACACTTAGGAAACAGGGAAATTTGAACTTAACCCCAGTTCAACCAGTTAGTAAGATTAACCTCTTCTAAAGAAGACACCATAAGCCTGGAGATGACAATATCTAATTTAGGCAGGCACTGTTGCTAAGTAAGGAAACATCCCTTCCAATCCTCTCACCTGTCTTCATTATAGGATTCTAAAAATGTTAACCACTCCTTTTCCCAGACCCTTTTGTCCCAAGGGGTGGCTATGCAAACAGTCCTAGCCAATAAGATACAAACGGAAATCTGCTTGGCAGCTCATGGAAAGCTTTTGTTTCCCTTATCCTAGAGATAGATGTCACTGGCCTCCTCTTCATTCTTGCCTTGAACATGGGCAGAAGCAGATATATTTTGACCATGAGATCATAAGATGGCATGCTAAGGAAGAGGGTGAAATGGAATGACAGAAAGAGACAACATTTATTATTTATTGAACTGCTATAATAGCACTGAACTCCTTACCCCCAGACTTCAAGTTATGTGACAAAAAAAACTTCTTATTGTTTAATGACCATAATTCAGATCCAGTTACTTGTAGCCAATGCATTCCTAACTGACATAATAACACAAATACTTTTCATTCATGGCACACTTTGTGTCCTAGTAATTTATTCATAGCACCCTTAGGCCAAAAACAACATCTAACAGGTTCTGTTTTTTTTAACTAGTTAAGTACCGAAACGTAATGCATATTTACATCCTAACAACTTACTACATATTGCGGGTAACACAACGTCTTAAACTTTGGAATCAAAAGTTTGATTGCAAAGATAATAAATACGGCCACCATCATTTCCTGTTCCACGTGGAATTTTGTGACATTTTATTTTTATTATAGTAACAACTGAGAACCTAGCTTCACAATGATATGATGTCAGTGAACCATATGATGTCATTATAGCAATCTAATTCAAAACTGTGAACTGTCTTGAGATAATGGTTGGTACAGGGACCAACTGATGTCACTGTATTTCCTTCAAGAATTACCTCCATTACCTTTGTGAGTTTGCCTTAGGAACCACAGCCCTAACTTTTACAAGTGCTGTGATGAAAAGAGAGTTAATAAATGTAAATAATAAGTGCACTAGCTGGCATATAATAGTTGAGCAATAAAGTGTAGCTGCTATTATTTGTAGTATAGTTCTTAACAATTTTTGGACACATTTTCATGAGTGTCTCCCTATAAACCAACAATTTCAATCTCTGAGAATAGAAAATACACTGTTCCTTGTTATTCTGTACATGAACAATATATCACAACAAATGAGGAGCTTCGTATTTGATGGATTTCACAAAAATACATACAGATACACATCAATGCAAAAGTGAAAGCAGCTGCTGGGAGACAAGGATCCAGTATGGCAAATCAAAATACAATACTACAAATATACTATTACCCTAAGCTAATTCACTGGTTAGAATTTCATCATAGCATTATATTCATGAGTATCTCTTGTTTACCTGACACACAGGAGAGGCCTCATGTCAGAAATGTATAAATATAAATAATATTTCTTGCCTTCTATGAGCCCACATTCAAGGATTTACTATCTCATGGTTGGATTTGCCATTCTGCAATTATTCTTTCACTTCGCTGTCTTTTCTTCTCCTTAATTTCCCTCCTGGATTACTCTCTCATTAGAACAACATAATTCCGAAAGGTGCTGTAAATCTTACTTACCCTGTTTGTGTCTGTATAGTCAAGGCACTGAAGATAGCTGTTCTCTTGCTCTTTGTGCATCTCCTGCTCGACCAGTCCCAGCTTCACCTACACCCTACTCACGTAAACATTTTTGCCCCTTGCCCCAGCTAGGGATTCTTCTTTTCCTTAGGCCAGAATGGCTCCACATGTTAGTTTATTATAGGAAAACATCTACCCTCGTGATGATCATTAACCTGAGGGGCTGTGAGGGATCTGTCCCAGCTGCTGGCTTCCCTGGTAATTGATGAGGCAACCTGATGTCAATTCTCCCTATAAATGGTAGCCTCCTTCTCCACCAGGTAGCAAAGATTCCTGCTATGGTCTGCCTGCCATCTTCTGTACAGGGTGAGGTGTTCCTCCAGGACCTTTTCCTTCAGACATGTAAGATTCCCTATCCAATAAGCCGTTGATGTATCTGTCACTGCCTCTGGACTCTTTCTTTGATCTCAAGGCTGGGCAAGGCTTTCAGGACACCCAGCATTGTCCTTCACAGCTAAATTTGAGTGTAGGTCACCTTAGTACAGTACAACCTCAGGGGCCCTATCCTCTCTCCATTCAATGTGAATGGTGTTCCCTTCAATGTTGGTTTGTTGTACTTAAGCTTAATGACCAACATCTTTCTTGAAGATGGACCTATGCCAACATCAGAAACTGGAAGCCAAGTCTTTTTGTTTTTCCAAGCTAAATTCTTGCTGCTGTTAACTGGACAAATGACCCAGTTATCCAACTGAAACTGAGAAAAAGATTGGTCCTGTTTGTGAAAAAGTATTAGATAAGTAATAAAATCCAAAGTAGCAATCAATGATGCAGGGTGATGGTAAATTGCAAACCTGCTCTCACTCAAGTTAATGACTCCAGGAAATAACAGTCTATCTGTCACAGAAGCATTCAAGGTCACATACTGGATACTTAATGTAAACTGAAGGTCAATTTCTTTGGAGCAGGAGATGTAGAGAAACATAAGACTCTACTTGCCAAGGTCACAGTTTGCTTGCAGAACTTCAAGGTGTTTCCTGAATCAGTAGGAGATAAAAGGGGCCATTTCCAAAGAAGCCCCAGAAACAAGTCTTTTGAAGACTGGCTAGAAAGATTGTGCGAGTCAACAAAGTCATTATCTGGGAAGCAAATGCCTCAGGAGGCCCAACCAATGGGATATGAAGCAATATGAAAAAGATTAGTTCTGTTTGTGAGAAAGTATTATATATAATGAAGACCAAAGTAGTGACCGATGATGCAGGGTGATTGTAAACTGCAAACCTACTCTCACTTGTACTTGTATGAATTACAGTTGACCCTTGAACAACAGGGAACTACATGGGTTTACTTATATGTGATTTTTCTTCAGTAGTAAATACTACAGTATTACATGATCTATGATCAGTTGAATCCAAGGATATGGAAGAACCATGGATACAGAGGGCCAACTATAAATTATAGGCAGATATTTCACTGTGCAGAGGGTCAGCGCCCCTAACCCCGCTGCTCAAGAATCAACTATACATATAATCCATGTAGGAAGTGCTATAGAAAACAGATACATCAGACCTACAAAATGCAATCTCCTTTGCAGCATTTTCAAATGTAAGTAATAAAAGTCTATATTAACTCATTATCTTCACTTCCTAATTTCCTTCCACAGGCAAATTACTCTCTCATTTGAGATTGATAGGTGATATGAGCATAACAAGTAACTCAAGTTGGCTAAAATTGGTGTTATTCAATTCTTATCTTTTAGTTCTTTTCATTCCCCCATCCCTTGCTTCTTTCTTTAATATCATTCCTTCATAATAATTTAGGAACAAAAATGCTGAAAACTGGAGGATTCAACTATGTCACTGAATTTGCTTTGTGCAACTTGCAAATTCTGCCATTTCAAAAGGAATGTAACACCTAACTCCACACGGCAAAGTTTCTCAAGATACTTGTCTCAATGACTTTCATACTTCAAGGTGTGAGGTTTGTTTTTGTATTTACATTAAAATTTAAAACTACATTATTTGCTACTGGGCCAAATAACACATGAACTGTGTTTTTATAATTTCCTACAGTTGGACTGAAGTGTGACAAGTTGATTAAAATTCACACGAAGAAGAGCTAGTGAACAGCAAGTTGAAACAGTAGCTTAGAAACCATGGACACCCATATATATTAAACACATTCTATGATCAGGCTGACCCTTTGTCTTCTATTTCTGCATTTGTGAGTTGGTGAAATAACCTTTTTCACTTACCTGCTTGAAAGTGAAGATTAATGAAACAAAATTTGTAGTCAGATCATAGTGTACTAAATAAGGACTGTAATTTTCAAGGAAAATATTATGGGTATTTTTATCATACACAGTAATGGAAATGGAAATTATTCACTCTGGGGACCTCGGCCATATTATCATTAAATTATTTGCACCCTGATAAATGATTTACATGCTAATGGGGTTGTATTCCCAGAACAGCATTTCAAAAGGTTTCTCTATAGTTTTCCTATCTGGATATATGACACCATGTGATACAAAGATGTAGAACCTCAAAAGATCTGTGAAGTAAATTATCCCTTTTTTCCCTTGCAATATGCTTTTGGAGGATTAGTGAATGTTTTATTTTAAATTTGCCAACTTATTTCGAACAAGTTCTTGTTAACTCTATGGGATTTTTCACCGATATATATATATATATATTTTAATTCTTCCAAGCCTATGCCACAGTCACCTTCCTCCGTCTTATCTCTTGCTCAAATGACATAGAGTCTCAGTCCCCTGATAGAAGATTTAAAAATATTCTAAGTCAGAATTCTTTTCCCACTCCAATGTTTTGCATTTGACTTTTATCCATATGCAACCAAAAAGAAAAAAGAAAGAAAACAGAAACAGAAACTCGTCTTTAGATTGCAAATAAGGTTTTGCCCTTTTGAGCGAATTTTAATTCTTCTGTTCTTCTCTGGAGTAATATTCATTATTCTGATCTCCCCAGAGGTGGTATTCCCAAAGTCTACCTGGATTCAGCTCCTGCACTGAGAGCACACGTTTGATCCGAGATTCTGCAGATAGAAACTGCAAATAAAAATAAGATGATCCTCTCAAGGGTGTACTTATACTAGCTAAAATATAACTTGAAAGGTTACTGGGGAAGGGGTTACTTCCCAAAGGGAAAGGCTGTTTCCCACACTAGCTTGTTGGAGGATGTACACGCTAATTGGAAAACTGGAAGTTCTGGGAATTTGCAAGTGGAACAGGTGAAAATGTAACTGGTGATAATTAAAGGCTAATTATCTTCAACCCACAATTGGCCACAGGAGGTTATTCTGAGCCACATAAAAAGAGAACCTGAGAGAGAGAAAAAAAAAGACATACAGAAAAATATACAATTCTTTTATACACCTGTGCTATTAACTATAGGCAGGGATTAAACCTGTGTAGTCAATGCCTGCCTTACCCTCCTAGTCACTGTCCCTCCCAAATCTGTCTTAGGGAAAAGTACATTTTACATCAGCCTTAACAGGCTTTATCTAGTTTAAAAGTTCGTCTGTTGATTATAAAATGAATACTCTTCTGATATCCTAAAGAGAACCATTTCTGACATGCACAGCCATTGTATTAACTGTCTGGAAAGCTCAGGGGTATAAACTGGTTCCACGGATCTCCTTGTTAACCATGGTTTGTGTAGCAGCAAGGTCAAGAGAAACAGAGGTCTATTTTTTGGCCAGAAGTGGTTTTGACACTGTGTTAGGAGAGATTCCAGAAAACTTTCCCCAAGAAGCTCCACAGTTGTGTTAAGGGAAATAAGAGAAGATAGACCCCAAAAAATGTATTGGCAGCATCGTTATTCCAGGAGTGATGGCTAGTGTGTGTTTCTCCAGCAATGGTAGGACACATGATGTACCCCTTACACTGCTGCTTCCTCATGAGCATCTAATTGAGCAAAGTAACCTGCCTATCCTGTCTCCTGGAACTTCTTACCCCATTCACATGACCCCCTCAAAACTAACATGTTTGTGCATAACCCTACACCTACCCTGTAAAGTTGAGTGATCCAGAAATGAGTGCTGATCCAAGCCAGGAATATCAGGGCATTCCCATAGGATTTTTCAAAATAAATCTGAGTGACAGAGGAAATCTCTCTCAGGTGGCAAAAATTTTGTGGCATAAAACTCAGAAACTGTCAACCACTGTGTTTTTCCCTATATGGAAAAAGCTGGTCTACAGTAAAAGAATTAAACTGACAAGCAGAAAATGACAAGGACTAGAGAAGGAAAGGTCTTGTTATCTTTTGTGACTCTAATATTTTTGGTCCCAAATGCATCTACGCTCTCTTTGGTCTAGATATTCAACCCTTTTTTTTTTTTTTTTTGACTAAAATAATTCAAGTAAGGATTTTGACAATTAGAACTGAAGGACTTCTAAATGAATGCACATGTAATGGGATATAATCTAGGAATATTAATCAGGGTCAGTTTTGTGTTATTGCTGCCAATCCACATGCCTCCCTCCATCAACAGAGAAAAAAGCACCCTCCTTTTTGGCTGAGGCCTGGTTTAGATGGAAGGGGAAACACACCAAATGGGTTTGGAGAGGTCTAAAAGCAATGCGGATTTATTTGTTACCACCCTGGTGATGTCTGAGATAGCACTACAACTTCCAGAGAAGGCACCTGGTGTTACGGCCATGTTGGAGAACAATCTGGCAGCTCTTAGTGCAATTAAGTGAGCACTACCCAGCAGTCTCACTCCTGGGCATGTATACCAGGTACACAGGCTTGATAATGTGTTGCTTGTGGTTGCAGGAAATTGCCCACAACCTAGTTGTCTGTCACTAGGGGAATGGATAAGTTTAAGGTGAAACACATGAAATTGCTAATATTTGACCATTTTTGACTATAATATCAGTTTAATACAGTTCAGCCTAATACAATGTGGTGGGTATATACTATGAGGTAGATAGAAGTGAAAACTAGATTTTCCTACAACATGGATTTACCTTAAAACTTAAAGTTTATATATATATATATATATATATATATATATATATATATATATATATATATATATATATATACAGGAGGAGATCTATAACATAATTCCATATATACTAATTAAAAGCACATACACAAAATATAGTACATATCTTACCAGGATAGATGTATAAATAAGGATACATGCCCAATAGTTAATGGGGTTACTGCTAAGGGAAGAAATAGGAGTAAGGATCAGAAATAAGAGAGAAAAATAAATAAGACACAGAAAAGTTCTGCATGGACCAATAATGATAATATGTCACAGACTAGGGTACAATAAACTCAATTCTCTGCACCTGAGGAATAATAAAAGCAAGAGAGTCAGAGAGAGAGAGAGAAAAAGTCCCTGTACCATCATGATTTGTCAGAAAAAATAGAAAATGAGAGGGAACGTGTCTAGGAAAAAAGCACCTGAAACAGTTTCCCACGTTCCAGAAAAATATCTATAATTTTTCTGTTTTACAAGCCTGTTAGAGAGACAGCTGAGACCAAAGTAGCTGAGAGACAGATGCCAGACAAGACAAAGCCTCTTTGTGGTGACTGGGGGACACAGTCAGTGTATGGATTATAGAAGCCAGAGCCAAAGTCAACTGTGGATGGAAGTAAGTTGATGCTCTAGGAAAAGAAACCAGTGATCAAAGACCTGACATCATGATTTACATCTCTGCAAAGTCTAGAACAAGCCAAAAGTTGCTCATCATCAAGAAAATACATGCATTTTCACCATCCATAACCTATCTGAGCCATGTGAATTACACCCAGACCTTCTAATATAGATGTAATCTGAGGAAGAGTGAGAAAGTAAAAACCAGAAGTGACTAAGTAACACTAATTTTAGGTTTACTTGGTGGAAACTTGAATGAGTTGGAAATAGGGGCTCAAGTTATAAATTATGTTGAGTAATAGAAAAACAATGAAAGTTCAATTTTGCACATTTATATTTTTACTACTGAAATTTGTATGTGATATATATATGACATCAGTTACTCATTGTCTATAAAGGCATTTCAACTATTAAACTTATCTATGAATTCATGTTCAATATGTCATGTAAGTTTTGGCTCTGTATATACTATTTTTGCAAAGAGAGATAGTACAAGCATACTAGAAACAAAGTTGGAGGTTTTAATTGAATAGACATGCCACTAGCATTTCTAAATAAATAACATATTCATTAGAAACGGATATGTCAAAAAGCTAATTATTATTCTTGGCTGGTTCTTCACACAGGCGGTTTTATTTTTATTGTTTTAATTTAATTTTATTTGTTTTTTTAGTATGCTCTGCAGTTGGAGACCAGTTGCTTTGCAAATGTGTGTAAGACATTAAAGATGAAGGAAGACTCCTTATAATTAATGCTGTGGCTCTAACTTGATCTAACTAGATCAGTACCAGGGAAAGTCATCAATGTCACCACTTTTTATATCCCATGGCATATCTATCTTTCACGACATTTTCTCAGGAGAATTCATCCTTCAGGATAAGGGTTCTGAGCCAAATCACATACTTAAAGGATTGAACTAAGGAAACTTTCAAGGCCAAGTGGAAAGTTTGGCTCTTCAAGTGTATGATTTGTAAAAGTAGATTTGAATAGAATAACAAAGGAGCATCCCTAGGAGTACATCATTGGTTTGTAAAACTGTATTCCATAATAGAATCCATTTCAATCAAAATGCAAAACTTAACTACATTAAATAAATCACCCAACATCAGGGGAGCTCTGGCTGAAGTTACCATAGAGGGCAATTGGAAGCACGTGCTCAGACCCATTCAAGCAAAAGAAACCCCACAAAACTTGACAACATCCAAGGACTTCGTCAAGCACACTCTGAAATGATTGAGTAGTGGTAGTTATAAATGTATGATAACGAAAGAAAACTAATACCAAAAGCTACTTTTTATTTAGGTCTTACTAGGTGCTGGACCTGTACTCACATCACCTCTGTCAATCTTCCAAGTACCCTTAATTCCCAAGTTGCAGATAAGCAAAGTAGAGTTCCAATAGGTTAAGTCAGTTGCCAGTATTACTAAGCTAATAACTGACAAAGTTGGGGTAGAAACACAGGCTGCCTGAGTCTAGAAATCTGAGCTATTAATCACTTAGGTTATAGACATTTGCATTGGGTGAGTTCCTGGTCAGTGATGATCTTAATAGAGGAGAAAGGGGGCACTAAGGAAAGAAAAAGTTTCCTTTGAAGGTTAGTTGAGGGAAGTAGTGCTTTCATTCAGGACAGGTTATGTGTGAAATGACTATGAGATTTCCAGATGGACTTGTGTAAGCACTGGGACTCATGGAACTGGAACACAAGAGCAAGGTCAAAGGTAGGAACATACAGATTTTGGAGCAACATATAGGAGATAGTTGAAGCCAAGGATGTTACACAGGAAAATAGTATATAGAGAGAAGAAAGTTCATAAAGCCTCAGAGAACATGAGCATTTACGGAGTAATTGAAAGGAATCAGGAAATAGTACATTTGCAGAAACCTGGGAAGAATAGGAGTAAGTAAGTATTATGAGGGCAGGTATTTTTTTTTTTCCTGTTTTGTTCATTAATATGTCCCAAGCACCTGAAATAATGCCTGGTACAAAGGCCAATAAATAGCTGTGCAAATTTGTTGATCAGGATCAAGTACTGCAGGGAGGAAATTAGTCTTTGCAGTTGAAGTGATCAGGGACTATATGTATAGATTGTGTCACTCAAATACCCTTAAAACACTCATTTTTCAAACCTAAATTCAACATAACCTACACGCTAAAAATATTTTTAAAGTAGTTTTTAAAAGGGAGAGTTAGTTATACAATTTTCTATGAGCCATAATACTAAATATTTCAGTTATTTCTACATGATTAAATATCTTGAAACTAGTTTCTTAAAAGGAGATAATCATACAACTTCTTTTGACTAAAAATACTAAATATTTCAGAAATTTCTTACTAAAAATTTATTTCCTAATGGAATAAATGGTAGAGTTGACTAATTTTTGAAGAAATAAAAACCTTGAGAGTTGTTTTAGATTTTTCGCCTCAGATTTGCCCACTTTTACACACACCTACATGTCAGAGCATTTTCATTAATTTTTCAGTGGGCCTATGATTTATGAAGCAGTTAATATGAATTTAGGAATTATCTGCTTCCAAAAACTCATCATAATTTGTGTCTGAGTAACAACTGTTTCAAAAAAGAAAACCACAGTCATCTTTCGGTTGTGTTGGCTGACAAACCTGGAGTAATTAATCTTTGTTTTCAGTGCATACTTTATTAAATTAATTTTCAAAAATATGTGCAAATTACAGTTTTAAAAAAGGCTTTTATATGTGACAGTGAAACGTAATGAAATGTACTCAGGCCCAGACATAAGCACCTGTCAAGATTTGAAAAATGAACCACGCTTTTTTTTTAACCCCAAGAAATCCAGAGGGCTAGGAGTCTGCCAAGTAAATAGACATGGGCATGTTTGTTATTGTATACTTGAGCACACACTTGCTAGTCACATGAATTTGTTCATGACCCTACGGCATGAAATATGTCAGGCTTTGAAGACAGACCTCGGTTTGGATCCTACTCTTGCCACTTCCTAAAAGTGTGACTTTGAACTTGCTCTTTCACTTCTCTGAGCCATTGTTTTCTTATTCATAAGCTGGGCTACTGAGATGTCCATTGCAAGGTTACTGTAAGCTCCATGATAGCATAAACTATATCTTTCTTGCCCATCATTAAATATCCAATATCTCGCAGAGTAGGAGTTTAAAAATACTTGTTTTATTAGTTTGATAAATGTGCAGGATAATGTGTGTACACTGTCTTGCCGCAGAGGGTACCCAGAAAGTGCTACTTCCTTTCCTTCCAGCTAATTATTTACAACAGTCACTCTCTCCCCCAAATGTTTCTGTTATTGGAAAAAAATATGCATTTTAAGCTTGAGTTGTCAGAATGATCATTTAAGTTCCCTAATAGCCCTTTCTCTTTGGAAATCCCACAACTTCTACATTAAAAATATTATTAGTCATAATTTAATTCATTAACATAGAGCTAGCCAAACATTGTCCTCAACCCCTCCATAGGAACAGGAATTACTTTGTTCATTTTCATTCTTTCACGTGACATCCATAAAATCAGTTTAGTTATCATAATAGAGTTGAGTTTTACCAGTGTTTTGGTTAAATAGATGACAAGGCATGTCAGGTATATTGCCTTTGGTGACATGTGTTTCCCACATTGTAAATTCTACTTAAGGTTCTGGTGTCAACAGCAAGAGGTGTAATGAAATATACACTGATTGCTATTGAAACTAGGACAACCAACAAGAAAGATTCCAAAACACATTTATTATTTATCTTACCTTAAAACTATTATAAAATTGAAGCAGTGACATGATTCAATTTAGCTTTGTTTAGAACTATTGACCTTGATTTTTGTACAGAGAAGTCCTTTTGGGCTAAAGCTCTACACAAAAAATCAATTTGTTTAAAATGCCTTTTTTATACATAATAGCTTACTCATCGAATTCTACATATGAATAACACTGCAGTCTCCTTGCCAACCACTGGAAGCACTATGTAAATTATAATTGGAATATTATGACAGAAACCTGGAGGCCACAAACTTTCCACAAGATAATTGAATGTCAATAATGATCCGGGAAAACATTTAAAGCCGCACCTCACCATGAGAATAAATGTCCTCAAATTTCACTTTTAAAAGGTGTTTCTATTCATCGTACACTGATCACTTGTCCAAGGATGGATGATTACAAGTAAGCAGCTACCCATTAGAAGCATTTTGGTTCCATGTACAAACTAGAAACTTAACATTAAAAGTATGGAATTCAATTCTAGTTGCAAAGGTGTCACTAACTAGCAACGAGACTTTTTGAATTTGGCCAGTTATTTAACCTCTCTGAATCTTTTTCTTTTTTATAAAATTGGAAAAAAACCCTTCCCCATCACCCAATCTAGAATGCTTCATTTACACCAAGAATTATATAAACATTTATACTTTGAAACAATATTATTTAAATGTTGTTGGAAATAAAAGAAAAAAAAGTTTTTGTATTAAAACTTCCAAGATAAGGCAATAAATCAAGAATTGGGGTATTCAAACACATATATTTCCTTCAGACTTTTAAAAAATTTATCCTGTTTCAGTTGAATTCAAGACAGATTTATTGTATAAATTTTATCAATTTAGAAATATAAGATCTTATATAGCATTTTCCATGTGGTCCAGCAAAACAGTATATCAACTAAATAAATTTAATAACAGAGAGATTTGGAAACAGATCTAGAATCTAACAACTAAGATTTTTCTGATGTTAACTAAGCTGATTATGGTACTCATTTCACAATATATGTAAGTAAAGTCATTTTGCTGTACACATAAACTTATACAGTGCTGTACGTCAATTATACCTCAATATTTTTGTCTGTATCAGTCTGTGTCTTATATGAACTCTGATATTAGCTAGCTTGCATTCATAGTTTCACCTATTAAGATTTACATATGAATTTGTAAGACTTTGGCTGTTGCTATAAACGTTGCTTCCTATTGTGACAAAAATGTGTTTTCCATGCTCGTTTTAGTTCATCTTGTATAGACCAAACTTTCTCTAATATGTCACACAAATTATATCCTGACTCTAAGGGAGATAACATAGTTCCATGCTCAGATAAAAAATATTCTTGTTAATACTATGCATGAGTATTATATTTTGCCTATGATATGCTTCCATTCAATATCCTTAAAGCTAATTTCAGAATCATTTTCCCATAAAGATTTAATTGGGAATGTCTCTTCACTACAGATCTAATCATTTCCTACTATACCATTAACACGACATACTTCTGGCCTCATATACCCTAAAGGATTTCAATTAATTCAAGCTATTGTGAAACATTAGGAAAATAATTCCTAACCATTGTCCAATATGCCTAATTTGTATATATCTAAAGCAATATGATCTAAAGTAATCATTTTACTGGAGGCCAAATAAAGGACATAAATGTGTTACTGAAAGGTAAATCTTATATGATTGAAATTTATTTTTCCACCAGAGCAAGTTTCTTCAAAATTATCAGAAAGGAGGATTAGTCCATTTTCTCATGCATAAGGGGGAATGACTAATCTTTCAACTCCAGAAAGTAACAGATGCATTTTAATAAGGTTTTTAAAAATCTGAAATTAGCATAACATAAAAAAGAAATTAAACATTTTATCAGTAACTAAATGTAATAATTTATTAATGAGAAAGCACATTTTTCTAAACATTTATAATTTTCTAAATAAATCAACAACTCAGTAAGTAAATTAACATAGTATAAGAGATTAGTCTTGTTTAAATCCATATTTACTGAAGCCTGTTGTATTTTCAAAATGCAATTGAATCAATATATAGAATAATGATTGGGAATCTGTAAAAATATGGTCTCTAGAGTAAGACCGACCTGCTTCACTTGCTACAAGATTTTGGGTAAAGGTCTAATATCCAAAGTCTTAATACCTTCTGTAAAATGCAAATTGAAATAATACCTTTTTCACTTTCCTTATCGGATTCCTTATAATGATTAAATAAGATAATACATGTAAAGTTGTTTTTTTTTAAAAAGCACCTAACACTTAAGTAATAGTGAGGTCAATCAAGAGGATCTTTCACTCCACACTCACTATTCTAGAAGTTCTTTCTGGTTTGGAGGGAGATTTGTACAAAGTGAGCACAATAACATTTTAGCCCTTGACTGGTTCAAGATAATCTAGCTGGGCTTGAAAGATTCGAAGTGATCCCCAAACCATTCTTCTAATAGCCTCAATACCACAAGGCTCCACTTTCTCCTTTGCCCTCTGCTCCAGTGGTACTTGGTGTTCAAACCAGACTCTCTGGGCACACCTGGCTGACAAGCTCAGCAGTGAAATTCCTACTAAATCATTGTCCAGCTGTACTTCATCTCCTTGTGTGCTACGCATTATTACCTGGTCCCATAGGATTTCATTTTGCGGTTTAACATTCCTCTCCAGCAGGAAATTTTTCTCTGTAGTTAACCAAAATCTCTTCATACAATTAAAGATCATTTTCTCCCTTGTGTAAAATTGATATAGATAAGCTGGTAAGCATTCTTGGCATAAGAAGACTTTATATGCTTAAACACCAATATTAGTTATGTGACAAGCAAGCCTATATAGTGTTCAACCTTATGTAATTTTGACATTGCTAAAAACACAAATGGGAATCTAACTTAATAGTTTTCAAAACAAAACTAAAAAAGATATCCAACCAGTATCTCAAAACTTTTTTAATTAGGGAGTTTTACCTTATGTAACATTTAAATCCCTTTCTCTATAATGTAAGCATATTTTCTCTTGTTTTTTCTCAGTAGATAGGAAGAATAGCCACTCATGGTTGTGCCAGTAGTTTATATCCTTCTGTAAGTTTTTCCTCTTTTCTCAAAATCCTTTTTATCCTAGTCTTATAAAAGAGCTACTTGCCTTCTTTAAATTTGTCTACCTTTATAATAGCCCCCAAAATGCACATGTCAGTCTGGATGCACTTTTCTTATTTAATAAAAACACTGCAAGCAGCTTATATCCCTATTCTTCTTTTTAGTTGTTATTATATATTGAGAATTATATGTATACATATACCAGTTTAATGTTTTGTCATACGCACTTCATTTTGAGTAAATGTTCATCGCAACTCTCATTTCTACCTTCCTCAACCATGTTTCCTTATATTATTTCATACTTATTTTACAACACATTATTAGTTTGGTTAATTTCATTCTCATAACTTAAAAACATTTCTTGCTGTGTTGTGATGTATGTCCTTTGGAATATACTCTTTATTTTAGTGTTGAAAAAAGAGAGAATCTATATTTCTTAATAGATATGTGAAGTCACCTTGCAGCTCCAACTTCCTACAGGTTTTTCAGAATTACAAGTATAAAGACTCAGTTCCACCTAATTAGCCTTGCTTTACCCTTCTGACATCTGTTAACTCTATCCACACCTACCATGCACCCCATTGTTCTGGATTTCCTGTAGTTGTCTTTATTTTCCTGAGAATTTTCTATGATGTTCTTTCCATGAGTAAACAGAAGACAAAGTTGATCGATATCTGTCCCTTGAATTTGTCCTTTCAATTGAGTACTGCATTCTTACTCTGAGTCACTTGGAATCAGAATTGGCATAGCCAGAAGATCAGGTGTTAATTTAGCTAAATCAACATCAACATAGAAAAGCAGAAATATTCGCTTTTCTTCGCAACTCTCCCCTTACGTTAATCTTCCTTAACTCAGAAAGCATCAACATTCTTTTACCAACTCTCCATTCAAAGCCCTCAGGATTATTTTCTCTCCCTCACTATGCTTTACCACTAAATCCACTTACATTCTAAATGACATTTTGTTGTTTTTACATAAATGCCTACACTTTTTCTCTTTTCTTGCAATCTCTGTATTCCTAGTCTTAACACAGTCTTTGGATTTCCATATAAATAAGCATACAATGGACATTAAAATGTTAATTAATTTATAGTACTCCTCTGAAAGTATTAACTCACAATTTTTTTTATTTTTTACAATTAAATATAGTTATACTTTTTTGAGCATGATTTTTCAGCTTGCAATTATGTCCTATGACTACTGAGTCTTACAAATGATGTCATTGGTATAACATCTTTCCTACCATTTTTACCACTAATGTTTAAATTTTTATAAGATATATCATTTCTACTTTGAAATAACCTATAGCATTACCTCTCTGTTTTATTCTATGTTCACATTTGTTTTAACCTTGATTGTACAAGTAAACATAATCGGTGTTCACCACATACTTTGGTTGGCTGAGGCGAATACATTGGTAGATTCTTAAAAACATTTTTGTGGAAACAATATTTTCTGAATTCTCTCACGTTTAGTACTGGTTTTTCTATACTTATGTATTTGAAACATCTTGACAGGTTAAAAATCCTTGGCTGACACTTTCTTTCCTAGAGTGTCTTGGGTATTCTACTTGATTTTCTAGTGCATTAAGTGTCTGTAGAATTAGGCAAACATAATTTTTTTAACATTTTTATTGGAATATAATTGCTTTACAATGGTGTGTTAGTTACTGCTTCATAACAAAGTGAATCAGCTAGACGTATACATATATCCCCATATCTCCTCCCTCTTGCGTCTCCCTCCTACCCTCCCTATCCCACCCCTCTAGGTGGTCACAAAGCACGGAGCTGATCTCCCTGTGCTATGCAGCTGCTTCTCACTAGCTACCTATTTTACATTAGGTAGTGTATATATGTCCATGCAATTCTCTCGCTTCGTCCCAGCTTACCCTTCCCCCTCCCCATGTACTCAAGTTCATTGTCAACATCTGCGTCTTTCTCCTGTCCTACCCCTAGGTTCTTCAAACCATTTTTTTTTATTCCATATATATGTGTTAGCATATGGTATTTGTTTCTCTCTTTCTGGCTTACTTCACTCTGTATGACAGTCTCTATGTCCATCCACCTCACTACAAATAACTCAATTTCATTTCTTTTTATGGCTGAGTAATATTCCATTGTATATATGTGCCACATATTCTTTATCCATTCATCTGTCCATGGACACTTAGGTTGCTTCCATGTCCTGGCTATTGTAAGTAGAGCTGCAATGAACATTTTGGTACATGACTCTTTGAATTATGGTTTTCTCAGGGTCTATGCCCAGTAGTGGGATTGTTGGGTCCTATGGTAGTTCTATTTTTATATTTTAAGGACCCTCCATACTGTTCTCCATAGTGGCTGTATCAATTTACATTCCCACCAACAGTGCAAGAGGGTTCCCTTTTCTCCACACCCTCTCCAGCATTTATTATTTGTAGATTTTTTGATGATGGCCACTCTGACTGGTGTGAGGTGATACCTCATTGTAGTTTTGATGTGCATTTCTCTAATGATTAGTGAAGTTGAGCATTCTTTCATGTGTTTGTTGGCAATCTGTATATCTTCTTTGGAGAAATGTCTATTTAGGTCTTCTGCCTATTTTTGGATTGGGTTGTTTGTTTTTTTGATATTGAGCTGCATGAGCTGCTTGTAAATTTTTGAGATTAATCCTTTGTCAGTTGCTTCATTTGCAAATAATTTCTCCCATTCTGAGGGTTGTCCTTTTGTTTTATTTATGGTTTCCCTTGCTGTGCAAAAGCTTTTAAGTTTCATTAGGTCCCATTTGTTTATTTTGGTTTTTATTTCCATTCCTCTAGGAAGTGGGTCAAAAAGGACCTTGCTGTGATTTATGTCATATACTGTTCTGCCTATGTTTTCCTCTAAGAGGTTTATAGTGTCTGGCCTTACATTTAGCTCCTTCATCCATATTGAGTTTATTTTTGTGTATGGTGTTAGGGAGTGTTCTAATTTCAATCTTTTATATGTAGTTGTCCAGTTTTCCCAGCACCACGTATTGAAGAGGCTTTCTTTTCTCCATTGTATATTCTTGTCTCCTTTATCAAAAATAAGGTGACTCTATGTGTTGGGTTTATCTCTGGGCTTTCTAACCTGTTCCATTGATCTATATTTCTGTTTTTGTGCCAGTACCATAATGTCTTGATTACTTTAGCTTTGTAGTATAGTCTGAAGTCAGGGAGCCTGATTCCTCCAGCTCCGTTTTTCTTTGTCAAGATTACTTTGGCTATTCAGGGTCTTTTGTGTTCCCATACAAACTGTGAAAGTTTTTGTTCTAGTCCTGTGAAAAATGCCATTGGTAATTTCATAGGGATTGCATTGAATCTGTATGTTGCTTTGGGTAGTAAAGTCATTTTCACAATGTTGCTTCTTCCAATCCAATAACATGGTTTATCTCTCCATCTGTTTGCATCATTTTTAATTTCTTTCATCAGTGTCATATAGTTTTCTGCATACAGGTCTTTTGTCTCCTTGGGTAGGTTTATTCCTCGGCATTTTATTCTTAATGTTGCAATGGTAACTGAGAGTGTTCCTTAATTTCTCTTTCAGAGTTTTCATCATTAGTGTATAGGAATGCAAGAGAGTTCTGTTCCTTAATTTTGTATCACGCTACTTTACCAAATTCATTGAGTAGCTCTGGTAGTTTTCTGGTAGCATCTTTAGGATTCTCTATGTACAGAATCATGTCATCTGCAAACAGTGACAGTTCTACTTCTCCTTTTCAGATGTGGATTCTTTTTATTTCTTTTTCTTCTCTGATGGCTGTGGTTAAAACTCCCAAATCTATGTTGAGTTATAGTGGTGAGAGTGGACAATCTTGTCTTCTTCCTGATCTTAGACGAAATGGTTTCTGCTTTTCACCATTGGGAACAACCTTGGCTGTGGGTTTGTCATATATGGCCTTTATTATGTTGAGGTATGTTCCCTCTATGCCTACTTTCTGGAGGGTTTTTAATCATAAATGGGTGTTGAATTTTGTCAAAATATTTTTCTGCATCTATTGAGAAGATCATATGGTTTTTACCCTTCAATTTGTTAATATGGTGTACCACATTGATTGAGTTAAATACATTAAAGAATCCTTGCATTCCTGGGTTAAACCCCACTTGACCATGTTGTATGATCCTTTTAATGTGCTGTTGGATTCCATTTGCTAGTATTCTGTTGAAGATTTTTACATCTATATTCATCAGTGATCTTAGCCTATAGTTTTCTTTTTTGTAACATCTTTGTCTGGTGTTGGTATCAGGGTGATGGTGGCCTCATAGAATGAGTTTGGGAGTGTTCTTCCCTCTGTTATATTTTGGAAGAGTTTGAGAAGGGTAGGTGTTATCTCTTCTCTCAGTGTTTGATAGAATTCGCATGTGAAGCCATCTTGTCCTGGGTTTGTTGGAAGATTTTTAACCACAGTCTCAATTTCAGTGCTTGTGATTGGTCAGTTTATATTTTCTATTTCTTCCTGGTTCAGTCTCAGAAGGTTTTGCTTTTCTAGGAATATGTGCATTTCTTCCAAGTTGTCCCTTTTATTGGCATATACTTGCTTGTAGTAATCTCACATGATCCTTTGTATTATTGCAGTGTCAGTTGTTTCTTCTTCTTTTGTATTTCTAATTCTATTGATTTGAGTTTTCTCCCTTTTTCTCTTGATGAGTCTGGCTAATGGTTTATCAATTTTGTTTATCTTCTCAAAGAACCACCTTTTAATTTATTGATCTTTGCTATTGTTTCCTTCATTTCTTATTCATTTATGTCTGGTCTGATCTTTATGATTTCTTTCCTTCTGCAAACTTTGGGGGTTTTTGTTCTTCTTTCTCTAATTGCTTTAGGTGTAAGGTTAGGTTTTTTATTGGAGATGTTTCTTGTTTCTTGAGGTAGGATTTTATTGCTATAAACTTTCCTCTTAGAACTGCTTTTGCTGCATCCCATAGGTTTTGGGTCATCATGTTTTCATTGTCATTTGTTTCTAGGTATATTTTGATTTCCTCTTTGATTTCATCTGTGATCTCTTGGTTATTTAGCAGTGGATTGTTCAGCCTCCATGTGTTTGTATTTTTTACACATTTTTTCCTGTAGTCGATATGTAGTATCATGGTTTTGGGGTCAGAAAAGATTCTTGATATGATTTCAATTTTCTTAAATTTATCAAGGCTTGATTTGTGACATGAGATATGATCTATCCTGGAGAATGTTCCATGATCACTTGAGAAGAAAGTGTATTCTGTTGTTTTTGGATGAAATGTCCTATCAATATCAATTAAGTCCATCTTGTTTAATGTATCATTTAAAGCTGTGTTTCCTTATTTATTTTCATTTTGGATGATCTGTCCATTGGTGAAAGTGGGGTGTTAAAGTCCCCTACTATGATTTTGGTACTGTCGATTTCTCCTTTTATGGTTGTTAGCATTTGCCTGATGTATTGAAGTGTTCTTATGTTGGGTGCATAAATATTTACAATTGTTATATCTTCTTCTTGGATTGATTCCTTGATCATTATGTAGTGTCCTTCTTTGTCTCTTGTAATATTCTTTATTTTAAAGTCTATTTTGTCTGATATGAGAATTGCTACTCCAGCTTGCTTTTGATTTCCATTTGCATGGAATATTTTTTCCATCCCCTCGCTTTCAGTCTGTATGTGTCCCTAGCTCTGAAGTGAGTCTCTTGTAGACAGCATATATAGAGGTCTTGTTTATGTATCCATTCAGCCAGCCTATGTCTTTTGTTTGGAGCATTTAATCCATTTACATTTAAGGTACTTATTGATATATATGTTCCTATTACCATTTTCTTAATTGTTCTGGGTTTGCTATTGTAGGTCTTTTCCTTCTCTTGTGTTTCCTGCCTAGAGAATTTCCTTTAGCATTTGTTGTAAAGCTACTTTGGTGGTGCTGAATTCTCTTAGCTTTTGCTTATCTGTGAAGGTTTTAATTTCTCCATCGAATCTGAGTGAGATCCTTGCTGGGTAGAGTAATCTTCATTGTAGGTTTTTTTCCTTTCATCACTTTAAATATGTCCTGCCACTCCTTTCTGGCTTGCAGAGTTTCTACTGAATGATCAGCTTTTAACCTTATGGGGATTCCTTTGTATTTTATTTGTTGTTTTTCCCTTGCTGTTTTCAATATTTTTCCTTTTTATTTAATTTTTGCTAGTTTGATTAATATGTATCTTGACATGTTTCTCCTTGGATTTATCCTGTATGGGATTCTCTGTGTTTCCTGGACTTGATTGACTATTTCCTTTCCCTTATTAAGGAACTATTTAATTATAATCTCTTCAAATATTTTCTCATTACTTTCCTTTTCTCTTCTTCTTCTGGGACCCCTATAATTTGAATGTTGGTGCATTTAATGTTGTGCCAGAGGTGTCTAAGACAGTCCTCAATTCTTTTCTTTCTTTTTTCTCTATTCTGCTCTGCAGTAGTTATTTCCACTGTTTTTTCTTCCTGGTCACTTATCCGTTCTTCTGCCTCAGTTATTCTTCTATTGATTATTTCTAGAGAATTTTTAATTTCATTTATTGTGTTGTTCATCATTGTTTGTTTGCTCTTTAGTTCTTCTAGGTCATTGTTAATGGTTTCTTGTATTTTCTCCATTCTATTTCCAAGATTTTGGATCACCTTTACTATCATTACTCTGAATTCTTTTTCAGGTAGCCTGCCTATGTCTTCTTCATTTATTTGGTCTGGTGGGTTTTTAGCTTGCTATTTCATCTGCTGTGTGTTTCTCTGTCTTCTAATTTTACTTAACTTACTGTGTTTTGGGTCTCCATTTTGCAGGCTGCATGTTCATAGTTCCCATTGTTTTTGGTGTCTGCACTTATCCTCTGTGTGGGAATCTCTCTGCTTTGCCCTCTGCATCCCTGTTGCTGCACTCTCCTCCTTGGTGCCAAAACTTCCCCCCCACCACCCTCCCGTCTCCACCCACGAAGTTGTTTCCTAGTGTGTGGAAACATTTTCTCCTTCACAGCTCCCTCTCAGAGGTCCCATCCCTATTTTTTTGTCTCTGTTTTTTTTTCTTTTTTCCTTGGCCCTACCAAGGTATGTGGGGAGTTTCTTGCCTTTTGGGAAGTCTGAGGTCTTCCGCCAACATTCAGTAGGCGTTCTTTAGGAGTTGTTTCACATGTAGATGTATTTCTAATGTATTTGTGGGGAGGAAGGTGATCTCCACATCTTACTCCTCCTCCATCTTGAAGGTATCCTCCAAACATAATTTTTTATCCTTGAAAGTTACTTGAAAAGTCTTTGAAGCTAATATATCTGAAAAGGGGTTAATATCTCTAATATATAAAAAAATTACTACAACTCAATAACAAAGAAAACCAAACAACCTGATTAAAAATGGGCAAAGAATTTAAAATAGCTATTTCTCCAAGAAGATATACTAATGGCCAGTAAACGTATGAAAAGGTGTTCAGCATCACTAATCATCAGGAAAATGCAAATGAAGACTACCGTGAGATGCCACTTTACAAAACTAGCATGACTGTTCTAAAACAAAACAAAACAACACAAAAACAAAAACAGAAAATAACAATGTCGGCAAGAATGCAGAAAAATTGGGACTTTTTACATTGCTAGTGAGAATGTAAAATGGTGCAATTTCCATGGTAAACAATATGGTGATTCTTCAACAAATTAAAAATAAAATCACCACATGATCCAGCAATTTTACTTCTGGATTTATACCCTGAAGAACTGAAAGCAGAGACCATAACAGATATTTATACATCCATGTTCATAGCAGCATTATTTACAATAGTCAAAAAGTGGAAGCAACCCAAGTGTTCATCAACAGATGAATGAATACATAAAATATAGATATAACGCAATATTATTTAGTCTTAAAAAGGAAGAAAGTGCTGAAACATGCAACAACATGGATGAATCTTGAAGACATTAAGCTAAGTGAAATAAGCCAGTCACAAAAGGACAAATATGGTATGATTCCACTTTTATGAGATACCTAGAGTAGTTAACTTCGTAGAGACAGAAAGTAGAATGATAGTTGCCAGGGGAGGAGGAAGAGGTAAGTGGAGAGTTATTCTTTAGTGAGTAAAGTTTCAAGTTGCAAGATAATAATAATTAAATAATATATTATTTCATTGCACCATGAAACTCTGCTGTGAAAATTACAGTTGTAATTTTATAATTTTTTTATTGTGATCATTATATTAATGTATGGTTCAACCACCAGAATTTATGCCATTTTTGAGAAGAAACTATATTTGATCTTATGTATCATTTCTTCCTCAGTACCTAGCATAATGCTTGGCATTTAGTAAGTGCTCAAGGAACATATGATGAATATATATATAATAGGAGATAATCCAGAATACTATAAATTGGGACCAGACTGTGCAGGAAATTTAACACATGGCTAAAGAGTTGATAAATAATTTGGTGGATAATAGAAAATCACTGGAGAGTTTTGGACAAGGAAGTGGCATGAAATAAACTATTCATCAGAAAGATTGATGTCTCAATGTTTTCATGTCTGGTCATTTAGAGGTCATATAGAATATTTATAGTTGAGATAAAAATTAACAGAGGTAAACAGAAAATAGAATTGCAGTGAGACTAGATAGAAATTTCCTTCCAATGTGGCATCATGTGTGTTGTAAAACATTGTAGAATGAAGAAGCAGTATACTTTAAAATAGATCAAGATTATCCGTACTGTATCTAAAAGAAAAAGAATTTAAAAAACATTTAAAAGAAAATTCAATAAAGTCTACATATATGCAGCTAAGGAGAAAATTAATGGAAGGTAATATGAAGTAATAAACGCAGAATGTAGCAGAGTTAAAAAAATATGCAAGTAAGTAGAAATCAACAGAAAGTAATGTGACACACTCTACAGTGAGTCTAATAGACTCACAGTTAAGATGAGAGATCAGGAGCAAAGTTCTGCTTCCTGTTGTCTCAGCTGTTTTAGGCATCTCTACCCCAGGTTCTTTATGTGTAAAATAATGAAAATAATAGTTCCAATTTTAAAGGGTTATTATCATGAGATTAAATGAGTTGAAATATTTAAAATGTTTAGAAAAAATTTGGCAAATATTGAACATGAAATAACAGTAGATATTATTTTATGACAAGTTTAGAAGTAGAAAATAAATAAAATAGCAGACCAGTCATATTTGAAATGTGAAGTTTGAAATGTTTTTAGACCTATAGAAAAACAGATTCAAATTAAAGTGCATGACAAATTTTGACTAGTAAATAAAAATAAATTCAAAGCTATCAAAAATAATACATATTTTCTCCAAATAAATAATAGTAGCACCAATGGAAAAATTCTAATAGCTGACAAAATAAATTACTTCACTGTATATAAGCAATAAGGAAAAAAAGGGTAAATCTAGAGTTAAAAAATTAGGATGTATGAAACAGTAGTAAGCTAAGTTATCAGTAAAATATTTTGTTAAATAAATCATTGACTGATAGGAATAAATGAATTTAGTTTGTTCCAAAATTATTTGATGGCTTTTTGGGTGACACAGTGGTTGAGAGTCTGCCTGCCGATGCAGGGAACACGGGTTCGTGCCCCGGTCCGGGTAGATCCCACATGCCATGGAGCGGCTGGGCCCATGAGCCATGGCCACTGAGCCTGCGTGTCCGGAGCCTGTGCTCCACAACGAGAGACGCCACAACAGTGAGAGGCCTGCATACCGCAAAAAAAAAAAAAAAAAAAAAAAATTATTTGAATATCCTTCTGGATTATACTAACAAGGAAGTTAAGAGAAGAATCATTTCTGTTTTCAATTTTATGAAAATTGTATATAGATAAATATGTATTAAAAATGAGTCATTATTTTTCTAAACAAGTAGAAGGAAATGAGAATAAAATAAGTATTAGCAATAGAATCAAAGGAAAGAAAGGAGAAAACAAAGCCCACTGAAGCAAATTAAAAAGCACTAAGTAAGATGATAGAACTAAGTAACCACAGTAAATGTATATAGAGTAAATTTATACACAAAAATGCAGAGATTAGTTTGTGTGCATGTGTGTTTAATCAAATTATATCCTGCATTAGAGCAGCACAGAAAATAAAGGGATGGAAAACTTCCTGGTGGAAATATTAATCAAAGAAAAGGTAGTCTACACTGCAGTGTTAATATCAGACAAAACATAATTTTAGGGTAAAAACACTATGAGAAACAAAGTGAGATGTTAAATATTAAAAACCACAGTAATCCATCAACGAAAACTAACAAGCATGAATGTAAATATTCATTAAAAGATATTCTTTAAAGACACAATATAACAACTTAGTGATTTTACAGTAAATATTGACAAATCCATCACTACACTTGGAGATTTTAACAAACTTGTATCAGAAACTGATGCATCAAGCAAATATTTTAAGCATTAATAAAATATTTACAAAATTTGACCACTTAGTAGGTCACAAAACAAGTCTCAAAAAGTTCCAAGGATCAATATTATAAACACCACATCTCTGACCACAATAAAATTACATTTGAATCTTCTGAGCACAGTAAAATTACATTTGAAATCAATAATCAAATGATAATCCAAAGAAACCATATGTCTGGAAATTGTAAAATATTTAGATCTGGGCAACACAGAATGTATTGTATACTAAAACTCATAAGGTGAAGCTAAAATGATATAAGAAAATTGGAAATTTAGTTTGTTATCCCCTCCAAAAAAAAAGCCTAAAATAAATATGGTCAACTCCAAAGTCTAAGAAAAATACAATAAATTTGACACATGGAAAGGTGAAAGAATAAGTAATAAAGCTCACATCAGAAATTAAATAAAATAGAAAACAGATGTAAATAGAGATTATGAATAAAACCAAATTTGGTTCTTAGAAGAACCATAAAATAGATTAATTTCTAGCAAAATTGATTTTATGAAATAGAGAGAAGGCACAAATAATGCTATTGGGAATATAGGAAGAAACATAACCACAAACATACAGTATCATAGAAAAAAATGGATTTAAATTATGCTAAAAATGAAAACAAGAATGAACTAGAAATTTTGGATGAGACATGAATTTGAGAATTGACAGAGAATAATTAGAAAGCCAGTATAAATCATTGATCATTAAAGATAGTATATTAGCAATCAAACATCAATAGTTCAACTTTCGACAACAGTAAATTTTAAATTGCCTTGAAAAAAAGTTTTGTCAAATTCCAAGGAATAAGAAGTGTTTCAAAAGAAAGAGAAAATAGGAAAATCAATCCATTTAAGGAAGTGGCCATAAACTTGAAACTCAACTGGACAAAAATATTAAAATTATAAACCAATCACTCATATGTATATAGGCCTAAAATCCTAGATTAGATTTATAGGAAATAAAGCCATAAATTTAAAAAGAGTAGTAGTGTTAATACTGAATCTTGACCAATGGGGTTTACCCCAGAAATGAAAGAATATTTAAACTTCATAAATGTATTCATGCAATTTACCTTAAAGAAACAGAACATAGAATTTATCTAAATAAAAATGTTTAATAATAACTAATTAATGAGGGAAATATAACTGTTAAAAAACCAGGAATAAAAGGAGTTTATTCTAACCACAAAACCAGACTATGTCATATTTAATAGAAAACTCTAGTAACATTCCTTTTAAGATCTGGAACAAGAGAAAGATGTCAGATATTAATTTATGAAAGGGAAGACATAATATCAAAGATATGTTAAATTTTACAAAACTAATCTATAAATTCCCTGTAGTTCTAATAGAAATCCACTAAACGATTTTTTGTTGGACATAAAAAATGGATCCTGAAAATCATATACAATATAAAGTGTGAAGAATAGCCATGAAGAATATGTAAAACATGCAAAAGGGAGGATTGTCATTACTTGATATAAATATTTTTATAAAGCTATAATAATAAAGACAATGTCACATTTATATAGAGTTAGAGAAACAATAAATGAGGCAAAATCGAGTCAAGAAACAGAGCCAAATATATATGGAACCTTATATGGGCAATCAAAAATCTTTGAGGGAAAGATGGTTGGGCAATTTTTTTCATATTTAAAAATAATGAAATTATTCCCCTCAAAACAGAAACAAAAATAACTTCAAATACATTAAAGTATTAAATGTGAGAAAGAAACATTAAACACATGAGAAGAAATCTAGAATATCTCTGTGCCATGAATGTATGGAAGAATTTCTTCTTCAATACAAAAATATAAAGACTAATAAAATGAGTAAAATAAGGTAAAAAAGTAAATAAATGGGAAGAGTAGTAAACTTGACTACATTTCAAAAGAACAAAATTTCACAAAAATAAGAGGTGAGCAATGGAACGGGAGAAATATTTGGATCCCGTCAAATAAATAGAATATCATTGCTCAAAATAAATTTTTAAACTTCTGCATATTGGTAAGAAAAAGGTTCATTTAAAATATAGCTTCAGGCTTCCCTGGTGGCGCAGTGGGTTGAGAGTCCGCCTGCCGATGCAGGGGACATGGGTTCGTGCCCCGGTCCGGGAAGATCCCACATGCTGCGGAGCGGCTGGACCCGTGAGCCATGGCCACTGAGCCTGCACGTCCGGAGCCTGTGCTCCGCAATGGGAGAGGCCACAACAGTGAGAGGCCCACATACCACAAAAAAATATATAAAATAAAAAAATAAAATAAAATAAAATAAAATATAGCTTCAAAATATGAACAGGCAATTCACAGAAACAGAAAATTTAATGGTCAATAAACAGAACATCAATCACATTGCTAATTAGGAATAAGCAAAGTAAAATAATAATGAAGAACCATTTCATATCTATCAAATTGACAAATATTTTATAATATGATGACAGTGTTTGTGAAGGTTCAGAATAATTGGAAATATTTTCAAAGCAACAAAACAAAAGATATTTCAGCCTACCAAAAATAGATAGTATGTGGCCCACATTTAACTCCTATAAACTCTGTGATCAATTATATACCACCACAGATCCCAGGGGTCAGAACCCAGGTTTTCATTGTATCCCTTTGTCTTCTTGTCTCTGCCAAATAAGGGCCACCATATGGTCCCTCCTCTTTAGGGTGCATCTCCCACCATTA
This sequence comes from Mesoplodon mirus, assembly GCF_964341445.2. Lineage (NCBI taxonomy): Eukaryota > Metazoa > Chordata > Mammalia > Artiodactyla > Ziphiidae > Mesoplodon > Mesoplodon mirus. The sequence continues at coordinate 28,158,233 of NC_138980.1, forward strand.
TATCTGGCCTCTACGAGACAGCCCCCAAAAGTTATTAAAGTATACTGGTGCTTCCTTCCCCAATTCCTTTTTTTTTTTTTTTTCAAACTCTGGTAAGGAAGTGTTCTCTGGTTCCTCCTGGCAGAACATGGTTTGGGGTAGATGAAAATGTTCACATAATAACTCCACTCCAAGTTCATATATCCCAAAGTCTTCAGACTGTTTCCTCTATACCTAGATATGAAATCTTCTGTAAAGAGCCAGAGAGCAAATATGTTGGGCTTTGCAGGCCAGTACAGTGACTGTCTTGCATTCTTTTTTATTTATTTTAAAACTCTCTAAACGTGTAAAAATTATTCTTATCTTGATGGCTGAAAAAAAAAAAGAAAAGAAAAAGAAAAGAAAAAACTGGAAACTGGGCTTCCCTGGTGGCGCAGTGGTTGAGAGTCCGCCTGCCGATGCAGAGGACACGGGTTTGTGCCCTGGTCCGGGAAGATCCCACATGCCACGGGGCGGCTAGGCCCGTGAGCCAAGGCCGCTGAGCTTGTGTGTCCGGAGCCTGTGCTCCACAACGTGAGAGGCCACAACAGTGAGAGTCCCACGTACCGCAAAAAAAAAAAAAAAAAATGGAAACTGGCTGAGGGCTGAATTTGGCACAGGGGCCACAGTTTACTGACCCTGCTCTGCAGTAGAGCAAGAGAATTCTAGCATTTCAGCCTCAAGTTGTGTAATCTAGGAATTTGTCCATTTCATCTCATTTAACTAATTTGTTTGTGTACAATTGTTCATTGTATTGTCTCATAATCCTTTTATTTCTGTAAGGTCAGTACTAATGTTCCTGCATTCATTTCTTATTTAAGTTAGTTTACATTGTTTCTATTTTTCATTGTCAGTCTAGTTAAAATTTTGTCAATTTTATTGCTTGAAGAACCAAACTTTACTTTGGTGATTTTTCTCTATTGCTTTTCTATTCTCTAGTTTATTTATCTCCAATCTAATCTTTTTTCTTCTTCTTCTTCTTAACCAAAGGAAAAGACAATCCAAAGACTAGAAAATGTTTGCAAAACACATATCCAATGTAAGCTTTCCAACTAGAATATACAAAGAATGCTACTCTTCAATAAAAAAATCACAATGAGCAAAATTGTTAGCAGAAACTTAACAAAAAATATGTACAATTGGTAAATAACACATGAAAAGATGATCAGTCTCATTGTCATTAGGGAAATGGAAATGCAAACCATTTAGATGCCACTGTACATCCACTAGCATGGCTAACATTAAAAAGTCTGATCATAAAAGTGATGCAGCCAGAAATCTCATGAACTGATAGTTGGAATATGAAATGGCACAAACACTTGGGGAGAAAATTTAGCAGTTTCTTAAAACTTTAAACCTACCCAATGGTCTGACCCAGGCTCTGTATTCACTGGAAAAGTGAAAACATATGTCTACACAAAGACTTGTACATAAACGTTCACTGTGGCTTCATTTACAATAGCCAAAAACTGAAACCAACTAAATGTCCATCAACAGGTGAATGGAAAACAAATTGTCATGTATCTGTACACTGAAATAACACTCAGCAATAAAATGGAATTAACTATTGATATGTGAGAGAGCACAGATGAATTTCACAGTAATTATGTTGAGATAAAGAATGAGGACAAAATAAAAAAGAATACTGCCTGATTCAATTTATATAAAATTCTAGAAAATGCAAATTATTCTACAGTCACAGATCAATGGTTGTCTTAGGTAGGGGGACAGGGAAGGGGATGCACAAAGGAAACAGAGGGCACAAAGAAATTTTTGAGGTTGATGAATATGTTATTATGGTGATTGTGGTGGTGGTTTTACATGTATATACATATGTCAAAATTTATCAGCTAATGCTTTATATATGTGCATTTTAATGCGTATCAGTTATACTTCAGAAAACTATAATTAAAAAAGAAACTCTGTATTCACATTGTCAATTAATTATTAGCTTTAAATGCTATATTTGTAGGGAGCCTGTTAAGGTTTGGACCAAAGAAGAAAAATATGTTTTTTGAAGTCCTGTGAAGACAGAAGTCATCAGGTGAAGTGGAATTACAGCTGAAAAATCAGAAAATATTGAAAATGGAAATAAACGATCTTGTAAGAGGAAGGTATGGATAATAGAAGATAGTTGTTGAAAAATATTGGTGAAAGAATAAAGAGGGAACAAAGGGCATGCAGATTTCACCTGTTTGTTCATTAGGGAATTGACTGAACTCCTTACTTTCCTCACCTGAAAATAGAATAATACCTACACTATACTTTCTGTTAAAATTAGTTAACATGACTATTTAACATCTCTGTTACATTATAATCAGGAAAAGCACATGTTATCACCATCTAACATGAATGTGCCCTTTATATAAAAACATATATTTATTATTTTATGTATTTGTTTACTTGCTTATACAGGTCAACCATTATGAATATTTACCTTGTTTAGGGTTATATTTATAAATTAAATTAACTTCCATGATAAAACAGTTTATTTTTGTGAGAGACTATGTGTTTCAAGGCTGCAAAAAAGTGAATTTTAAATAGTTTCACTAATTCTTGTCCTATTTGTTAACCTTAAAAGTAGTTTCCTTCAATGAAGTGCTAAGAACCTAAAATCACATTTTATCAGTTAGACAGTCACTAGATTATTAAACACATTGCTATCAGAACTATTTTATAATATATTCAACTACTGCTTCCACTATCTGAGCTTTGCCCCAACATTCATATCCCTCTGATTCTCCTAACCAGTGTATTCCTTATTATGAAGCAAAACATACAGTCAGCGTGGTTGCATAAATATTCAATAAACAAATAAGGTCAGTGACATCTTGCACTAAAATAAAATACTGGCATATATGAAATAAGGTGGCAATTACACCTTAATAACAGAAACAAACACTTTACACATTTACACAAGACAATACAATTCATTCATTCATTCATCAAATATATTTCAGTCACTGTACTAGACACTTGAGATAAATCAGAGGGGTGGGGGGAAGAACAACCTGATTTGAAGTTTATATTTTAATAGACTGAGGCTAACTAGACGAGATAGATAGATGAGAGATAGGTAGATATAGAGATACAGTATTCTAGAATATTGTAAATTCTGTAGGAAAAAAAAAAATTGAACAAGAAAAAGGGAACCAAGGGGGCAAGCAATGAGTTGGAGGTTGAAATTTTGAATAGGATGGTAAGGTAAGCCCCAATGAGAAAATGACAAGTGAGTAAAATCTTGAGGTGAGGGATTTAGTCTTATGGATATTCAGATAGAGTGCAATGTTTCTAAGGCTCCTGCAGCCTTCACTCAGAGCAAAGAGACCAGATGGCTGGAGAGGAGGGTGTTGGGGAGAATAGTAGGTGGAAAAGTCAGAGAGGTTCAGGGCAAGACTGGGTAGAACTTTGTGTGCCATTGGCTTTTTACTCAGTGAAATAGGAGCTGTTAATTATTTTGAAAAAGGAGGATGTGGACTAATTTCCATTTTAAGAAAATGATTCTGGCTGCACTAGAGTAAATAGAATTCAAGCATAGAGGAATGGAAGCAGGAAATCAAGATGTTATTGTAATAATCCAAATGAGAGTGGAGAAGTCTGAGACCATAGTGAATGCAATGAGAAGTCGGATTCTGAATACGTTTTGGATATAGAGATGGTTAGGATATGGGAAAAGACTGGAATTAAGGATAAATCCACAGGTTATAGCCCAAGAGACTACAGCAGGATAGAGATGTTATTAATGAGATGTGGATGACTTTGGACAGATCAGGTTTTTGTGGGCAAACATCAAGAAAGCTAACACATGGAAACTTCCATTCTATCAAGTCAGTGTTAAATGCCTTGCACAGGACCAATTGACAGGTATATAAGAGTGAACAAAACATAGTTCCAGCCCCCTTGAGAATTAACAGCCAAGTGGGCCAATTAATAAACAGATTGGGCACTCTCCATGTAAAAAGAAATTGTCTATGAGGGGCTAATGCCTATCTTCTCTAACATCACCAAATCTTGGAATATGAAAGCATAAAGGGTAAAAATGTGAGTTAAGTTTCAAACAAACTAGATCTCTTGACCCGATCGGCAGCATACTTATGAAACTAATGGAATTCATTACTAATATTACACAATAAAAAAGTATAACATGAAGTTAACATACTAAATTTCCCCAAGTGCTTTATAGCCTTTATTTTATATATTCAAGTATTACTGCAAACTAACAATATCATTTCCCGAGGTAGGCTGCACACTGAGCTGACATTGACCTCATCTTTGCGATTCGGCAGGAGGGACTCCACTCTCACAACATCACGGTGGCATATTGGCGACAGGTTAGACTCAGCTACCTCGGGTGTTCCCAGATCTGTGCAAAAGCAGTGAGAGATGCACTGAAGACAGAATTCAAAGCAAATGCCGAGAAGACTTCTGGCAGCAACATAACAGTTGTAAAAGTCAAAAAGGAATAATCTGCCCTGATTTAGCTTGAATACTACATTTTCAGAGTGAAGATGTGTGGGCACATGTTATGGCAGATTGAAAACGATCTCACTTCATGGGGGAAAAAAATACCTGTCTTTTTCATAGATTGACATTGCCAATAATTTGAAGTAAGTCTCAAAAAATATATCATTTCCCATATGTTTAAATAAATGTATGATACAAGAAAACATAATAAATGAAATTAAGACTTTGAGAAAATATTCCTCTCTTTGATGTTGATCAAGCTTTGCAGCCATATCTGTTTTCTGAAAACCTTAGACTGAATGAACTATGGGTTTGACAACAACTACTATTTTCTAAAACGTAACATTTTTCTATATTATGGAAGAAATCCAAGATTATAATACATATTTTGGAATGTAAGAAAAACACAAAAGAACTCCAAAACGGGAAAAATCATGTTTAATCTCTTCTTTCAGAGTTAACCTCTGCTAATATTTTGGTGTTTGTCCTAAGGTAACATGTGTAAAAATGCATATTTTCAAGTAAATATAAGTACACATACACACTTATGTTAACAATTATCAATTTCCCTCAGAGATGATTTGGAATAAAAGAAAGATGTATGATATATACACTACTATGTATAAAATAGATAACTAATGAGAACCTACTGTATAGCACAGGGAACTCTACTCAATGCTCTGTGGTGACCTAAATGGAAAGGAAATCTAAGAAAGAGTGTATATATGTATACGTATAACTGATTCACTTTGCTACATAGAAGAAACTAACACAACATTGTAAAGCAACCATACTCCAATAAAAATCAATTAAAAAAAAGAAAGATATATGTGTTAGATCACATACTGATTTAAAAAGGTGATTGTTAAGGTGAAAAGAAAATAGACAAATGTTATTTTCAAAAACACATTTTAAGGAAGAGTATATCTCTAAAATTTAAAAAATATATAATAGTCAAAATAATATTCAATCAAGTGATATTCACTAGATGAATATTTTATTTTCTTACAAAATTTATGCATCAAGTGAAAGAAAATTCAGTGCTCTCTCTATATATCTTATTAGCATTGACTTTTTAGATAAGATCTTAAAATGTATACTTTACTTTGATAATGTCATTTCTCCTAATTAAAATGCTATGGTTAATGTGTGTGTGTGTGTGCACATATGTGTATCCACTTGTTAAGTACTTCTTTCAGTCACTGGTATAATGCTAAGTGAAGAATGACGCAAAATGATATTCATAATGGCAAACATTATACAGAGCTTATGTGCCTAGCTCTCTTCTATATGCTTTCCTATTTATCAACTAATGTGAACCTCACAGCACATCAGTGAGCCAAATACGATTGCTACCACCACTTTACTAATGAGGAGAAATGAGTCACAAAGAGACGGAGTGTTTTAGCATAACTTACCCTATAGTCACACAGATAGGAAGTAGCACTAGTTTTCACACCCTGGCTATTGGGCTTTAGAATTTGTGTCCTTAACAGCTATACTCTGCTGCTTCATATAGTTTCAGCCCATCAATTTCTGTTTTATTACATGAATAGGTATTTTTAAATTATATTGGATAAGTATATATATAATTGCAAATAATCACCATTACTCTCAACTTAGCCTAATTTTTAGTCTAAATGTTTTCTGGGAACATTTTTTCAGGCAACTTATATTTACCAATTTCATTTTACAATTATTCATCAAATTCACATTTCTATTTTTTTCATAACGTCCCAGAAGCTTTTCTCAGATTTTAGCACCTCCTGTTATTTTCCAGTATTATCTAACCATGTTTTTCCCCCTCAGGCTTGTAAAATAAGTTATTTGTAATTCAGCTTTTCTAGTAGTAATTAACAAATAACTGTATTAGCTGATCTGGTTCTATTGTGTTTCTTAAAAGACTGCTATGTGCTTAACACTATACTTGATATTGAAATAAATCAAAGTCATGTATCTTTCCCTGGAAAAATTTACAGTTTAGTTGAAAAATAGATAGTTTACCTTCACAAACAAAAACTGTCTGTCTATACCAGTGTTTCTCAGCTTCTTTTCATGAAACACATAGTGATTTCACCAGGCTGGACATTCCAATGAGTAAATATTGTGGACGATACACAATTCCTAATTCAATCACTAAAACTTTCACATTCTTTAAGTTTATATATATGTGTGTGTGTGTGTGTATATATATATATATATATATATATATGTATATATATACATAAATGTATAAAATAAAGTTCTCCACATATTAGTGAATGAGAGCATTATGAGTACAAAAATAAATTTGAATATCCCCAAATAACTTTTTTCTTCTTAAAGTATATCATTTTTAAGCTTTTCTGATTTTTGTTATTAGTAAGAAGTTACTTGCAACTATTGACATCTTGGTTTAGAATAATATTTTTAATCTCATATAGTCTTTGAGGACCCATATAGTGGTGAAAGTCTTTATTGAGAAGATGGGTTTTGAAGGATGTGTATCATGGTTATTCAACTTTTAAATGACATTATATTTTTATGTTACTATGGACTTTTACTTAAATGAATCATTCTCCTTGAATTCTGTTGTTTGCCTCAGGAACATTAAAACAACTTGTATTCAGTTTCACCAAGATCCTATACTGAATTTGTTATATAGTTCTGTATTCAAGATTGTACTATGTTGAATTGAATTAGTGTTTTCAATGTTTTTATCAACATAGCCTAGAAACAGCTTTAACTCTTCTGATGAGGACAAATACCTCACTGAAAAATATACCGGTGTTTATTTTTGCCACATACAAATAGCCAAATATATCTCCCGCTCTCTGTTCCCTGTATCTTATCATCTCCAAAGAGTCTTACTCTCTATTGACAGGCAATTATTAACACCAGAAAACAATTTTAAGATAGTTTTCACTAAGAAGCACTCAACTATTTTTTAATAATCTCAACAGTTAAAAAATTTGTGTATCCTAATTAGCACAATGCTAAATAACACATTTATTTCTTATTATAGAGCAAGCATTTGAAAATTACAATTTCCACAAAACCACCTTTTCTAATAAAATAAAATAGTTTACTGTAATATTTTAATATTTCAGCAAATAGTAAGAACATCTAAAGATTTTTTGTCTATACCAAATTTTTCTTTAAGCATACTTAGCAGTTTATGTCCAAAGGCAAACCTAAAAATCCAACCAGATAAGGTCTACAGGCTCTTCTTTCTGCAATGATTTAAAATCTGATTATGAAATATTTTATTGGCAGTTACATAAGTGACTAAGGCAGTGTTTCTCAGCTATTTTGTGTTAATGGAACATTTTCTAATTGTAGAATTTTCAGTGGATTTCTTGAAGGAGCTAAAATATTTAAAGACTACTACAGAAGGCAACACTGATTATCATGCAGTACAATCACCACAATCACTGTACAGTAACTGGTGCTGTGTTGTACAGAGCACTTCCCCAGGATGGACTTCAGCTCATGTCCTTGTTTGAACTATCCCTGACCTGCCTGCTCTTTTATGTCCTCAGCGCAGCCATTGAATTTTGGTCTTTCTTCCTACAGGGGTTCCCTGTTACATAACACTCTTACTTCTCATCCCCAATCAGTTATACCCTTCTGATGGCTGACTTATACCCATAGTATCTTTTTACTTTCAGTTGTAGTATAAGTGCATTTTAAACGTTGATCAATTTTGACAACATATTCATTAAATATTGTGGCTTTTGAACTAAGATATAACCTAAGGAATACACTGCTTTCTTAAACAGAGCTTTGTGGACAGTTACAGTTCACTCTATAAACATATCCAAAGTCTAAATGTAATTGGAATCATAGATTCCATAGTCACTCATAGATCTATTTTCTGATACCCTAATCAACTTTATTTTTTACCCAGTTTAAGTTTTTCAGTGTTGAAACCTAATGACCAGATGACAGATTATTTCATGGCTAATACTTCCATAAATTTGTAAATTTGTGGTATAAAGATTTGGATTCTAATTTACTAGAAAATAAGCCTTTGATCTTGGTGCTATGCTGGGCAGGGCTCCAGCCTTAAAATTTATGTAAGCCTCTATAAATGATTTGAGGATAATAAAACACCGTTTCAAATTTTCATGAGAGTCATAGGAAACCAACAAGAACAAAAGGCTTCTGTAATTCTTAATCATCCCCCTTATAAGATTATATCCAAAATCAATATTGTCTTTTCATTATTAATGCAGAATATATATTTTAAAAATAATGAAGTAGTGCAGTTTTATTCCTCAGTAGTCCCAGTCTCTTTACTTCATGTTTTTATTGGCAGCGGGTAACGTAATAATTTCAATTATATCTGGGGCAGTTAGAAATTATATCACAATTTTAGGGTAATGTTTTTTAATTCACCTCAATAAATAGTTTTTAAGTGTCTCTCACATAAAATCTAGGTATAAAATATTACATAGAATAAAATGGTGAAAAAAAAACCTCTCTTCTCTAGGACCTAACAGTATTATGTGGGCTTTAGACCTAAATGATAAAGCAAAGTTCGAATGCATGCTATTTATATTTATAGCTATATTTCACATGATTGATTTAAAAATAAACTTCTTATATGTCAGTCATGATTATATGAGGATAATATCAATTGCGATTGTATCAGCAATGACTTATGAAGGTAAATCTCTCATATTACCAGAAGATAATATTAAGTCTTCCTGAGAGGAGCAGGGATACCTTCCTGAAGGTGGAATAATTTATGGTAGACATGGAAAAAGGATTTCCAATTATAGAAGCAAGAACAAAAGGAGTAGAAGTGGGAAACTATAGGGCATCTTATAAAATAAGTAGCTCACTTTCACTAGAGATGATAATACATGCAATGCAGAAAAAGAAACTTTATCATTATGTTAAAGAAGTATTATTCCCATTCTTGAATTTAAATTTGGAAACAAAAATTGGTATTTAATTCCACAAACAATGGAAATCTGATTAGGTTTAAAAAAGAGCATGGTAGTGTTACAGTTGTGGTTAGAAACATAATTAGCCCAGTAATAATAAATATGCACTTCTAGAGTAAGGAGTTATAGCTGTCCAGATCTGCCAAGAGATTATTTTAATGATCCAGAAGAGAATTAATGAAGGCTTGAACTAGTCTGGTGTCAGTAAGATTGGAAAGAAAGGAATGGCTTTTTGTACAAATGGAAGAGATAGAATCTAAAGACAAGTAACTAAATGCTGTGAAGATTTAAAGATAACCCTGAGGCACTTGTAATGTGTAGCTGAGAGAATTCTGCTAATATTATAGAACTGAGGAAGTCGGGACCAAGAGCAGGTTGTGGGAAGAAGATGGGATGAATTTATTTAAAGGGCTGACAAGGTATCCAGGTAGAGTTAACGGACAAAACTTTTGGAAATGCAGATCTGAAGCTCTAGAGAGAGATGGCTAGCAGTTAGATTCACAGTTAGATTCAGGAGTCATCTCAACAATGGTCCTGTTTAATCTATACCAACCTACTTACTTCCAAGCCTTGATTCAGTATTTCATAAAAATTTTTCAGTCAAACATTTATTACAGAGTTGTCCACACATTTTCCTCGTAGGATTTTTTTTTTTTTTTTTTTGAGGTATGTGGGCCTCCCGCCTCCGTGGCCCCTCCCGCCGCGGAGCACAGGCTCCGGACGCGCAGGCTCAGCGGCCACGGCCCACAGGCCCAGCCTCTCCGTGGCACGTGGGATCCTCCCGGACCGGGGCACGAACCCGGCCCCCCCCCCGCATCGGCAGGCAGACTCCCAACCACTGCGCCACCAGGGAAGCCCTCCTCGTAGGATTTTTAACTGCTATTTAAAATGGAAATTACATAATCTCTCTTAGTTCTGTGAATATTGTAATATCTTTGTTTGTGATCTTAAAATAGAGAAAATACGACCCCTTTCTTGAGTCACTGGGAGTTTGGGGAATTATGTGATTCTTAGGAACATGTTCTGTGCTCCTGTCCTCAGCCCCTAGCAGAGGTAGTTGGTTCTGAGTAGGCTATTTAATGTATTTCCTACTTTATCAAATGTAAGCGGTAACCTCTACCTTGCTTACTTGATGAATATGCATTATTATAAATGAGACAAGATGAGAGCATTACACAAATGTAAGGGGTGATTATTATGTTCTCCCTCCACCTCTATCTTGCATCCCCACATGAAAAATTCGGCCAACTGGATGGCGGTGACATTATATGTCCACTACCAAGCCTCACACAGGCTATGCTCAGGGTTCAGTAGATTAGGACATAGACATGATGGGTAGGTAGGAGGCATGATATTATTGGGCTTGTGGGCTTGGGCTGTGAGACTGGGCAAAGGAACAGTCACATGCACCTCAGTTTACTCCTCGATAAAACTGAGATGATGATAGAACCTCTTCATTAGGTGTTGCAACTTCTAAGGGCTCAGAAATATTACCTATAGACTATTATTGTAATAGGTTCAAGTTTGCAGTCTCAAAGTTGGATTTGCAAAAATGTAGTATTTATTTCCTTAAAAAATTAAAGTTAACATAGCTCTGCAGCCTTTAAGCCAGGTATTGGCAAATTTCCTATCAGTTCAAGGTAACAGTCACATCTGGTTTTAAAATGAATTCAATTCAGATTTTTGACTCAGTTAAAGTTTTTACACCTGTTGCTTTTGCAGTTCCTCATCTCTGATGCTCAATTATAGTCCAGGAATCGGGTCAGGGGTGTCTGGTCCACATGCCCACCTGTTGTCCTCTTTTCTTGCTGTTCTCCACTGTTGTATAACATGTTAAACTCATACCCATCCTTGTGCACTGGCATCTGCTGCTGACACCCATGATCCTTGTGGCCTCCAGTTAATAAGTTCACATAGTGTGTCTTCATTATACTCACCTTTATTTCTGGTTAAGTTATGCAACAGTAACAAATAATACCCAAGTCACAATAACTTATAACAACAAAGATTTATTTCTTCTTTGGGCTGCATATTCATTGAAGGTCATAGCAGTTCCACTCAATGTCAGTCTTTATTACAGGATAGTTTGAAGGAGTGGCTCCTATCAAGGACTTGGTTGATCTTGTAGTAGAGAGATGGTGGAGCCATGTAATGGATCATAAAGATTCTGCCAGAAAGTGCTCATATTACTTCCATTTACATCTCATTGACAGAGGAAGTCACAGGGCCAAGTCTGATTTCAATGGTTGCAGAACTACAATGTCCTACCAAGGAGGAACAGTAAGTATTTTTAAATAATGGAATCTATCCCAACACACAAGGCTTCTTTGGGGCCCCCAGGTCACTCTCTGGCATATCCATTTCCCTCTCAGGCAGCCACATGCACTTTTCACAGGTATCTCTATACCAAGGAGAGGTGAGCAGAACACTAAGTCTGCCCTCAATTACATCAGTCTGGATACACCAGAGTGCAGACTTCCAGCTCTGGGAGGAGACACACAGCAACCTAATGTCAGATACACAAATACTCTTAAAGCTCAGTTTCTAATACAGTTCTGAACATAGTACATACTCTGACAGACCTCCTCCTGATATTTGCAAGCCCTGAGGCAAGAATACACATGGAGGCTCCCATATCATATGTTTAAATATTTAAAAGTTATGACATGTTATGAAACTATTGTATAAAATATGCTCTAGCATTCCACCTTGACAAACAAATCTTTATTAAAACTGGAAAGGCTAGTTCCTCATCAGAACATGACAGAGTAGAGTGAACCTGCCCAATCCCAGTATCCAGGCCCACTTTGATGGGCTTTTTCTTTTCACCTCCAGCTGTCTGTCACACTCAAAGAGATCTTACACCCATACATCAGGATATTCCAGCCAGCCGTTCCATGTTTATCTACATCCTCAATATCTAGGGTGGAATTCACCAGCAATCACTTGTTCTGCCTTTAGGAAGACAGACTTTGGAAGACTCACATAGGCCTTGGAAACAATCTCAGTGACATTTGGGCTGGAAATTTAGGGACCCCAGAATGTGTAGAATAATCTCGAAAGGAGTACATGGGTTATGGATGAGAACATACCTTTGGAACCTAGGGCCCCTCACCTATGGGGAGGAACATAGCCAGATGAGGGCCAAAGTGGGGCCCTTTAAATACATGGCATGGGATGGGGTACCCTCTCTATCCCTCTCTCATGATGCTAAGTCAAAATAAACTTTAGAATGTATAAGCATAAATTACATCTATAACAAAGTGCATTTTCACATATTTATGTATGTCAGTAATAGAATCTAATCATTAAAAAGATTCTAACAGATCATGTTTTAAGGCTATCTGCTCTTCTTATTTTTGTTAAGCTGCAGGCGCTGATTCCAGTATAATCAGCCTCACCTAATTTCTGAGCAAACCTGATCCAGTCAAGGATCATTTAAACAACCCTGCCCATTTTACAAAATACCTATTTCTTTTGGGAAAGAATTCCCTAAAATTTTCTTGTAAGTAATTGTCTTCTTTAATATTTTTAAAAGACAGCATTATTTCCAAAATGTGTATTCTTTTAAGACCTCTATATCTACTATGTAAAGTAATAGGTATTTGTCTTTGCAATAACACAAATTTTGACTTTTGTCCAAGAACATGATACTAATTTATCAGCAGGATGTCTATGTCAGTGTTATGGATCACTAGGAACTTGTCTGCCTTCCTTGGCATGATCCCTTTTCTGTGAGAAAGGAGATGCCTTTCGTACACAGTTGGCCAAAATTCAAGGGCCACGCTGATGGCCAGACAAATAGGTTTTGCTGTAGGTGAACTTAAATGAGACTCCAACTGTGGCCTCACTAATACCCAAGCTTCAAGTTTTCTGCCTCCAACATGATCACTACATACAACTGGCTTAAATGAACCAGTGGCATTTATGATGAGGTTGGTAAGTCTTTCTTAGAAAAACACAGAGTGAAAACTCTTCACAAATGTGAGTTATAATTCTGCGTGCATATAAGAATACCTTTTTTTCAGCTTGTCACTCTCTACAAAGGCAGTGTTTTTAAAAATTGCCAATTTGTTTTATTGTATGTGTATTTAATTTTCTTTGATTCTCAAATGGGGAAAACATGCAACAGAAAGTCCTACATGTAACCAAGCTGTAACAAGAAAGACAATTACTTTTCCCTAATGAAATGTTCTATTTCCTTAGTTTGCTGTTTCATTAATTTCTCAACTCATTTTATGCTGAGCTAGATTTCAGTAGTTTTCCCTGAACACAACTTGAACAAAAGATGTTTAGATTAATTCAAAAAAATTATTGTGTATCTATGGTGTGAGAGGCACTTTCCTATGAGCTGGGTAATGGTAAAAGACAATCCAGATTTGTACCATCACAGAACTTTTATTTTAGACCTAGAGTGAGGACAGATTAAAAGAGGCAAAAAAAATAAACAAATAAGAATTAAAATAGTGATAATCATGACCAAAAATATAGAAATGTTTCTGTGACAGAGAATGATTAGGGGGAATTTAACCTGTAGAGAGCTCTTCCTGAAGAGATAAGATTTGAACTGAGAACTTCTTTATGAGAAAGACAAAATAATGACTGTGAACATTTGGAGGAAAACTCAGCTACAAGTAACCATCAAGGACAACAGTCCATAAAAAGGACCAGTTTGGTGTGTTCCAGGATTGGAAAGGAAGTCATTGTAATGGGAGCTTAATGAACAAAGGAAAGAGTAATAGAAATTGAGGAAGGCCCAATATCCAGGGGTCAAATTAATTTCAGTATCCTAGAGTATTGTAAGGTAAATTCTATTTTATTTTTAGTAGGGAGTCACTGGAAGGTTTTCAGCGAAAAAGTAATGTGATATAACATATAATTTTAGGAGATTACTTTGGTTGCTGATTGTAGAAGGTGTCAATATTTTGGGTCAGGGTATGAAGTAGTGGATGATAGGGTAGAAAAGAGTGAAAGCAGGGAATCAATTAAGAGACCATAATAGTTTGCAGCCTGGATCCCTGACTTTAGACATTTCCATATAGAAAAAATATGACATCATCTAAACTCTTTGACCACTCACTCTTCTTCTTGGCCTTTCACAATTTGTATCCCCCTTATTTCTTTGTCTCTCTTCCCCTTTATCTAAGATAGGAAGTCACTTATACTTCCTGCAAACATTCAGAGCTCCACTTCTGACCCCCTATGTAGAGGAATGTGCAGAATTCTCCTCTGGTGAAGATACTATGGCATGTAGTCATTGCACTTAGAGTTACCAGACCCTGATATCCAGATGAATGATAGCAGTATTTATAGAAGCTAGTCATTATTTTTCAGAAGTTGCTAAATAGTCATAAGCATATCTATGATCCCATAATTTTAGATAATAGGCAGATGTATTTTGTTTTTGCCTCTTTCTGGCTTAGTTATTATAAGTTCTTAAACTGTAAGTGATGAGAAAAACAACTTCATGAACGTAGAAATTCTTTCAAGCTATGAAAAAGCAAAAAATCTACTTTTCCCCCAAGTTATTGGATGTTGATAGCTGAGCAACATTAAGAGGATTAGAAACATGCATGGTCTTCTATTTAGTTTTCTGTCCTTATCATACATGTCTAGTCTAATTTCTGGAACATCACTTTTGTTGTCAGTTATTAATCTTTCTGAGGTGGAACACTTGGTGGTTTTGGTTCAGTCAATAACTTCTCTGGTATTAAAATGCTCTCTAAATGCAGTGACTCATGTGTGTTCTTTAAGTTCATTTCTGGCTTGGTGTCTCAGCCTCCCCCTTTGGAGGAGCCATGGTGGGGGCCAAATCCATAGAATTGTTTATGAAAAGAGTTTCTGGATTTAGTGGATAGAGGGAAGTATTTCCCATTGCTGGGAGGTGTTGAGTGATTTCCACAATTCCTTTTTTCCAAAATCTCATTATTGTGATTTCTGTGCTTTCAAAGGATGGGTGTTCACAACAGAAATGAGGTTTTGGTTTAGACTGAAAAGAGCCATAAATAGGAAAAATATTACCATGTTTTCCAACAGATGCTCTCTCTGGCTCAAAGCTTGAGTCTATCAAATTATTGAAAGGAACATTTGTAACATCTTGCCTCAGTGAGGGATAGAAAAAAAAAAAAACTCAGGTATCTTTATGAAATATTCCATGTATTTAGAATTAACTACTACATTTGGGTGAGCCAAATATTTAAAAGATGTGTTGCTAAAATTTAAAAGATGTGCTGCGATTTGCTTGGGCAGCTGTCATAGTAGTCTTCTTCTTATCTTAAGACAGCTACCTTATTCTTAAGACTGAGCATTCACTTTATCTTCTTTAGGAAGCATTCACTTTATCTTCTTTAGGAGGTACAATCTTTGTTTTAAATTTAGCCACAGGTGATTCAGTTCATGTCAGTTCATGTAAACTTTGCACATTTAATGTTTAGCAGCCCACATCATCTTTGTTGCTACATGTTTCTTGACCAAATTTTAGGTATAGAAGAAAGTGATTTATTATTTCTATGGCTGAATATGTAGAATTCAATGCAAATATTATAATGGAATAATTTTGGACTATTTCTGGTATTAATGAAGTCATTTTCCATATTCTAAGCCAATTAATGCAGAAAATCCTAGACGCTGACTCTGGACTTGGGATCAATTTGCCTCTAGCAACCATTACTTCTACTTCAGTCCATGTCTTACCACAGAGGACCTTAAAGCAAGAAAATCAGTATCTGTAACTTACCAAATTCAAGTTCTTTTGAAACAATGATCCAGGATAGCTAGGATTGTGCAGTGGTAACAAAAAACTCTAAAATCTCAGTGTCTCCAAGCAAGAAAAGTTTCATTCTTGCTCATGCTGAATGGCCACTGAAAGCAGGCAAGGGGTATCCTGCTCATTAATCATTATGGGATCAGACCGAATGAGAAGCCACCATTTCCCGCACTGCCAGTTCCTGAGCTAACGGGAAAAGAGCTCGCAAGGGACAGTTAAAGTGTTCTAGCTCAGAAATGACACACTCACAACTTATTTGTCAGAAGGAATCACATGGCCCTAAAGGGCAGGGAGGGAGGGTTTGTGCCAGTTGCAGGAAATACAATTCTACAAGTCTCCTAAAGGAAGAGGAATCAGAAATGTTTTGAAAAACATCAGAATGGTTTCCATCGCTTCACAACTGGCCTTCCTTAAGGTTTTTTATGGACTGCTCCATTGAGCTTCAGATATCTCGTTTCTTCTAGCAACTCAGCCTGAGGAATCAGTCCTTGAGGGAAGGTTAGAAGACAAAAGGCCGCTGGGCTGAGGAAGGAGAGGGAAAGCAACACATTGCATTTCTGCCTTTGACTCTGATTAGTTAGAAAACAAGCTGGTGCTGGTATTAGTCTCCTTGCAGACACTTGCACGACAGCAACTCCATGAACTGACTTGCCCCAGCATATATCCTAATTCCAGTAGAGTCCAAGCATTTAGTTTTGCCATTTCTCTAAGATTTCCTGTGGCAGAACTGCATTTATCTGGCACTTTCCTGGTATCCTTGGACCTCTGTTTCTTCACGAAATACTTCCACACCAGAAATCCAAAATTATTCATAATCATTCATTTAGAAGGTGGAGCAGATTGAAAAAAAATTTCTGAGTTGTGCCTTGGCTTTGCTCAAGGGAATCCAATTGGCCCACTCCCAAGCATTCTGTTAGCTTCCTCAGATTTCACCAAAAAATATTAACCATAATCTCAGCTTCACTGTCTATTAAGCAGATATGTCTACCTTCAACTGGTAATGGTGAGTTGGGCACGGCAGGCACTCACCAGGAATATAGACTTGAGCTCACTGCTTCTTAAAGTTATAAAGCACCCAGCTAAGCCTTTTTTCTTCTGACTTCCCTTCTTTACCAGCTTTTCTGAGATGTGAAATTTACATACAATAAATGTACATATTGAAAATGTACAATTTGATGTAACATGACTTACATAAACACCGGTGAAACCATGAGTGCAATCACAGAATGAATGTACCCATCATCCCCAAAAGTTTCCTGGTGCCCCTTTTTCATCCCTCCCTCTGGCTCTCCCCTCTCCTATCCTCAGACAATGAATGATTTCTGTCACTATAGATTTGTTCACATTGTCTAGAAGTTTACATAAAGAGAAACAAAAGTATGTACATTTTTTTGTCTGACTTCTTTCACTAAGCATACTTATTTTGAGATTTATCCATGTTATTGTGTGTATCAGTGGTTGATTCCTTTTTATTGCTGAATAGTATTCCATTAATTGAATACATCACATATGTACACATATATATACATATACACGTATGCAATCACCTGTTGATGAACATGTGAATTGTTTCCAGTTTTGAATATTACTAATAAATCTTCTATGGATTTTGTGTACAAGTCTTTGTATGAACACATTTTCATTGATTTTGTATAAATACCTACAATTGGAATGACTAGATCATATGGTGGGTATATATTTACTCTTTAAGAAACTGCAAAACTGTTTTCCAAAGTGGTTTTACTATATCATATTCTCAAAAACACTGTATGGGAGTTCTAGTTTCTATACTTTCTCACTAAACACTTGACATTGTCAGATTACATTTTAATATGTGTTTTCTGATATTTCCATGTTGATTTTGTTTCCATTTACTTAATGACTAATGATGTTGAATATCTGGTCATATGCCTATTTGCTATCTATATATTATTTTTGGCGAAGTATCTGTCCATGTCTTTTGCCTTTTTTGTTTGTTTGTTTCGGTATGCGGGCCTCTCACTGTTGTGGCCTCTCCCGCTGTGGAGCACAGGCTCCGGACACGCAGGCTCAGCGGCCATGGCTCATGAGCCCAGCCGCTCCGCGGCATGTGGGATCCTCCCAGACCGGGGCACGAACCCATGTCCCCTGCATCGGCAGACGGACTCTCAACCACTGTGCCACCAGGGAAGCCCTGGCTATGAATTTTGACAGGAATACCTGAATATGATGAATTCTTTATGTCAAATATTACTTTTCTTAAAAAAACATCTTTATTGAGGCATAATTGACAAGCAATAAACTGTTCATATTTAAAGTATACAATTTGATAAGATTTGACCTATGTATACACCGTTACCACAATCGAGATAAACATATCTGTAACTTTCCCAAAAGAATCCTGGAGCCTTTTGTCATGCTTTATTCTAACCTTCCTTTCCCATCCCCAGACAACAAGTGATATGCTTTCTGTCACTGTAAATTAGTTTGTATTTTCTAGAATTGTATATAAATGGAATCATACAGTATGCATTATTTTTGCCTGGCTTCTTTCACTTGGCATAATCATTTTGAGATTCATCCATGCTGCAGCATGTATCAATATTTATTCCTTTTTTATTTTTAAGGAGTATTCTATTGCATGGTATACCACAGTTGTTGGCCCTGTTGATGGGACATTTGGGTTGTTTCTATTTTTTGACTATTACAAATAAAGCTGCTGTGAACATTCATGCACATGTCTTTGTGTGGACATATGCTTTTATTTCACTTGAGAAGATAATTTGGCAAAAAATAACTGAATCATATGGTAGGTGTACTTTTTAATAAATTCCCCAATATTTTTCCAAAGTGATTGTGCCATTTTACATTCACTAGCATTGGATGAGACGTCCAGTTTGTTCATTTCCTCACCAGAACTTAGTAGGGTCAGACTTTTTAATTTTATCCATTCTAAACGGTGTGTAGTGATATCTTATTGTGGTTTCAGTTTACAATTCACTAGTGACTAATAATGTTGAGAGTTTTTAATGCGCTTGTCATCTGTATATCATGAGCTCTTAACAAATCACTCAAAATATGCTCATTAGCAAAATTTCAATGCTACTTTCATAATGAAAATCTATGGTTCTGTGTCACAATACCCTATCTTTTGGGGGGATGGGTGGGTTAAGATGTCTGTATTTTCTGTTTCAAACCATCAGTACTTGCCTCTCTACTGAATAGTTGAAGAGCTGGAACACCCTTCTGTTTGAGTCCTTCAAAAGTATAGTTATTCAAACATAGAAAGCCTTGAACATTTCCCTCAAAGTATTTTGTATGGTGGTTACATCTTGTTGCTGTTTGTTTACCTTGGTGCTTAGAGATTACTGATTGGAAGCAGGCTATGTTTCTCAGACACACAGAAGTAATAACAACATTTCACATGTACTTTGTTGGCTTTCTTTCTCAAACAGTGTGGTGTTTGTTGTTGTTTTTTTTTTTAGTCAGGGATTTTTAACTTCCACAGAGATTAAATTTCATGCTAGGTGCAAAGAAATGATTCTAGAAATAAAATATCTAATTAATGTTATATGTACTTTGGGATACAAATAATAGCATCTTAAATATGAACTGCCCGTTTCCTTTCTCTCCCTTGCACACAGCTCAACTACAATCCCAGTCACCCCTTGGAGTTAGGCGTGGTCATGTCTGATCAACTGAATAGGAAGAAACATAACATGTGCCACTTCTAGATATGGCTCATAAAAACCCATCCCATGAGATCCTCAGCATTCTTTCATCTTCTGGAAGATCTTGTGACAAATATTGAAGATGGTAGCTCAACAAGATGGAATATTGGGTACTGGACTCACCATTTGGAGGAGAGCCACATATGCACCAGGAACACTATTGGTAGATTAGGCAAATAATGTCCATTGTTTTAAGACACTGAAATTTGGGAATGTGCCTGTTACAGCAACTAGCATTGCTCTTAATAATACAGACATCATTAGGGTCAGAAAGATATGCCAATAATATTTCTACATTTTTCTACTGATGTTCTTCCTCCTTGTCTGGACTTCAGCTTCTAGCCCTTGATGGAATACTGAAGCCCGCTGAGACAACAGTGCTTGGAGTTTAATTGAAAGGCATGACTACTTTCCAATAGTCCTTTTAATTAAGATGTTAAAAGGAAACTTTATTAAACTGTGATTAAATATATAAAATTAAGATGTAATACATTTTAAATATATTAGTTCAAATTATAAAATATTAAATTAAGATTTAATATATTAAATTAAACACAGATTAAACTAGATTGAAAAAATACTTTTAAAAATCTCAAATACACCAGAGGAATTATTAACCATTTTATTTAAAACTAAAATTCTATCAAGTTCCAGAGCAATAAAATGAGACTACTGAAGGGAACCTAGCACATTGGGTATACAGCAGTTGTTCCACTAGGTAAATGAGATTATTAAAGGACCGAAGTGGAAATTTTGTTCTGGTTTAAACAGTGTGAGAATAAGAGCAATATGTAGCAACATGTTGAATCCACCAGATCCTAGGAGATCCCAGTGGCAGTGCCAACACTGATGGTAAGCACATGGCTCATCTATTTAGAGCTGTTATCTTTTCCCACGCCCAAAATAAAAGCTTCTTGAAAGTGATTTTGTTGTTTGCACTTATATATTTTCATGAGACAGTCTGGCTCTCTACAGATATTGACCCTTGGGTCTAGTGAGAGACTTTTCACAGGGAAAAAAAAATAGAAAGAACAAAATATCTCCAACCAAAAAAGTGTCAACTGAAAAAAAAAAAAAGAAGAAATGACTTAAGATCCCATTTTTCATGTTTAATCCTGAAGATAAATGAATGCAAACGTATCTTTGCATTGAACTTAATAAGTGCCAGTACAAAACCCTTCAAATAAATGTTGCCTCATACAATTTTTATAATGGTCCTATAAGAAGAGTGCTATTTTTCCAATTATACAGATGTGGAAATTACTTACCAGGGATGATAAGACATTTTCCAGGGATGAAACAGCTAGAAAGCAATGTAACCAGACTCAAGATTTTATCTGTCATACTCCAAATCCCATGCTCTTTCTATTACTGCAACTCTGTCTGTGTGTGTGTGTCTATGCTGGATGACAACAGTGATCTCTATTTACGGCTAAATTATTGTACATCTATGAAGCAAATCAGTCAGTTTCCCAGATGACAAGTCACTATGCATAATCATAAGGAATTAAGTGAAAGTACAGATGATAATAATAATAAATAATTATAGCAGCTACTATTAATTAAGCACTTAATGATGTGAGACACAATGATAAATACTTTGCTTGCAATAGCTCGTTTGATTATCTGAACAACTTGTGAAATAAGCACTATCACTCCCTCCATTTTATAGGTCAGAAGCCTGAGGCTTAGCTTAAGAAACATCCCCAAGGCCACAGAGGTTTTAAGTCACAAGGCTGGATTCAAACTCAGAGTTGCCTGAACCTCCCTCCACCCAGTAAAGCAATCTCCATCGACTCTCCATTGGGATATTTAGAGGGACTGAGTTGAGAGGACTGTGGACCACCTTGGTTTCTACTCTAAGCCACCCCAGGTGGCTCTTTCCCAAGTCTTAGAACCTATAAGCAACAATAGGCTGATGCCCATTGGGGGTCATTATAAGGCTGACATGAAGTTTTTGTCTTAATATCGAAATAAGCAATGAAAACATTTCTGGGTGACGTTACAAGTACAAGACAGGTGAATTAAGTCTGTTTTTATTTAATATCTTTTTTTTTTTTTGGCAGTGCCTCGTGACTTGTGGGTCTCAGTTCCCCAACCAGGGATCGAACCTGGGCCCAAGTCAGTGAATGTGCTGAGTCCTAACCACTGGACCTCCTGGGAACCACAATTTAATATCTCTACTTACTTCCTTTCACTCTTCAACCCATTGTAATCTGACTTCAGTCTTTTCCACTCCACCAAAGCTTACCAATGACAACTAATTATTAAATTCCAATGGCCTCGTTTTAGATCTCATTGCTTTTGGCTATATTGAACAAGTCAACCACCCTATACTCCTCAATATTCTTTCTTGACTTGACTTCTAAAACATTCCTTTTTCTGGTTTCCTTCCTACCTCTCAAATTGTTCCATTTAACTTTTTTCATCTTTTTCATTTCCATCTCAACCTGGCTGCTAAATTTCAATTCTGCATTTGGTTATCGCCCTGTGCTGTTCCACCTCCTACCATGGGTGTCATCTGTAATACTAAAGACACCTTTTTTTTTCCTCTGGTGTGTCTTATTTCAGTCAAAAGTGTAACCTTCTAGACACTGTTTTTTTGTGAGAGCTCATCCACACTCATGCTTCCAAATCTATATCCAGATAATATATCTATCCTAACAGCCAGAGCCAGATTTCTAACTCTGTATATCTCAGTATATCTGGATATCTATAACAAGATATCAAATACAATGTGCTGCAAACTGAACTTATGCTAACTATGTGGTAGTTAAGAACATGCCTTCTAGAGCGTGATTCTTCCACTTACTAGTTGTGACATTGGGCAAGTTATTTAATGACCCATGTTTTATATTCTTACTGAGTAAAGTAGAGATGATTATATTACCTTCCCCATAGTGTGACATGACTAATCCTAGTCCAGCCAGGTCTTTTTTCTTTAGTTTTTCTGAATCTGCTGAATCCCAGCCATGTCCCATGACATCATGCTTCTGAAAGTTCACTATGCTGGATCAGAATTGAGAGACTCATTGCCAAAATTTCACCATGTCTATCTGCACATTATCAAATATTGATCTTAGGTATGAAGGTCTATCAGTTGAATTTTTCTGGCACCATTAAGTACTTTTCCTAATTTGTTACTCAATATATCCATAAAATGTTAAAATTTAAGGAAGTTTAATGTTTTGGTGCATGTGCAACAAAATGTCTGCTGTGGCTGCCTGTTACCTGAGAAGAGCTTCGCTCTGTGCTGTAATGCACCTGTGAAAGAATATGACCTCTAGATTATGAAGAACATTCTTCCTATTTTCCTGAAGAAGACCAAGTTTAAACAAGTTCAAAGTGCTACACACACACACAAACACACACAGACTTTCCTCTAGTCAGGGTAAGTCAGTGAGTGAGTCATTGAG
Organism: Mesoplodon mirus; assembly: GCF_964341445.2. Taxonomy (NCBI): domain Eukaryota; kingdom Metazoa; phylum Chordata; class Mammalia; order Artiodactyla; family Ziphiidae; genus Mesoplodon; species Mesoplodon mirus. The sequence continues at coordinate 28,181,541 of NC_138980.1, forward strand.
TTTATGCTACTTTACGGGACTAACAAAGTTGCTACCCACCCAAATGTGTAATTGAACCATTTCATGCTTAATAAAGTGAACCTATATTTGCACTGATCATTCACTGCACTTACACTACTTCTTTTCTCATTTGATACTTCCCTGTTCATACTTCAAAATCCTTTCCAATATCTCATTTTAATAGTGTCTCTCCTGATCCACTCTGCACAATTATAGCAATTTATATATAATAATAATAATAATAATATATTCCATAATAACATCAAGTCCTGTGTGCCTAGTGAGGACCAAATCCTTATGACAAGCTTGTTAAGTAGGATCTTTGTTTTACAGATGAGGAAATAGGCATTCAGTGAAACTGAGTAACTTGTGCAAAGCATACAGTTACATGCACAGAACTAAAATTTAAACCCAGTCTCTCTCCCATTAGCTCACACATCCTCTTTCACTGCCATTCTTCCCACACGTTCTAATAAGTATTTCTCTCCTTGTCTGTTTCACTTTATATTACGTAACCCCAATACCAGGCATCATTTTTTAAATTTCCATTTTTCCCACACAGTATCTATTATATAAAAAGAGTTTTAAAAATATTTATTGAATGAATGAGTCAACGAAATAGTAATCAAATGTCGCATTTGTATTGAGCATATTTTGACAGTAAAGAATTAATGCCAAGAAAATGTGCTCTCAATTTCTAGTAGCTTACACTCTTCCAATTTAGTAGCAATATGGACCAGTGTAAAGTCACAGGAATAGATATTGGTACATTCAAATTTGTAATTCTGACTTTGCTAATACCAGGGTTGAAAAAGTCATGCAATTTCCTGTTGCATGACTTCATGGCTTCTCGAAAGCCAAAAGGTTACACTATGTAATCAAAAAGCCAAGTTCCCACTCTAACAATCTATAATGCCCTCTAGAAAGTCACTCTTTGATTACAATACACAGTTCATATGTGTAAATCACTGGCATTTAGCAAAAAGTGGCTTAAAGGCTTAAACAGATTCCACTACAGGAAGCACAGGTTTATGAATCTGTTAAAATTTTTGAATGATTATGAGTAGCAGAAGGGATGATCTAGGCATTTTACTTCTGTTATTTTATTTCATCTTGAACCCTGAGCTTCAATATCCTCTCCTTATAATGGAGATTATGTGAAGATGTAAAAAAGTCCTGAGCAGGAATGGACACATAGTAGGTGTTAGGAAAATGTCATTTTCTTTTCCTTTTCTGCCTCTAACCATTTCTCTTCCCACCTACAAACCTTTAATGTCTTTCTTGTTCATCTAGTCCATTACACA